>NC_082665.1:146564083-146872720 GCF_025265405.1 Mesoplodon densirostris
AGTTGATATTTATAGAACTTTCCATCCAAAAACAGCAGATTACACTTTCTTCTCAAGTGCACATGGCACATTCTCCAGGATAGATCACATCTTGGGTCACAAACCAAACCTCAGTAAATTTAAGAAAACTGAAATCATATCTAGCATCTTTTCCGACCACAACACTATGGGATTAGAAATAAATTACAGGGAAAAAAACGTAAAAAATACAAACACATGGAGGCTAAACAATACGTTACTAAATAACCAGGAGGCTAAACAATATGTTACTAAAAAACCAAGAGATTATTGAAGAACTCAAAGAGGAAATCAAAAAATACTTAAAGACAAATGACAAGGAAAACACAATGATCCAAAACCTATGGGATGCAGCAAAAGCACTTCCAAGAGGGAAGTTTAAAGCAATAAAATACACTACAAGCAATACAATCCTACCTCAAGAATCAAGAAAAATCTCAAATGAACAGTTTAGCTGACACCTAAAGGAACTAGAGAAAGAAGAACAAAACAAAACCCCAAGTTAGTAGAAGGAAAGAAATCATAAAAATCAGAGCAGAAATAAATGAAATAGAAACAAAGGAAACAACAGCAAAGATCAATAAAACTAAAAGCTGATTCTTTGAGAAGGTAAACAAAATTGATAAACTTTTAGCCAGACTAATCAAGAAAAAGAGGGAGAGGACTCAAATCAATAAAATTAGAAATGAAAAAGGAGAAGTTACAATGGACAGTGCAGAAATACAAAGCATCATAAGAGACTACTACAAGCAACTCTATGCCAATAAAATGGAGAACCTGGAAGTACTGAACGAATTCTTAGAAAGGTATAACCTTCCAATTCTAGCAAACATTTAGAGAAGAGCTAACACCCATCCTTCTCAAACTCTTCTAAAAAACTGCAGAGGAGGAACACTCCCAAACTCATTCTATGAGGCCACCATCACCCTGATACCAAAACCAGACAAAGATACTACAAAAAAAGAAAATTACAGACCAATATCACTGATGAATATAGATGCAAGAATCCTCAACAAAATAGTAGCAAACAGAATCCAACAACACATTAAGAAGATCATACACCATGATCAACTGGGATTTATCCCAGGGCTAGAAGGATTCTTCAATTTATGTAAATCAATCAATCGGATACACCATATTAACAAACTGAAGAATAAAAACCAAATGATTATCTCAATAGATGCAGAAAAAGCTTTTTACAAAATTCAACACTGTTTTATGATAAAAATTCTCCAGAAAGTGGGCATAGAGGGAACTTACCTCAACACAGTAAAGTCCATATATGATAAACACACAGCCAACATCATCCTCAATGGTGAAAAACTGAAAGCATTTCCTCTAAGATCAGGAACAAGACAAGGATGTCCACCCTTGCCACTATTATTCAAAATAGTTTTGGAAGTCCTAGCCATGGCAATCAGAGAAGAAAAAGAAATAAAAGGAATCCAAATCAGAAAAGAAGAAGTAAAGCCATCACTGTTTGCAGATGACATGATACTATACATAGAAAATCCTAAAGATGCCACCAGAAAACTACTAGAGCTAATCAATGAATTTGATAAAGTTGCAGGATACAAAATTAATGCACAGAAACCCCTTGCATTCCTATATGCTAACAATGAAAGATCAGAAAGAGAAATTAAAGAAACAATCCCATTCACCATTGCAACAAAAAGAATAAAATACCTAGGAATAAACCTACCTAAGGAGGTAAAAGACCTGTACTCAGAAAACTATAAGACACTGATGAAAGAAATCAAAGATGACACAAACAGATGGAGACATATACCATGTTCTTGGATTGGAAGAATCAATATTGTGAAAATAACTATACTACCCAAAGCAATCTACAGATTCAAGGCTATCCCTATCAAATTACCAATGAAATTTTTTACAGAACTAGAACAAAAAATCTTAAAATTTGTATGGAGACACAAAAGACCCTGAATAGCCAAAGCAATCTTGAGGGAAAAAAAAAACGGAGCTGGAGGAATCAAACTCCCTGACTTCAGACTATACTACAAAGCTACAATAATCAAGACAATATGGTACTGGCACAAAAACAGAAATATAGATCAATGGAACAGGATAGAAAGCCCAGAGATAAACCCAAGCACCTGTGGTCAACTAATCTTCAACAAAGGAGTCAAGTATATACAATGGAGAAAAGACAGTCTTTTCAATAAGTGGTGCTGGGAAAACAGGACAGCTACATGCCAAAGAATGAAATTAGAACACTCCCTAACACCATACACAAAAATGAACTCAAAATGGATTAAAGACCTAAATATAAGACCAGACACTATAAAACTCTTAGAGGAAAACATAGGAAGAACCCTTTTTGACATCAATCACAGCAAGATCTTTTTTGACCCACCTCCCAGAATAATGGAAATAAAACCAAAAATAAACAAATGGGACCTACTGAAACTTAAAAGCTTTTGCACAGCAAAGGATACTATAAACAAGACGAAAAGACAACCCTCAGAATGGGAGAAAATATTTGCAAACGGATCAACGGACAGAGGAAATCTCCAAAATACATAAACAGTGCATGCAGCTCAATATTAAAACAACAAACAACCCAATCCAAAAATGGGCAGAAGACCTAAATAGACATTTCGCCAAAGAAGACATAGGGATGGCCAAGAAGGACATGAAAATGTGCCTAATTATTATTAGTAATAATAATAATAATTAGTATCATTATTACTAATTATTAGAGAAATGCAAATCACAAGTACAATGAGATATCACCTCACACTGGTTAGAATGGGCATCACCAGAAAATCTACAAACAACAAATGCTGGAGAGCGTGTGGAGAAAAGGGAACACTCTTGCACTGCTGGTGGGAATGTGAATTGGTACAACCACTATGGAGAACAGTATGGAGGTTCCTTAAAATACTAAAAATAGAATTACCATATGACCCAGCAACACCACTACTGGGCATATACCCAGAGAAAACCATAATTCCAAAAGACATACACACCCCAATATTCATTGCAGCAGTATTTACAATAGCCAGGTCATAGAAGCGACTTAAATGCCTGTCAACAAATGAATGGACAAAGAAGATGTGGTACATATATACAATGGAATATTACTCAGCCATAAAAAGAAATGAAGTTGGGTCATTTGTAGAGATGTAGATGGACCTAGAGACTGTCATAAAGAGTGAAGTAAGTCAGAAAGAGAAAAACAAATATCGTATATTAACGCATATATGTGGATTCTAGAAAAATGGTACAGATGAACCGGTTTGCAAGCAGAAATAGAGAAAGAGATGTAGAGAACAAACATATGGACAAAAGCAGGGGAGGGGGGTGGTGGTGTTGGGATGAATTGGGAGATTGGGATTGACATATATATACCAAAATGTATAAAATAGATAACTAATAAGAACATGCTGTATAAAAATAAAATAAAACTAAAAAAAAATGCACTCAATACTTTTTCAAGTTTGCTGTGGTTGTTTTGGATTTCACTGTTGGGGTGTGATTTCCAGTGCTATATGCTTTTCTCTCTTCCACCCATTTACACTTTTATTGGTTCCATTCACCTATAAGATTAAGAATTTAGGAGCATCTACTCAGGGAACCACATATTCTCTGCATTCCCTCTGGAGATTGGAAAAATTAAAGGACAAAAGGTTTGGAGGGTCACTAAGCCAACACTGTGTGCAGAGAGAGGGACCAGACAGTAGGATGATGGATTAAGTCACCCTCAGAAATCCAGCGCCCATGTTTCTGGTGTTAGACTGTTGAAGGGTGTCAGGTACAGTGCTGGAAGATTTGTTAAGAACACCCATGAGTCAAGTGGATCCGTTGTAGCTAGCTGAGCAGAGGCAATGCAGTATTGCTGTCTGCACCAGCTATGCCCACCTGGCGAGGGGCCCAAGAACCCTAGAGCCTAGTTTGCCCAGTGCAGGAGTGTTTTCTGAATGTATTGTTATGGTTCACAGGAGGGAAAACTCAGACCAGCACAGATGCTTCTATCTGTGTGATTCTTCTGGGCCTCTAGCCTTGACCATCTCTTTGATGTGTAACATTCTTGCTGACTGACACATTTTCCTTTTCAGGAGCTCTGTGTGGGAGTGGGAAGGATGAAGAAAATCTAGCCCTTACCTAAGAAAGCTCAAAGCACTGATGGTTTTATTTTTCTTCCAGATAGAACTGGCTTTTCTTTCATATCTGAAGCAGGAGAATCACTCTTAAAAGTCAATGCCAATGGAAAGTGCATTCATACTGCACTTAATCACACTCAATAGAGACGGGCTAGCGTGAGTCATTGCCTTTTTTGACAAAAGCTTGTTTTCTTGCCAGGTGACCTCAAGGAGCCTTGGGTGGCCCACACACAGCTGTGGTTTAGAACTGGACCCCATGGAGACTGTGCCCCTGAGTCTCTGAGCCCTCCCTGCTCTGTTGAGAAGCTGTTAATCCACACTTTCTCTCTCCTACTACTGTCTGAGCCTCCGGAGGTGACACCAGCCTAGGACCCCCTCAGCCCCTGTAAGCGCCCCCAGCAGGGCGCACCTTTACCTGGAGCTGTCTTTGTTTCCACATCCGTCCCCTAACCAGAAAGCGTAGTGTAGACCCATGGGCCTGGGTGTCTGCAGCTTCACAGTTTGGACCCAGTTACTGGCTCTGCCGTGTACTGTGTAAATTCAGGCAAGTTCTCTGACCTCAGGTGCCTCCTGTAAACAGTGACAGCAGTGATAATACCTCCTCATAGAGTCACTGTGGAGATTAAATGGACCACAACGGTGATGCACTACATGATGGCCAGCACATGCCCCCAGTACTTTATAAGCGTTGGGGGTAGAGAGGTAGGGATCAAAGACAGTCGGCTCTTCCGTGGCAGGGCTCTAAGTCACCTCTGTAATCTCAGCATCTAGTCTGACACAGAGAAGGCTCTCAGCAAAGGCCTGCATGCGGAAGCAGGCCTGTTCGCTTAGATCTCCCCCACTGGCCTAGTTCCCAGTTAATAGCCATTGTTCTATGAGAATCACCAGTGCCTCAGTTGCCCTAAAAATCCCCGACCAGTTCTTACTTTCTTCTCTCTCTGTCTGATGATCCTGGGGTGCTCCCCTAACAGGCTAGAGATTATCTTTTGCTGGCAGGTCAGGGGAACTAGTGCGAGGGAATTGTCCTCAAAGGGAATCATCACCAACCATAGCGGATTCTTGTTATTCTAGTTATTCGTAGTATAGTTATAGTCAAGAAAGTCACCACAAACACTGAATTCATGAATACTGAATCATTGCCTTTAGGGGGAAATATAGGATTAGGTTCCTGAGATCCTCTGGTCATAACATTTTCATCAGTTGATAAACATGTAAATTTGTTTTAGACCTGTTTCTATTTAAAGACACCATATTTAATACATATCGTTTACTCATTAACATTGAACTCATGGCCAGCAGCACTAGAATTCATGCCTGAACGAAGCTCATCTAACACAAGTATTTTCTCCATAAGGGACACTAGACAGCATTTCAACACTATGCTTGGAGGCCATTTTAAACAGCAAAATCACCTGTAAAAAGCACAAAAATGCAAAAACCACACCACTAAATGGACAATGAAAAGGATACTTGTTAACAAGATGAGTTGAAACACAAAGACAGAGCATCGCCTTGTTCTACCTCAGCTGGAAACCGGTACATTAGGCAACTCAAGTTTTTGCCACTTTGCATGTACCCACAAATGACTGTGAAGGTATTGTGAGTATTGATATTGGGATTGCAAATAATTTTTTGCAAGTAGGTGGTGAACTTGCAAATATGGAAACCGGTACATTAGGCAACTCAAGTTTTTGCCACTTTACATGTACCCACAAATGACTGTGAAGGTATTGTGAGTATTGATATTGGGATTGCAAATAATTTTTTGCAAGTAGGTGGTGAACTTGCAAATATGGAATCTGCGAAAGATGAGGATGGACTGTGTATGATCATGAAATATGGATACTCAGTATGCCATTTGTAATGAATGCCTGTAAACTGAGGCTTCGAATGTTCTCAGACTATCAAATTCAGCTTTAAACTTTCCTTCAGGGATGTTTTTCCTTCTTGGAACCATCAGTGAATAGTTAATCTGAATGTTTTATTGTTTGAATAAGAGAAGCCTTACCACTCACATGAATCTGATCACCATTTGCCTTCATCCCAGCCCTCAGCCCCTCTTGCTGTCACACTGTACATTTTTCATAGTCTGCTAGATCATTTCCAACACATACACACACATACACATTTTTCATACTCTGCTGGATCATTTTCAACTGCAAGTAAACATACACAGAAATATAGTATATACTAACACAATTATCTTGCAAAGTTTTTACTATAATCTCCCCTTTCTAAATCAAGAAACCTAACCTCAGAGAGGTTAGGACACTTACTGAGGTCACACAGCTAATCAGGCAGAACAGGGCAACTATAACATCTATAATTTTTATAATATTATCCTAATTAGCTTGGGTGCATGGTTGACCCTGAATAACTCCCAATATCAATGATAAGTAGCAGAGTAAACTCTAAAGACATTCTGATGGCTAAGATAAGCTATAAAAGATACATGGAGCTAATATACAATTACCAAAGGGACTGACCCAAATGTGAGTCAATAGTGTGATACAGACATCACATTTGTGAGGTTATCTATTTACTGCCAAGGACATGTCCACATGTAGCTTAGTGCCTCCCTACATAAACAGTCATGATGTTCTAGGCATATCATGATTTTCATCAATGAGAAACCTT
This sequence comes from Mesoplodon densirostris, assembly GCF_025265405.1. NCBI lineage: Eukaryota > Metazoa > Chordata > Mammalia > Artiodactyla > Ziphiidae > Mesoplodon > Mesoplodon densirostris. The sequence goes on from NC_082665.1 coordinate 146,570,866, forward strand.
ATATTGTGAACCAGTTTTGAAAATAAAGATAATTACACAGAAGACCCTTCTTTTTATTAGCTTTTTTAATTTTAATTTTTTTATTGAAGTATAGTTGATTTACAATGTTGTGCCGATCTCTACTGCACAGCGAAGTGACTCAGTTATACACATATAGACATGCTTTTTATTTTTCTATCCTTTTCCGTTATGGTCTATCACAGGATACTGAATATAGTTCCTTGTGCTATACAGTAGGACCTCATGTAAACTGTTATACATGGGATGGATAAACAACAGAGACCCTTCTTAAGCACTCCTTGTCATCAGACAGCTTCTGGTAATCACATGGCAAATGTCAGAAGAATGGAAATTTCCAACATTTTGTTAAAACCCAATGAGGTCTTGCACCCCATAGAAAACTCAAAGCTCAAAGATATTAAGATGGAAGTTTCCACAAAAGACATTAAAGGAAGGGAAAAAAAAAAGATGAATAGGGAGGAAGTAATGGAATTTAACTGTACGTAGAAAAATTCATCCTTACTTCAGGTTTGAAAAGAATATATATCACAGCAGCAAATGGGAAATGACAAACCTCCCATCAGAAACATGACTTTCATTCTTATTGTGTGCATTTACAGCTTTTCCAAGGATTTGACTAAAGAGAGCCAAAAGAAGAAAAAAGGAAAAGACAAATGAATTGGAAAAGACCTCATCTATTATCTATGGCCATATGGAGGAAATAATGCCTTCCCAAAGCTGGGTCATGGATTAGCTGTCAAATAAAAAACCTATGTATAAATACTTGACCTAAGCACAAAGCATTAAAGTAATTTCAGCTACATACATCTGTGAGGAAGTCACTACCCAGGTGAAATTAGCAAGTGGGTAGTTAGAGGTCTCCACACTGGGCTTTCTTTTACTAATCTCAAGGTCTGTTTAAATAACTTTACTAAAGGAAGCCTAAGACAATCAAAGGAGGCTGAAAATCTATGAAACTGTGTAAAAGAGGAAATTAAAAATGTGATTAAGCATTGGGGAAAGGACTCAATCAATAAGAAAGAATAACAAATTAAAACAAAGATGAGATCATTTTGCAACCAACATAGGAAAAAAACATATAATAATAGTGCCCACAGAATCTATGAAAGGCAGAACACCTGGATACTATTAGTGGGAAAATAAAATAGTGAATCTGAAAAGAATAGATGTGGAGAATCTTAGAAATGTTTATATCCTTTTGACCTAGCAATTTGTCTATTGGGACTTCATCTTAAGGAAAGAATCTGAAATGGACAGTGATATTTTGGCACAAAAGTGATGACTGTAATACTTTTTTAAATATTTATGTTTCTATCTGCAAAGGTTTGGAAACAACCTACATGCCCAACAGTGGGAAAATTGTTAATTAAATTGTGACACATCTATATGTCAGAACAGTTTGCAGCCGTTTAGAAACACATTTTGAAGAGATTTTTAATGCCATGGGAATAATTAATACACACAAAAATAATTTTATACATAGAATGTGATCTCATAGCAGACACACACACACACACGCACACACAGACACACACACCGCTACACACAGAACACTGGAAAGAAATAGGCTGGAATACCAACAGTGCTTGCCACCCCTTGCCAGTGAGACTACCAGCGATTTTAATTTTCTTCTGTATAAACAATTGAGCAATTACGAATTTAAAAGACATGAAGATACTCTCATGACACTTATGATCTGTAGTAAATCTTTTCCATCATTTCTCCAAGTAATACAAGACCTTCCTCATTACACAGGCAGACTGGGTTATTGTTGATTATGTCTCGTCCACTGGATCATGGTTTTTCTACTTATTACCTAAACGCTTTCTCTTATTAAATCATTTTGATCTCCTACGTGATCCCCAGAGACTTCCACTTGCAGCATGCACCAAGGGCTATTCATGGAGCACACACTCAATTCTTGCACAGCCTTTGCTTAGTTTGAAGCATGTTTGCTTTCAAAGTTTGAAACTGATCCTCCACACCCTTCTTCAACAGTTCCAGCGAGCACTGAATTCAGTTTCATGAATATGGTTATTTATGAAGCACCTATGCCTTTCTACCTCACTCATACTTTTCTCAAAAGCTCCTAGTGCAGTAAGCTTGTCACCCCAGCCAGACCTGAGAGTGTGACATCCAGCTCCCAGCACGGAGCATGGAGTTAGGCATAGAGCAAAACCATGCCTGGTGTGTGCTTGCTTCCAAAGACATCCATTTCTTACATCAGAATGCAGATTAAGCACAAGCAGTGCATTACAAATGTCATGCAATGGCTCTTATGACATCTTAGTTAATGATGTTTCTTTGATTGTCTTCCTGTTGGACTGAATCAAATAGAAGTCTCAAACAATCAGAATATTTTAACCTGAGGAGAGCCAAGTTCAAAAGGGAAGCACTGCAAAGGCTTGAGAAATACTCCTTTTCTATAATATCAGGTCCAGCATATGTTCTAGGATGTAAAGCAGGGAAGACACAGAATGGAAATACCAACCAGAAACTCATGCTGAAGGAGGCCAAAAGGGCAATGACCACTTCTTTGCTCCTACTTGGGGCCTGGCAGAGTTATGGCACGTTCTCATTTCATGTCACTCAGTCTGAAATAATCCAGTGAGGTTGATGTGATGATACTCTTCTTACAGGGCTTGGAGAGGTGAGGTATCAGGCTTCCACTCACACATTGGAACAGGTTGCAACTATTCAATACATAGTTTTCTTTAGGAATTAGTCTGATTGTGAACTTTAAATGCAGCATTTTTCAAACATTGGAGTATAGTTGATTTACAATGTTGTGTTAATTACTGCTGTACAGCAAAGTGATTCAATTATACATATACATATTATTTTTTTAATATTCTTTACTATTATGGTTTATCATAGGACCTTGAATATAGTTCCCTGTGCTATACAATAGGACCTTGTTGTTTATTCATTCTATATGTAAAAGCTTACATCTGCTAACCCCAGCTTCCCAATCCATCCCTCCCCCTCTCACCTCCCCCCTTGGCAACCACCAGTTTGTTCTCTATCTCCAGAAACACAGAATTCTTAAGGTTGCTTTTTGGAGAAGGGTGGCTCAAAATAAAGTTTAAGGTCCACATTCATCAGAAGGGTGGGTAGGTTTGTAGTATAGTCTGAAGTCAGGGAGCCTGGTTCCTCCAGCTCCATTTTTCATTCTCAAGATTGCTTTGGCTATTCGGGGTCTTTTGTGTTTCCATACAGATTGTGAAATTTTTTGTTCTAGTTCTGTGAAAAATGCCAGTGGTAGTTTGATAGGGATTGCATTGAATCTGTAGATTGCTTTGGGTAGTAGAGTCATTTTCACAATGTTGATTCTTCCAATCCAAGAACAAGGTACATCTCTCCATCTATTTGTATCATCTTTAATTTCTTTCATCAGTGTCTTATAATTTTCTGCATACAGGTCTTTTGTCTCTTTAGGTAGGGTTATTCCTAGATATTTTATTCTTTTTGTTGCAATGGTAAATGGGAGTGTTTTCTTAATTTCACTTTCAAATTTTTCATCATTAGTGTATAAGAATGCCAGAGATTTCTGTGCATTAATTTTGTATCCTGCTACTTTACCAAATTCATTGATTAGCTCTAGTAGTTTTCTGGTAGCATCTTTAGGATTCACTATGTATAGTATCATGTCATCTGCAAACAGTGACAGCTTTACTTCTTCTTTTCTGATTTGGATTCCTTTTATTTCTTTTTTTTCTCTGATTGCTGTAGCTAGAACTTCCAAAACTATGTTGAATAAGAGTGGTGAGCGTGGACAACCTTGTCTTGTTCCTGATCTTAGTGGAAATGATTTCAGTTTTTCACCATTGATGATGATGTTGGCTGTGGGTTTGTCATATATGGCCTTTATTATGTTGAGGAAAGTTCCCTCTATGCCTACTTTCTTCAGGGTTTTTATCATAAATGGGTGTTGAATTTTGTCGAAAGCTTTCTCTGCATCTATTGAGATGAACATATGGTTTTTCTCCTTCAATTTGTTAATATGGTGTATCACGTTGATTGATTTGCGTATATTGAAGAATCCTTGCATTCCTGGAATAAACCCCACTTGATCATGGTGTATGATCCTTTTAATGTGCTGTTGGTAATCAAGACAGTACGGTACTGGCACAAAAACAGAAACATAGATCAATGGAACAGGACAGAAAGCCCAGAGATAAACCCACGCACATATGGTCACCTCATCTTTGATAAAGGAGTCAAGAATATACAGTGGAGAAAAGACAGCCTCTTCAGTAAGTGATGCTGGGAAAACTGGACAGGTACATATAAAAGTATGAAATTAGAACACTCCCTAACACCATACACAAAAATAAACTCAAAATGTATTAAAGACCTAAATGTAAGGCCAGACACTATCAAACTCTTAGAGGAAAACATAGGCAGAACACTCTATGACATAAATCACAGCAAGATCCTTTTTGACCCACCTCCTAGAGAAATGGAAATAAAAACAAAAATAAACAAATGGGACCTAATGAAACTTAAAAGCTTTTGCACAGCAAAGGAAACCATAAGCAAGACCAAAAGATGACCCTTAGAATGGGAGAAAATATTTGCAAATGAAGCAACTGACAAAGGATTAATCTCCAAAATTTACAAGCAGCTCATGCAGCTCAATATCAAAAAAACAAACAACCCAATCCAAAAATGGCCAGAAGACCTAAATAGACATTTCTCCAAAGAAGATATACAGATTGCCAACAAACACATGAAAGAATGCTCAACATCATTAATCAATAGAGAAATGTAAATCAAAACTACAATGAGATATCATCTCACACCGGTCAGAATGGCCATCATCAAAAAATCTAGAAACAATAAATGCTGGAGAGGGTGTGGAGAAAAGGGAACCCTCTTGCACTGTTGGTGGGAATGTAAATTGATACAGTCACTATGGAGAACAGTATGGAGGTTCCTTAAAAAACTACAAATAGAATTACTGTACGACCCAGCAATCCCACTACTGGGCATATACCCTGAGAAAACCATAATTCAAAAAGAGTCATGTACCAAAATGTTCATTGCAGCTCTATTTACAATAGCCAGGACATGGAATCAACCTACGTGTCCATCAACAGATGAATGGATAAAGAAGATGTGGCACATATATACAATGGAATACTACTCAGCCATAAGAAGAAATGAAATTGAGTTATTTGTAGTGAGGTGGATAGACCTAGAGTCTGTCATACAGAGTGAAGTAAGTCAGAAGGAGAAAGACAAATACCGTATGCTAACACATATATATGGAGTCTAAAAAAAATGTCATGAATAACCTAGGGGCAGGACAGGAATAAAGACACAGACCTAGTAGAGAATGGACTTGAGGACATGGGGAGGGGGAAGTGTAATCTGTGACAAAGTGAGAGAGTGGCATGGACATATATACACTACCAAACGTAAAATAGACAGCTCGTGGGAAGCACCTGCATAGCACAGGGAGATGAGCTCGGTGCTTTGTGACCACCTAGAGGGGTGGGATAGGGAGGGTGGGAGGGAGGGAGACGCAAGAGGGAAGAGATATGGGAACATATGTATATGTATAACTGATTCACTTTGTTAAAAAGCAGAAGCTAACACACCATTGTAAAGCAATTATACTCCAATAAAGATGTTAAAAAAAAGAAAAAAAAAAGAGTGGGTAGGCACCCGCATTTTGAAAGGAGAGTCCCAGTGCTCAGGAGAAGACTGAGGCAAGGAAGCTCTTGCGGCTATTTTTGGGGGAAGGTCTCTCATGTTTAGTCGTCATACCCAGGGCTAACTTTGAGCTAGAAAAAGCTTTGTCATTGCATGTGACCTCATATCAGCAAAATGTGGTGAAATGGAATATGTGGGTTGTCAGAAATCTGACTTGAAGTCAGTTTTTCAGATTCAGAATTTAAGGCTCTTAAGTTTCCAAATGTCCAATGTCCTGGGTTATTTATTTGGAGGCCGTAATTTCTGTTCTTCCAGTTTGTGGTGGAGTTGAAAGAATAGGAGTCATAACTCTGGTTATGTGTCCAGTCTCTGAGAGCCAATAGGCATGTGGCCAATGAGCACTGAGCATTTCTGTGCCTCAGTTTTCTCGCAATGAGCTAGAGATAATGGTCTCTCTCTGCCTCATTCGCAAGGATAACATGAGAACCACTTGGGACATATCTGAAGGCTCCTCATAAAGTGGAAAAAATCTCTACATTCTTAAGCTATTTTAAATCACAGCCTTTGTAATTTTATTAATGACGTGGATCTGCTTCCCATAAAAATATACCCACCTATATAAAAATTGTACCCATAATTATTTCAGACAGTTCATGGAATTCCTGAAGCCACAATGAGTCCTAGCTTGAGAAATTCTCTTGTGAATTAGTTATGGGAAACTCTCATAAACTTCCTCCCCACAGGGCCCAAGACCTCCTCACCTCTACATGGAATAATTTTTCCTTCTTGCAGGAAGCCAAGAAGATTATTTCCATCTCCTATATAACGTTTGCAAGGATCTGCCTCTCTTCTTAGACTTGTCATGTATTTGCAGTGAGAGGTGAGAACATAGGAAGTCTGCAAATATCTTGTGAAGAATCCTTCCTTATCTATTTTATGATTTCTAGAAAAGACTGGGGAGCAATGTGCCCAAATTAAGTAAGGGACCCACAATTTCTGCCCCAGAGATAGTTCCAAAGAAGGCAGAACACGGCTCCCTGACTGCTGCAAAAAGTTACCCAACTGCCCCCAACAAGGCCTGCCTATGGTTTTGAGCAGAACTGATAGCCCATCCTCATCACCAAGCATGGGGTCTCCGATGACAGGAGTGTCACTCAATCAAAGCCTCCCACATCTGTCAGGGGGATGACATGGCAACTGTCATGTCTGGAGGATGCGAGAAAAAAATAAAGACCGAAACTCTTGGTGGGTCCCTGTCTCCTGGGATCCTGAACTTCTATCTCCTGGTAATGAAAAGAATTCAACTAAGGTCTGTTCCAGGGAAGGGAACCGTCCCTGATTCTGGCAGCTCTGCAAACAGCCTTCCCACTTCCTGTTCCTGTCTGTGTTCTCTCTTGGTGTACACACCTTTCCCTGGGAGGAAGTGCTGGAACACCCACCTGTCAGAGACCCCTGCTCATACTTCCCCTGCCTGCACTGTGCTGTTTTGAGTTTTGTAAGTGAGTATAAAAGAGCGATTATACAAATTTGATTATGTAATGTCATACACAAGTGTAGCTGTTGCCAACACTAATGAGGGGCCCCGTCTCCTCGGGTGCCACGTGCACGGTGCCCTTGTGCTCAGAGTGGCTGATGACAGGTGTCCTGGGTATGCAGACAGGTACCCCATGGAGGTAACTCCCAGGCGCCACCCTCTCAGCCACTGAAGGACCTGGAGTGACCATGGCAGAGCTCAAGTGCTGCCCTTGACTAGCCCCCATCTTAACACCTCATCTTGCCCATGACCAAGATTTGCTGACTCTGTCTTTGCAACTGGAACTTTGTGATCTTGAATCTGTCTTTTGCTCTCCATCCCTCTGCCTTGACCTTGGATAGGGCTTCCCCTGTCCCTTGCCTGGTGTACTTATACAGGGAGTCAGAAGGATCCCGGTGATCAAACTCACACACGTGTAAACACGTGTAAACAGTCTTAGGCAGGAACGCACATTTGGCCAACAGCGAGATAGTTTAGGCTGGGGGCGGGGAAGATCCAGGGATTGATGTCACCTTAGCACGTTGTCCTGGTCTCCCTGGCTGCCCCAGAGACACACAGGCCAGCAGATCCAGCCATCGCTGGCTTTCATGACACGGGCTGGGTCAAGGCCGACCCTCTGTCTGCTGCCCAATATATCCCTTCAAGTCTCTGAGCCTCAGCTGCTACTTCCCTGAACAACATAATCAGCTCGATGAGATGCATCCGTACGCCACACTTTCCTAACATGCTTACAGCTTATAGAGTTGCGCTCTTCCTTCCCACGATCCTCTGCAGGCATGCTTCTCCAACTTTCACATAAGCCAGATGAGCCAGAGAGCTTGTTCAAATGCAGAATCTGATTCAGTAGTGAGGGCTGAGGTCTCCCCAGCTGAGGCCCGTGCTGCTGGTCTGTGGACCACACTTTGAACAGTAAGGGTCTCTGAGTGTTAGCATGGGACCTCTGACAAGGGTAGACTGCTCGCATCTTTGCACAGGATGGGATTTCAAGCCTTGGGCTTCATTGTAGAATCTGCTCCCTCTTTTCCCTGCTCTGTCCACTAAACCTGCTTGCTAATCTCCTCGTCTCTGCTCAGCTCTCATCCATCCCTGCTCCGCTCAATTCTGTTTCCAAGGTCTTCTTTACAAATAAAACCCACATCTCATTGTGTCACTCCCTTGCTTAACATTCTGCAGTACCTCTTTATTGTGCTTAGAAACCAATTTCTCTGTGTGGCGTCTGTGGCTCGTTAGGACCTAGCCATGTCTCCCCACTGCTGTCTTCGTATCTCAAGCTGCTGCCACAGCAAACACGCTGCGGTCGCAGGCATGTCATAGCTGTGTGTCTCCAGGCTTTGAGTGAGATGCTCTGCACTGAAACCCCTCCTTCCCACCTCCCCCTTCTCCACCCAGGCAACTCTTACTCCTCCTCTCAGGCATGGCCCGGAGTCCACTGCCTCGGAGTGCTAGACCCATGCCTTCGTGTTGTCAGTTTACTCCTTTGTTTCCCTCATTTTACAGAGCTCCATGAAGGTGGGAGCTGGGTGTCCTTTTCATCATGTACACAGGATGTTGTTGACAGCACAGATCACAGGCTTGGCTCAGAGAAGGTTCTCAGTAGCTCAGAAGGAGGAGGGAGGGAGGGGGGAAACAAGGATGGAAGGAAGGAAGGGAGGGAGGAAGGGAGGGAGGGAGGGAGGGAAGGAAGGGAGGGGGAGGGAGGGGGAAGGGAGGGAGGAAGGGAGGAAGGAAGGAAGGGAGAGAGGTAGGGAGTGGGGAGGGAGGGAGGAAGTGGGGAGGGAGGGAGGACGGGAGGGAGGGAGGAAGGGAGGAGGAGAGGGAGGGAGGAGGGAGGGAGGGAGGGAGGGAGGGAAGGAAGGGAGGGAGGAAGGGGGAGGGAGGGAGGGAGGAAGGGAGGGAGGAAGGGAGGAAGGAAGGAAGAAAGGGAGGGAGGGAGGGAGGAAGGGAGGAGGGAGGGAGGGAGGGAGGAAGGGAGGAAGGGAGGGAGGGAGGGAGGGAGGGAGGATGGGAGGAGGGAGGGAGGGAGGAAGGGAAGAGGGAGGAAGGGAGGAGGGAGGGAGGGAGGAAGGGAGGAGGGAGGGAGGGAGGAAGGGAGGGAGGGAGGGAGGGAGCCTGCAGCTTCTCTTGGTGACTTTCTTCTCCCCTTGCCACCCTAGTCAAGGAACCAGGTGTCCATCACCAGGCTAGAGTAAAGATGTTGTCTCCAAATTTTGAAACAATTTTAGCTTTTCCTGCCAAAATTTTGAGGAAAGCAAATTAGCTCTTCAGACTCTTAGTCACAACACATTCATTTAATAACTAGGCAAACTACCAAAGTATAGAAACAGGTGCTGAATAAATAATATAGGCCAGAGAAAATTTTCATGGTAGAAGATACTTATGATTATTCTTTCTCAAAAAATTTTAGAAATGTCAAACTCAATGGCCTGGCCCCAGAGGACATGCCAAATTTTAGTACTGAGAACGATGTTCCCTTCCGGTAATGTCACTCATTTGTACGTTTCTTCCTTCCACAGACAGTGCCTGAGTGCCTACCAGGCAGGACTCAGTGAAAGCCAGCCAGGAAGGATGTGGCGCTGGCACTCACAGAGGGGACCATGCACCGACACATCCCCACACGCATGCAGCCCGTAGAGGTCACAGCCAACATGTGCTTGGAACAAATGTCACAGCATGGGCACCTCGGCCACACGGAGAACCAGCCAGTGGGGAAAAGGCTCTTCAGGGAAGTCGGCTGCTTAAGAAATCTTTTATAATTTCATATTGTCAGTTCTGGATTTATTAAAGGTCACCAAAAAGCAATATTCTTTTCTACTGAAAAACCAGGCTTTGAATTAAGGTCTGCCTAAAACCACATTTCACATTAATGAAGACTAGATGATGAAAATGGATTTTAATTTTAGTGTTTTCCTCTCAAGTTTGGGAAAAAGAGTGATTAATTAAAGAGAAGGCTTTCCTCTCTTTTCTCCCCCTGGGTGGGTTTTCACAGCCATTCAGCCTAATTATCCCTGGCTGGGGCCCTGTTGCAGCTGAGCCCAGCTCAGAGAAAAGTGCAGAGAAAAGTCTGGTTGCAACCCCAGGGGCTGAGGACCTTACAGGGACAGTGGCTCCCATGTGACTGCAGGGAAGCCTGGAACAAACAGCATTACATCAAATGGTTATGTAAATTTGACTTCTAAAATGTAATTAAAATAGATTTGGCTCATTTTTTCCCTATGAAAACTTCATGAAGCATTAGCCCCAGATGCCCAAAAAGGCACAGCCAAACGGTTATGACTCTCAGCTGAAACCATCTGACATGGAAATCTTCCCTAGCTTATTCTCACATGATGGACCAACCCTTCCACTGTCAGGGCGTGGCACATTCTTTGGCGGGTCCTGGATGAACGGGGCTTCTGGAAAGCAGACCCAGAGCTGGCTCTCTCAGCGTTCCTAGATCCTGGTACGGCACCGGCACCAGTGAGCTGCGCTGAGCGAACGCGTGATGGCTCAGACATGCTTGCTGTGGCGCCGAATGTTTGGTTCTCAAATATTGTCTGTCGTCTCAGTAGGTTGTCCGCTGGTCTTGTTTTGATATATCCCTCCATAGCACAGATGATTCCCATGTTTCCAAGAAAAAATGAAGCAAGCCAACGGAGTTGATCTCTGAAAATGGATTGCTATTTGCTTGATCCAGAAAACCCCACAAAAATCATGTAAATCAAGAGGTTCAAATCTTGGTGTCCACTTTACAAACACCCATGTAACTGCCCAGGCCATCAGGTTTGCATATGCAATAAGCCACCGAGTATCTGAAAGATGATTCTGTCCCTAGAGTGGCAGGGCCGGCAGATGTGTCTAGGTGAAACAGTGGGGCTGGACATAGGGTTGGTGGCCCCCACAGAATGCTGTTTTTGCTGCACATGCTTAAAAATGCAAAGAGTGATGATAAACTTAAAGGTTTAGATGTAGATTCTCTGGTCACTGAGCACATCCAGGTGAACAAAGCTACGGTATCTATAGAACTCTTGGTCGGATTAGCCCTACATGAGCTCCACCTGCTACATTGAGAGGATTCTCATTAAAGAAGAACAGGGCTTCCCTGGTGGCGCAGTGGTTGAGAGTCCGCCTGCCGATGCAGGGGACACGGGTTCGTGCCCCGGTCTGGGAAGATCCCACATGCTGTGGAGCGGCTGGGCCCGTGAGCCATGGCCGCTGAGCCTGCGCGTCCGGAGCCTGTGCTCCGCAACGGGAGAGGCCGCAACAGTGAGAGGCCCGCGTACCGCAAAAAAAAAAAAAAAAAAAAAAAGAACAGATTGTCCCTAAACTCCAAGAGGAGGCTGCATGGAAGAAAAAGATACCCCAGAAGAAACTGTAGAAACAAAAACTTATGGCTCAGGAATAAATTCAGCATAAAATACAAGCAAAGCAAAGTTAAAAATAAATTAAGCGGTTACCTTTTGAAAGGGGCTCTTGCTGTTTCTTAAATTGACATGATTCCGGCTGGTGACTGACGTCACACTGCTGCCTTTCTGGGTTCTCCTTGCCAGTCACAGGCCATAAGCCAGGATGCATGGCTGGGTTGGCACTGCTGCTGCTGCCAGCGTGTTGCCCTGCTGGGTGAGGCTCTCTGGTGACTGTCCTCAACTTAGGCTTTTCCAAGCCCCTCCCTGAAATCTGTAACCTCCTGTGTACTCCCACGTTCTCTTAGCTGGGACCCATGAGTTAAAGTAGTTTCCAAGAATGGTGAGTGATGAGAATATCTAGGATTTAGCATGTAATAGAGGAAAGGAAATAGGTTATCATGCCAGACCACCTGGAGCACAAAGTAACTCTCCCTTTAGAAACCCCCTAAACCTTAATTTTCTCATCTGTAAAATTGAGATAATAATGCCCTCAGGTTTGGAAGACAATTAAATTAGAAAAAATCTGCAAAGTACCAATACTGTACCTGGGACATTATAGGTACCCAATATGGAAGTCATTTGCTATTATCCCCCTAGTCCAGGTCATGTCAGCTAGTTAGACCAGAATCCATAGCCCTTGACTCCCCCTGACCATTTCCTCCTGAGGGCTCCAGCCCCCAAAGTAGTATGGTGCTCCATAAGCTCTCTGCAGAGCATCTGCTCAACCCTCAGCTTTGTCAGACTTCTCAGACTACAGGCTGGACACATCGACTAAATGTTCTTGCGTGAGCTGCAGGGCAATTACTCTGGCTAGAACACCTGTCTGTGTCAATTTATCTTCATCTAAGCTCAGATTTTCAGCTAGACTCATTTGAACAGAGAAATAACTTTGGAGACAGGACAGACTCTCTTAAGGTTCTGTCTGTTGAAGTGACATCTTAACAGAGGTAGGGCTTGACTTGTACAAGTTGGCTGGCATCTCAGCCCCGCTGTGGCTCCTGGAGTCATAGGGAATGTACTTAGGAGAAGCAGGGTGGTGGGAGTCGGGGACTGTGGCCGGGAACAAGGAATCAAAGACCCCATGGGCAAACCCTTCCTCAGACCCTCTCTCTCTTCCCATAGATACTGTGGTGGGTAATTTCATGTGTTATCTTATCTGGCCATGAGGTACCCAGATTAAACATTATTTCTGAGTGTGTCTGTGAGCATGCTTTGAGATGGACGGGCATTTGAATTGGTGGAGGACTCAGTACAGTAGATTGCCTTCGCCAGTGTGGGTTGGCCTCATCCCACCCTTTAGGACCTGAATAGACCAAAAGGCGGAGGAAAGATGAATTTATCCCTTTCTTCCTGCCTCACTGATGGAGCTGGGACATCTCTTCTCACCCTCTCCGACCCTTGGACTGGGATTTACACCACCAGCTCCTCTGGTTCTCAGGCCTTCAGAGTTCGACTGAATTAAATGCCCAGCTTTCCTGAGACTTCAGTGTGCAGGCAGCAGAGCGTAAGACTGCTCAGCCTCCACAATTACATGAACCAATTCATTCATACACAAACACACACACAGAGGTTCTATTTCTCTGGAGAACCCTAATACAGATACTGAACAAAGAAAGCATGAATTCCTAAAGTGTCAGTGCTAAGCGGTCTCCTAGAAATCATCTGATCCACACCTGTCATTTCAAAATAGGCTAAATGGAGGCCCAAGGAGGGAAAGTGACTTGTCTAGGGTCACATAGTTACTTGCTGGGAATGGGAAAACCATGGTTGAAGCCTGACCTTCAAATCTGTGGAATGTTGCTCCTTTGATCTCCCCTATGTACATGAACAATTTATCATAAACTAATCTTCAAACGTGTTATGGAAGCCCTCAGCTGGAGAAATTCTATAAGGACTCCTTTTGTTCTTGTGCAGATCCTTTACTGGTCGGTGTGCACAGGTGGAATTGCTGTGGCCAGACCTCAGCCCTGGAGATGGGAGATGAGCTGACACCCAAGTGTCCCGGGTTCCTCAGCCCCTCCTTCACATCCTAGTGTTCCAGCCGTCCCTCTTCTGACCGCTGACGGATGTCTTCCACGTACTATTGCTGGAGGCTCTTAGGGTGAGTCTCACATGTGCTCTAGAGCAAGCCCACTTAACACATCACGGCGCGGCGGCCGCCTTCTGCCACAGCATTCCAGAAAGATCCTTAGTCTCCTCCGCCTCCGCCTAAACTTGCCACCTCCCCTCCTCCTCCTCCAGGCTGGGGTCCGCTGCTGCTCTGCAGACCCAGCCACTGCTGCCTGCAGGAATCATGACAAGGTGCCTTGTTCCTGGCGAGTGGCACTCCCCAAAGGGGCCCCTGGGCAGTACGGCTTGTGTCCTTACTTCAAAACAGCCCCTTCGGTTTAACCTAATTTTCTGTGGGATGTCAAATCAAATGCTTTGTTCTGTCCCGGGAATGGACGTCACTGCCTCTCATCTCCTCTCAGACACCCACAGCCAGGTCTTTGAAGTTTTTCTCTCCCATGACCATCAGTTTGTGCCCTCAGATGCCTGGGAGGTAACGGGTCTGAAATGTGCTGACGGCCGGAACCCCTTACCGCTCATACATCCTGTTTGATTAGAAATGTGATCTCAGTCCTGACAGCATGTTAGAATCACCTCAGAGAGCTTTTAAGGAATCCTGATGCCTGGCCCAATCCGGGCTCAATTAAATCCGAGTCTCTGCGGGTGTGGCCTGGAAGTCAGTGAGTTTGCCAAGCTCTGGGGAAGGCAGGGAGAGTGGGTCCTGTGCAGGACTAGCTGGGCTGGGGCATGGGGAGCCTGCGGGGTGCTGTGCCTGCTCTGTGTCCTCACCTCCTGCCACATAAGGGGGACAAATGTTTTGTCTGGGGAGGGTTTGAGGAGCGGAGGTGCCTCATGGCCCTCCACACACTGAAATGCCTGCCTTTCCCACTCAGATGATACCATTCAAACAAAAACAAACAAACAAACAAACAAAAAACAAGCATGCCAAAAACCATTCAGAGGGGAGAACAGCAGCGAAGGAAATAAATCACATCATTTTGTTTCACTTTAGAGACCCAGGTGTTCTGTGTTCTCGTGCTTGTTTTTTTAAATGAAAGAAATCTGTCTGATATACAGGTTTGAGGTTGATGTTTTTTTAGGCTTAGGGAAAAGTGGCTTAACACAAATGTAGTTCTGGGCGCTATAAAAATGCCACAGCTTTCCAAAGATCACCTCTCGCCAGTACGGTGACAAGTAGGGGCATGAACTGTCCAGTTTGCCTGGAACTAAATAATTTCCCAGGACAAAGGACTTTTAGTGCTAAAACTGGGAAAGTCCCAAGAAAACCTAACAAGCTGGTCATCCTACCAAGAGTGAGGTCCTAATTGCCGAGTGGCTGGGTTTTCAGCGTGGCCACAAAGGAGACACGGGGTTAAACATGGACCCTCATGGGGCAGACATCACTGACAGCCAAGTCATGACCCAAGGTCTATGTGAAGGACCTCTCATGATCATCAGCTCACGTTTCTGAAAACCAACCAAAATCTCAATGACATTCATCCCTAATTAGAAGGGAATCTTCATAAGCCTGCCATGGTGGATGTGTTCCCCACTCTACATTTTCTGGTATAATTTCATAACTAGAGCCCCCAGGTATTTGGCACCAAGAATCTTTTTTTTTTTTTGGCACGTCTGGTGGGATCTTAGTTCTCTGACCGGGGATTGAACTCGTGCCCTTGGCAGTAAAAGCACCGAGTCCTAACCACTGGACCACCAGGGAAGTCCCTGACACCAATGATGCTTTCATCCATTATTCACAGTCCTCACAATAACTGAAAATAGCATTATTATTCCCATGTTAATAACCATAGGATTGGATCCCAAATCTATCTGAATACACAGCACATGCCCTGCTTACTACATTGCTGCCTCTCAGAAAGAAGTGAGTGTTGGGCTTCCCTGGTGGCGCAGTGGTTGAGAGTCTGCCTGCCGATGCAGGGGACACGGGTTCGTGCCCAGGTCCGGGAGGATCCCACATGCTGCGGAGCGCCTGGGCCCATGAGCCATGGCCGCTGAGCCTGCGCATCCGGAGCCTGTGCTCCGCAACTGGAGAGGCCACAGCAGTGAGACGCCCACATACCACAAAAAAAAGAAATAAGTGAGTGTTCCCCAGGACATAAGCAGCCCCCATAGACGGCTGCTAAGGAGCCCAAGACCCCCTCCTGGATTTCCCCAGACTTGCCATCCCACTTGCCCAGAGGTACCCCTGTCACTCTCTGCCCAGCCCTTACTTGGACTGATATATTAGTTTGAGATTTCCCATTGTTACTGAGATCTCAATATAGTAATAGTAATAATAATCATCATCATCATTATTATAAGAATACCACCAACAACAGTGTTAAATGCATTTACTACGTGCCACGCATTTTGCAATGCATTTTACATGTTTCATGAAATCCTCATCCTGTGAGGGAGTATCATGACCACTGTTCAGTTGAGGAAACTCAGGCTTAGAAAGACGAAATAAATCATCAAGGTGTACACAGCTACCTAGGGGTTTCAAATTCACATGTGTCTGATTCCTCCTCCTGGCTCAGACAGGCTGGGACGGGGAAAGGCATCTGGAATGATGCTTTGAACTCATGGCAGTGAAAGTTCCCCCGCTAACAACTGCCCACATAGAACAACAATTATTTAGCAGGAATACCCTCTGATTGAAGGGGCCGGAGGTACATTCAATTAACATTTCATTCAGAGTCAAAATTCACGACTCTCCTGGGGAAAATAATAAAGCATCACCTTAATCATAATTAAAAATGGTACTCAGCTTCCATCTGATAGGCATCTAAATCTATTTTAGTGTTATTAGTATGGAAACAGATTATCTATCAGTGTTGTTCCTGGCTCATAAATAAACTAAAGTAAAAACAAAATAAATTTTAAGTTGGAAGTATCAACGTAAATGCATTTTTACAAGTTGTCTTATTTACCGTCACAGATTCACAGTTTATTGATGGCAAGCTTAAAAAAAGCTACAGATATCTGTACTACATAATAAGAAGACTTTAAGAAAATAAGAATATCACAGATACACATGTCCCCAGTAGATGTTATCAGCCACACGCTAGAGCAGGGCCCGTGCTGTACAGCAGCCTCCCTCAGTCCCAGGAACACAACAATTAAGTGGGAATTCACAAAGGGCGAGGTCACTGTCCAAAGCCACCACAGACCCCTGAAGTCAGGAAGTGTGGCACCTCCCTGAATCAGAGAGAGACCATGTCACCTCAGAGCTGCACTGTCTCTAGAGAAGGAAAGAAGTATGCACTGTGACCAAGGACATCCTCAACTCCAAAACCTGCCAGTCTTACATTTTCCTTCTTGGAAGTCAGTAGTCTCTGGCACATGGCAATGTGTTTCCCCCAAGGTTTGGAAGCCCTAGACCAGTCCAGTACACTGGACCATCTCCCTGCATTACCCTCCCCTCTCCTTGTCAACCTGGTAAATTCATGGTTTTTCTTCCAAAACCCACTTTAGTCATCACATAGGTAAAGGGTTAAATATTCCTTTTCCTTTGCAACCTTCAAGCCCTGTATATCCATCATCTGTCCCACTTATCCACAGTTGGGTGATTTCTTTATTTAAATGCCTGTCTCTCCTTCAAGCCTTTGAGCTTCTTGGGGATGCAGCTGGGTTTCCTTCATGTTTATATTCACCATGCCTAGCACAGTGCCTGGCACAGAAGCAATTACCTACACACGTTCACTGCATTGGATTAGAACTAAATTGGTGGAATATATCTTAGCCCAGGACTTATGTCTATTTGGACTTTCTCACAGGTGTACTTTTATTGAGTTATTTATTCATTCAACAGACATTCCCTAAATACCTACTGTGCACTCAGCCTTGAGGACTAAAAGCCAAGTATAAAACACTTTGCCAGCCCTGTAACGTGTGGTTGTCAAGTTAGGAGACAAATGACATGCATAGTAGGACAACTAGATCACTGCTTCCAAAAATGTGTTCTGAGAACCCAAGACACTGTGAGGAAGAGGGTCCATGGTGAGGTCAGCATGGGGACCCTCCCAGCGCTGCTTCCTGGGGAGTCACCTTGGATGTTAGCACAGATCAGGTCTCAGCAGTCCTGCAGCAAAATATACGACCATGTTTTTAAACCCTGACATTTCAAAATTTATTGAGATTTAGAACTTTAAAAAATATAACATAAAATGAACATTCTGTAGGAGCAAATGTTACAGAGGACAACTTGCAATTTACATCAACCTAGAACTATAAGCCTAATGAAACATAAACACAAATAAAAAAGGAAACTCCCTTCCCTCTCCCAGAGTCTACAGTCCAAGTTCTTGGCACTTCCTGTAAAGGCTGAGACCATGGAACCCGTGGAGGCCCTGCAAGTATACAGTGGAGATCATTACCTGTGTGTCTCAGCCACACACAGCCCAAATGGGGCACTTTCACTCTGTACTGACATGAGGAACAAATAGGTATCCACAGAGCATGCACTTCTTTGCAATCATTCACACATATGTACACATGTCCTCCAACTTCTCCACCCTGTGTTCACCAAAACCTCCTCCCATCCTTTAATGACAGACAGATGAGAGCATCATTACCCAGGATGCCTCAGGAAATCAACACCCCTTCATGACCCATTTGTGGGAAGCACAGAACTAACCAATCATTTACCCATCAATGGCTTTCCTCCTAAAGTCTGGATCAAAATATTGAGTCTCATCATCAATGCCTTTGGATAGTGAATAATTCCACCCTGACTTGGGAAACGAAGGCCAAAGCACACTGCTGTTCCTGTCCACTCCCAGTGGGCTTTGTCACCTATGCCTCCCGTGTCTCTGGCTCTGTGCTACACTCCAACGTGATGGGGATGGGCTGAATTATGAGACCTGAGAAGCCCTCTGCCCCTAGAGTGTGTTTTGGAAAATGGAACTGATGCAATTAGCAAACATGTGCTTCTGAGGATCAGGGAAAGAAAAAAGTGCAGTAGGCTGCAGTGACTTGGCAAGGGTTCTAGAAGAATCAGAGCTTAACAATGAGTCAGGGAGAAGAGAAAGAAGTGGGCATTGATAAAAACAAGCACATAAAAAGTTCAGATAACCCTGGTAGTGTATGTGTACTCCTGTATATGAGTCCAGAATGAGGGAGCCATGGGTCAGCCCAGGCTCTTCATCTGGGAGGGGTGGTGGTGTTGCAGTGGTCCTCTGGGAGAGAATCGCTTGGGGAAGGAGCACTTTTCCTCCACAGGCTGTTGGGCAGTGAGGACTCCATCAGGCCCTATCACCCCTGTGAATGCCAGACATGGCAGCCTGGGGAATGGGAGTCATGTCCTCTCATAAAGCTCAGAGCCCCGTGATCTCTCACTGCTTATAAGTTTCCCCTCGGGAAGGTGATGGCTGAGTGTGAAAACACCGCAAGGTCCATAAAAACCCTGTAGTGTCCAGCCACGAGGGAAGACAGTGTGGTAGAGGCTGTGTCTTTATCTCATGTAGGGAAAAGTTAACTTCCCTGGTCTCTGGGAAGCCAGAGCACAGAGAATGGATGTTTGGAATAAGGCATGCCAGGCTCCAAAATGTAAAGTCAGTTTGAGTAAAAAATATTCTCAGAAGTTGGCCCATGGTAGACCATGTCCACCTTTACCAATATCATTTTTCAAACTTTCTTAATATTTCTGCTCATATTTCTCATAGACAGGTTTTCCTGGAAAATATTAAAGATACATTTACAAACGACAACATTTTTCTCAAGGAAACTTTCACTGATTCCTGGAATAGGCTAGTTTCCCCCATTTTTATGTATTCATAAGGTACTACACAAGTCCTCTCCTCTGTAGCACATAAGGAGAGCTGAGTTTTTTGTTGTTGTTGTTGTTTTGTTTTTTTGGGGTTTTTTTTGGCCACACTGCATGGCATGGGGGATCTTAGTTCCCCGACCAGGGATCGAACCCAAGCCCCCCTGCAGTGGAATCGTGGAGTCGTAACCACTGGACTGCCAGAGAATTCCCAAGGGAGCTGTATTAAATAGCATATGTGCTTGTTGAAGGCCTGTCTTTCTTTCTGACAGCAGGACTCCATCTGTCTTTTTCACTGATATATCCCCAGATGTTAGCACAGTTCCTGATCACAGTAAGCACCCAATCAAAATTTGATAGAAGAATGAATGAAGGCATAGTCTAATCCCTTCTGCCAGAAGAGTCTGAGACACTAGGATCAGGGCAAGATGCCTGGGAACAGTTACAGGACATTAATATCAAGATGAGAATTAAGTGCAAGATCAATTTCCTCCTCAGTCAGCTGTTGTTTATTCTAACAAACAGATCTGAACGAGTGACCTGGACCACAGGCCAGGGTCAGTGGATTCATGGAACATTGACTCCATTCTCCTCTCCCTCATCCATGGCAGATACTAAAATTTAAGTCCTCACAGAACACTTACTTGCTGAATACAGACATGGTCTGAGAATATTTTACAACAGAGCACTCCCAGTGGTCCCTGCCAATTGCTTGGAGATGACGGGAGATATAAAACCTATTTACCATCCTGAGCATAGGTGACAGGGATGGGCAGGCACTATTTGACAAAATGGATATAAGTTACACCCTGAGATGGCACTCTTAATATTCCTTTTTAAAAAACTACCTTGCTAAAAATATTGAGAAACAGAACACATAGAATGATAATTTACAAATCATAATTCCTACAGCTGATTTCATGCATTATCATTTTTCGTGTTCTGTCACATTGTCAACAATTACAAGTTCCCATCTCCTAGGATGTCAGTGCATTAATACAACCTGATGATGGGGGACGCACACCACTTCCCCCACTCTTAACCTCCTAGATGATGGTCAGCATGTCATCTGGGAAGAGGAAGGTTCTCCGATAGAGAAGGTGAGTGTAGAGGCAGGGGATCTAGTAGTGCCACAAAAAATGTTAGCTTCCTCTTTTATCCTAGCTTCAGAACACCCCTTATCCCCTGGTTAGTCTTTATTGCTTCAATCTCTTGAAGCTGGCTCTCTAGCTCTCTATTCTGCTGCTTTTCTAGGACCAAAGTTAAGGATCATCTACCATGAGTAAAGCCTCCACTTCTTGGCCGACAGCACATGTGTCTGTCAGCACATTGGCAGTATAAGTAAGATCCATGTGTGTATAATTTTACATCTGTATAAATGTTATCTGCCCTCTCAACAAACCTGTCAAGTTGGCAATATTGCACCATCATTTTCAGATGAGGAAATGAGGTTTAGGGAGGATATGTAACTTAGCCAAGGTCTCGTAGCTGATTAAATATTATAGCTCAGTGGGGCTCAAATCTTGTCCTTCGTTTCTAAATCTCATTCTTTTCCCACAATGTCATGCAGTCTCTCATGCTTATTTTCTTTGTTTATGATAACTTGCTCTGTAAGGACTACCATAAAAAGAGCGGGATATCCAGGTGCAATTAAGGTAGAGCTATGGCTGAGGCTGGGGCCAGGCTTGTAGAAATGCCAAGGCCAGAGGTAAGTGCACAGATGGAATGTCTGTGCCCAGGAAAGGAAGAAAGGTAACCTATTCTCTGGCATGAGATCCTACAAGATAGGAAATCTTTTGTTTCTTTTATAAATGTTTATATATCTATGTGTGTATATGTATACATACACACATGCATATATGTATGCACACATGCATGTATGTAGACACACAAATATATATACATATATATATCATTTCATGTCTTCTAAGGTGCATTTTTTTTCATATTATATCAACGAATCTTACAATCAGTAAATCAATGGCATCTCACAATTTCTGGCCAGGCTGTAGTCATGCTGTAGTTTTCATTGCCAGTGTGTACACATCAAAATTTGCAGAATGACTTTTAGCACTTGGACAGAGTTCATGATACAATAATGAAGCACTTTTAAAAAATGTTGTATGAGCAATGCTCTAATGGCATGAAGGATAATACTGTAGGCAAAAACTTTGGATTGGACAACTCTGAATGACAGGTGATTAGAAAATTCAGCCTCTAAATGTGAAGATAATTTGAAGGCTCCTCAACCATTTAATTTTACTTATATTATTTTAAAGTATGCATGGGAGGGGTAACAGCCTACTGTTTGTTTTAATAAGTCTTTTAATACGTATAAAATAACATTTTTTTCCTAAGTATTAGGAAAATGTGTCATAGATTAGCTGGCAATGCTTTTCCTTTCTTAGTGGTACAAATAATGGTGCATCTCACATTTGATGTCATCTTAGCATCAATAAATAGAATTCACGTATGTATTGTGTATGTATTCATATGTGGGTGTGTCTATTCTTCAACCTTGAAGAAAAATTTAGTTGCAGGTCTGGCCTGAATCAAAATTGTGAAGTTATCTCATTTTGCTTTTCATGCCACCAACCACCCTGCCCTACACTCACAGCCAGTATTTGGGGAGAATGGCAGCAAAAACTGCAATTATTAAGGCCTTCCTGTCACCCCAATGTGGCAAAGATTGCTGGGATAGACTATGAGAGGCAGAGTACATTTGAGAAATGCACGGATTTGTTTTTTCACTTTGATTTCTCCTCCCAAATGAATGTCTTCAGTTCATCTGGGTAATCTGACTTCCCTTTTAGATCCACATCCATTGAACTTTACACCATGAGTGCTGAACAAAAACTCTAGAATTCAAGTCCCTTCTTGCCTTAGTCATTCTATTATTTCAATGCATCACAAATTTCATTGTAGCTGAACCCAAGGCTCTGAGGCATTCTAAAGCTGACATTTTTAAATCACCCCTAACTCAAATTAAAATGGTTTTGACATGGTGTTCTGAGAAGGCACAGTGCTTAATAGCAAACACTTCTCATGTATTAAGCAGGATGAGTCAGCCTAATTCTAAAAAGATGTCATAATGAGTATGCCACAATAGATGTTTTAAAACTTGCACCATATTTGCTTCTATTTTTTTTTTTCTTTTAACATCTTGGAACGTGAAGGGAAAGTTCCACTTCTGAAAATGAAGAGAAATCTCTTATTACCAATTACAAAACATGATGTAAGAAAAATGGATTCAGACTTATTATTTCTTTTTCCTAGTGGAAGTAAAATATATCAAAAATAGTTGCTTCTGGACAGTATAGATTTTCTTCCACTCTGTGCAGAAAATGTTCTTAAAATAGAACACAGAGAACTTAGCTGAAAACCATGCATAATTCAGCCTAGAGGGTTAACCATAATCTCTTTACTCTGTTCAGGTAAATGGTTTGTGCTCTGAAAACAGGAATTTTCCAGATAGTGGTGAAAAGTCAGGTTATATTTTTCTTCAATATAAGAATCTGTCACAAATGGAGGCTCTGGCAATCTATCCTGTGGCCCCAAAGGGTCAAGGGACATGTCCTCAGATCTGAGATAGGATGCACATACAGCATTGGGGTTGATGCTTGGAGAAGCACCCATGCTTAGTTCTGAGCACAGGGCTGAGCAGAATGGGACTGTTCCTTTGAATGCTGGATGAGTTATGTGAAAACACACATTGATTTCCTTCTTCTGTAATAGGGAAATACCAAATTATCACTTATACAAATTTTTTTTTTTTTTGCAGTACGCGGGCCTCTCACTGTTGTGGCCTCTCCCGTTGAGGAGCACAGGCTCTGGACACTCGGGCTCAGCGGCCATGGCTCTCGGGCCCAGCCGCTCTGCGACATGTGGGATCTTCCCGGACCGGGGCACGAACCCACATCCCTTGCATTGGCAAGCGGACTCTCAACCACTGCGCCACCAGGGAAGCCCCACTTATACACATTTTGACTTGATTTACAGAAATACTTCTGAGACAGTAGTGCCTCAACTTTAGGAACATGACTCCACATCTCTGGCTACTCCAGTTGCTAACCATGCAAGCTTGGGCAGATGACTCAACCTCTTCGTGCCGCAGTTTCACCACATATAAAACAAGGATAAAAATAGTATTTAATAGGACTTCCGCTTCCCACCAGGATGGGATAATAAGAAACTACTGCCTTAAAAATCCAGAACACTGGGAACATGTATAAAACATTGGTTTTCAGATATTGTACAACAGGTAACACAGCACAGTGATCCCTGAGAGAAGAGAAGTATGAGAAAACTACCAAGGTTGAGGGAAAAACTACTGAAAAAAAGCAGACAGAATAATCCTTGGAGCTCAGTGCTAGAAATAGTTTGTGTTCCCACCATCCAGGGAGGAAAAACCTCGTAATGCATGAGGCATGGAGTAATGCCTCAGTAATGAGGACAAATTATCCCTAGACTAACAGCTGATCTGGCCCCATTTAATGAGGCTTAAAAGCAGGCTTGAAAAACTAAAACTGATTCCAAGAAATTTAACTGCATTCCAGAATGAAGTCCAAAAATATTTAAAGGTATAAAAAAAGTCCCACAACTCAACACCATAAAATTCACAATGTCCAGTATCTAATAAAAATTTACCTGGCATGCAAAGAAGCAGAAAAATATATGCAATATAAAGAGAACAACCAGTTGATACAAACAGACCCAGTAGTGGCACAGCTGATAAAATGAGTAGTCAAGGACATTAAAACAACTATTATAAACATATTTCATATGTTTAACAAGTAGAAGAAAAGAAAGCACAGGCAGATAAGGAAAGAAATGGAAGATAGATAGAGAGATAGATAGAGAGTTAGATAGAGAGATAGATGATAGATAGATATTCCTCCTCACTGCTACCTCCCCTTCATATCTGTGGCTTTTCTCTAAAAAGTCCTTTTCTCAGAATTTGCTTTTCCCAAGTATTTTATTCTCCTTCATTCCCTTTCTTCCAGTAAATAAAGTGTCTTCACCTTCTTTAATTTAGCTCAAAGCAGGGTTTAAACCTTGGATGAAGACAAACCTACCATTCACTTATAGATTGGGAATACATTAGTCTCCACACTAGGAGGAGGCTTAGGAACCCCAAGGATAGTCTGGGTCTTCCCCTTGGGGCCCCTACCTCTCCCAGCTCCACTGGCAAAACAGCTCTGGGACCTGTGGTCACAGACCAGGTAGACAGCAAGAGCTCCTCACAGACAGCAAGAGCTCCTCACAGACAGCAAGGGCTCCTCACCAGAGCACAGTGGAAAGGTAAGACCAGCCCTCTGCAAGTCACAGCAAACTAGAAGATTAATTAATGTCACTCGGACCAACAGGTGGGTCCCCAGACCTGCACAGCACTGGACACATTTAGGCCCTGGTTTATCATTTCCACTGTGTTCATTGAGCATGCATTTAAATGTCTCTCCAAACAGACTGATCCATTTTTGCTCCCAGCAGCACTTAGGCTCTCCTCTACCACTACCTTTCTTCTTGGGGGTGGGGTGGGGGAATGTTACATGCTAACGAGGAAAGTCTTCAGGGAAGGGAGAGGGTAGAAAGAACTGGTGTGGGACTGTCAGGGCCCTCATCTGGCCCTCAGAAGCCAATCACTGGGAGCAGCACTGCTATCTGGGGCAATTTACATTAATCAGTCCATGTGCGCAGCTGTATGCAGACAGCCATAGGCTAAAAGCATGGAGGACAAAAATGAATGTGTTTTGAACGTACTATGTGCAAGAAACATTTATTAAATTATATTTAATCCTCACAACAACCTTGAAAGATACATATTCCTATTTTGTAGTTGACAAAATTGAGGCTTAGACAGGTTGAGTGAGTCACACAGCTAAATAAAGCCTGAGGAGACAAGTCTCATTTACAGAGCAGTTGTTTGTCCTAGGGCTGTATGGGCTGTGGAAAAGAGGACAGCACTGTGGCCGGGGACTGCAGTCCTGGGTGGGCTCCTGTAGGAAGTAGCACAGCTGCTCGTCTTTGAGAAACAGGCTGTGAAGCAGGATGAGAGAATTTGACCTTAGGGGAATAGCATGATAAAGCAAAAGAGCAAGAATGATCAGGGCAGTGAAAAGGCCCATTGATGGGGACAGAGGCTGAATGACATCAGAATGGATGAAACGGATGGATGCCAGTTTTGATCTTCTCACATGGGCACTGATATATATAGACGATTTTATGAGACAAGGAAGTTTTAGGAAATATGGCTGTTCCTAGAGAGCTAAGCTATTCCTTTTGGGGAGGGAAGTCCAAAATCCAGGAGATCTCCTTGGAATTTCTTGCTATGGTACTAGAATACAACTGAATGAGATCATAACAGCTGACATGTATTAAGCATTTAAAATAAACCAAACACTGCGATAAGAGTTTTCCATGCCCCATCTACTCTCCACTATAACTCTGGTAGTTGGATGTTACCTTCATTGAGCACATTTCAAAGAGGAGGAAACTGAGGCCCAGAGGCTTAAGTACCTTATTTGCTCCAGTTCACACCATTGAGCAGTGAGCCAACTGTAGGCACAGGCAGTGAGATTCCAGAGCCTATGCTCCACCTCCTCACAACTCAAAGTGTGGGCTACAGAGCAGCTGCATGGGCCTCACCTGGGAGCAGTAATACTTGTATATGAAGATCTTTTTCTTAATGAATATGAAATACTTAGAAAATCATAAAGCGTTATCACAGGGAAAGTATTAGGAATACCTTTCAGCCATTGGATTTAAGACCATGACCCTTTCTTGGGTTATGCCTTGCATATGTAAATCTCAGCACAGAGCTGAATGGGCCCAGATGCTCTTGAGCAAAGCTCTATAGCAGGTGTTGGCAAACTTTTCTTTTTTTCTTTTTTTTTTTGTAAAAGGCCAGGGAGTAAATATTCTAGGCTTTGCAGGCCACATGTTCTCTGTCATGAGTACTCAACTCTGGCATGAAAGCAGTCATAAACAGCACATAAACAAACAAGGGTGGCTGAGTTCCAATAAAACTTTATTTACAAAAGCAGATGGTGAGCTGAATTTGGCTCTCAGGCTATAGTTTGTCATCCCTATTTTAGAGCACCAAATATTACCCTCTGAAAGAGGGGCTATGGAAGGGAGGGAAGGTAAGAAAAGATACTTCAAACTGAACAGACTTTCTACTAGCCACCTGGATGCAGGACACTTCAATGCGGGCACGAAATCTTTGGATTCTGGGTGTCTGGGATGAACATTACAACTACTAACAGGGTGAAGAAGAGTATCAGACTATTTATGACAGGGAGACCTTTTGCCCCTCCATATCCAACTCTTGTTAGATGAGCTCTATAAAGTAGAGGGAAATATCAACTAACATCCATCAATTCTTTTTATTCATTTACATTTACTGAATGACTACTATATACCATGTAGTACAAATAAACACAGGATAAATTATGCAGTGTTCCTGTTCTCAGAGAGCTCATAACCCAATGGGGAGGAAGATGTAAATAGCTAGCCTACCAATGTGCATGCTAGCTTGGAGATAACCACGGGGCATGGCGTGAACTTGGAGCAGGACATCTTACACAGACCAGGAGAAGGGAATCAGAGCAGCTTTCTGGAAGAAGGTAACCTTCCATTGATACTTGAAGGCTTGGAGGATATGGAATCAACTAAGTGAAGGAAGAGTGGCAGAGTAAACAATGTGCAAAGGCTAGAAGCAGGAGGAAGTGCAGGGGGCTAAAGCAACCTGAGTGCAAAACCAGAGAATTAGTCTGAAAAGGGAATGGAGGGCAATGGGTGAAGGAGAACCTGCGGCCAGATTATCAAAGGTCTTTGCACCCTCTGAAGGAGGTGGGCTCAATTCTTATGGCAATGGGGTGCATTGAAGCCTTTTAAATCAGAGAGAAAAAAATGCATGGATTTCCGCTTTAAGAATCCAGAGAAATTTTACTAAGGTTTCACTATGGAAAATGGATGTACTGGGGAGGAGGGGGTGGGATGCCATACAGAGGAGAGGCCAATCAGGAAGCTCTGGCAGTGACAGGGCTCAAAGAGAAGGGGTAGTCCTAGAAGGAAGACTTATAGAAGGAGAACTGATAGAGCTTGGTGAGTTTTGAAATGTCAGTGGTGAGAGAGAATTAAAGACACTCAAGTTTCCGGTTGAGTAACTGGGTGGGTGTTAGTGTCATTTATAGCAACATTCAATACAGAAGGAAGATGAGGTTTGGAGGAGAGGTAGTGAGATCAGCTTTTGATTCTGAGTGTCTGTGGGACAGACTAGTGAAGATGCTGAGTAGGTAGGTATATGGGACTGGAAGTTACGGAGAGCTCTGGGCAGGAGGTAAGGGATTTGGAACATCAGCTTTTAGGAATTGTGATCAAAGGGATGGCAGAGAGGAGACCACACAAAGAGGGTGAATAGAGTAAGAGCAAAGGGCCTTGGAGGAATCCCAGGGGAGAGATGGTCAGAGTAGGGAGACCATGAGGGAGAAGGGAAAGGGCACCCCTGATGAGGGAAGGAGGACCAGGAGAGAGTGCCATAACATCATTGCCAAGAATGGCACATGGATTATCTCCTGTAAAGTTTCCAAAGCTGTATGGCGAGATCTGATTATTCTTATTTTACAGAAAAGAGAACAGGGAATCAAAGGGGAAAAGTAACTTGACTAGGTTTGCAGTGCCAGTAAGGTTTGGAGGTGGGATTGAAACATGTTTGTTTTTTAATTTGAAACCTATGTACTTCTATCCCACAAGCTATATCACAGGTTTCAATAATAAAATGAATGACTTTTATTTGTATGTACTTTGCTCTAGACACTGTTATAAACATTTAAAATATATTCACTCATAATAATCCAATGATATACAGTACCAATAATGTAGTACCATTATTATCCTTATTTTTCAAATGAGATAACTGAGGCACAAACTTGTTTAAGACTGTGCAGTTAAAAAAAAAAGGCAAATCTTGGATTTGAACACAGGAAGTCTGGCTCTCAAGTCTGTGTACCTAACCACTACATTATACAACTTGAATTGATCTGAAACCTTTCATTCAGCAAAGGCTAATGGAGTGACTACCACATTCCAGGCATCGTGTCCAATGCTGCAATTAAAAAATGTGCTAAACCATTACAATTCCTACCCAAATAGATCTTACAGCCCAGTACCTCCTAGAACTGATTCTCAATCATATTTAGAAAAGACAAACAATGAAGAGATAATAGAGTTGAGTGACAGAATGTGGAGGAAACTTGAACTGGGGACAGTTGAGAGAAATGCAGGCTTTTATTTAACACCTCAGTGTCGAGTACTTTTCTAGACCAAGATGAGCTATAATGGGCAAACTAGTTTAAAGGGCACAGTCACTTAAAGATATTTCAGACTTGCCTTGACCTGAATTTGTCTCCCCTTGTGTTTTTCAGTGGAAGGTATTTTTGTGATGGTTAATTCACTGTTCATGAGACAATCTGCACTTTTTAAAAAATCATAAAGCTTTTTTCAATCTCCTTTTTATGGTGGGAATAGACTGAGACATTTAGAATTTAGAGGGCTGGGATTTATGGAATCATGGAGTTCATCCAGTGCTGGATGATTGAGAGGATATTGACAACTCTGGAGCCAGGAAAGGGAAGAGTGACTACTTCAGGTGGGAAGGAATCTTAGGTAACATCACCCAGGACAGTGGGAGCCTCCTCCCAAAGAAGCTAAGACCCTTGTTTCTTCTTAATAATGGTCTCTTCTATCTCTGGATAATAGCTCTTTTCCCAATGCTCACCATGGGATTTCATTGTTATGGAGATGAGAAAGGTCTGAATTCGGAGGAATCTACAAGAGATGTTGCAATGTGGAGAAACAGTAGTTACTTATAAAAAAAAAATGAGAGAATAATTCCCCTATTTATTAAAAGCCAAGTTTGAGCTATCTCATTGCCTTCAGGAAGTGCCAGGCTGACCTGCCAATGAAGTCTCCTGAGAACCTATAAGGCTTTTTGTCCTCATACTATTATGGGAGATCCCAGGGAGACTACAATATCCAGAGGGTGGTTTGGGAAGGATTCCCTCTACAGATAACTAAAGGTCATTTCTGAAATAGCTGTATTTACTCTTTGAGACATGCTTCAGGGACTGGACTAACCAGTCATTGAGGGTATTACAGGTAAGTCTAAAATGCCCATGGGTTTGACCTATTTCTTTGCATGTAGGCTAGCTGCCTATTGGACCACACAATACTACTATGTGTAACCTTCCCAGCAAATACATTTGCCTCATGACAGTGCTGTCAGGATGTATTTTTCCATACATCAGAAATCAATGCCAAAACTAGCCCTTACCCCTGCTTACTGAGACCTGATATTTCATCAGTGCCCCACCCATCCATTTATCCATCCATCCCAGTCACCTAGAAAACACTGGATGACCATTTACTTTACTGAGACTTACTCTGAGGGCAAGGAGATGAATCAGACATATCCTCCAAGCTGCTCACAGACTATTAGAGAAGAAAGATAGGAAAGCAATACTTGCAATAGAGTGAGATAGATTCTATGATAGTTGTATATCAAAACCAAAAAATAGATTGAGCTCCCATCTCACATCCTGTTCAGAGTGACAATCATGGGAGAGAGCACAAGTGTGAGAGAACTAGTCAGCAAAAGTCTCTGTCTATACTCCCATAGGGCAGAAAGAAATTCTTCATTGTTAGAGCTTTACCTCTCACAGAGCAAGAGCTTATTTTGCCTTTGTAAGAGAGATCTTGATAAGGAGAAGGCTGGAAAGTTGGGTCTAGAGGAGCTCTGGAGGAATTTGTGGAGAAGGCAAGAGTGGATACAGTATTTCCAGGCTTTCACAGTGAGCATGGCAGCTTCCCCACTTCTCTCTTCACTTCCTTGTTTCCTTACTTTCTTAATGCCTGAAAGATTTTTAGCTCTCTTGAATAATCACATGAGGAACATCAATATAATTCTTGCTTTGTCAAAGGAAAAAAACTTAGGATGCTAGGAACAAGAGAGTGGAATGAGAACCCTCAGAACCTCCTTTTCCCATGAAGATACTGATCCAGCAACAATACATGAATCAATTCCCTCTGTGAGAAAAGCAGAAGCCAGTTAAAAGGATCCTGTACCCCAAGTGAGTGCAAAACCAGCTGTTATAACTATAAAATATTTTATGTATGCCCCATGGTAACCACAAAGAAAATACCTATAGATGATACACAAAAGAAGATGAGAAAGGAACCAAAACATGTTTGCACAAGAAGTCAACAAAATACAAAGGAAGATTGCAAGAGAGGAAAAAGAGGGACAAAATTGCCATAAGATAGACAGAAAACAGTGAACAAAATGGCAATAGTAAGTCCTTCCCTATCTGTAATTACTTTAAATTTAAATAGTTTAAGCTCCCTAATCAAAAGACATAGAGTGGCTGAATGGATTAAACAAAGCAAAACAAAACAAAGATTCAACTATATGCTGTCTACAAGAGACTCACTTTAGATTTAAGGACCATATAATGAAAATGAAAAGATGGAAAAAGATATTCCACATAAATGTCAACCAAAAGAGAGCAGGGATGGCCATACTTATATCAGATAAAATAGACTTTAAGTCAAAACTGTCACAAGAGATAAAGAAGGACATTGTATAATGATAAAAGAGTAATTCATCAAGAAGATATAACAATTATAAATATATATGAACCTAACATCAGAGCACACAAATATATGGAACAAACACTGACAGAATTGAAGGAAGAAGTAGATAGTAATACAATTATAGTAGGAGACTTCAATACCTCACTTTCGGTAATGGATAGAACATCCAGACAGAAGATCAATAAAGAAACAGCAGATTGAACAACACTATAGACCAAGTGGACTTAACAGACGTATAAAGAACATTCCACACAACAGAAGCAGAATACTTATTCTTCTCAAGTGCACACAAATAATTCTCCAGGATATAGTGCTTTAGATCACAAAAAAATCTTAACAAATTTAAGAAGATTAAAATCATTTTCTGACCACAATGGAATAAAACTAGAAGTCAATAGCAGAAGACTAAAAAATTCACAAATATGTGGAAATTAGACAACACACTCTTGAACAAAGAAAAAATCAAAAGGGAAATTAGAAAATATATTGAGACAAATGAAAATAAAAACACAACATATGAAAACTTAAGAGATACAGCAAAAGCAATAGTAATAGGGAAGGTTGTAGTAGTAAACACCTACATTAAAAAAGAAGAAAAATCACAAATAAACAACATAAATTTATACCTCAAGAAACTAGAAAAAGGAGAACAAACTAATCCCAAATTTAAGAGAAAGAAGGAAATGATAGAGATTTGTGCAGAACTAAATGAAATAGAGAATAGAAAAGCAATAGAAAAAAATCAATAAAACTGAGAGTCAGCATTTGGAAAAGATCAACAAAATTGACAAACCTTTAGTTAGACTAACTAAAAAGAAAGGAGAAAAGACTCAAATAAATAAAATTGGAAAGAGGAGACATCTCAACTGATGTCACAGAAATAAAAAGAATTACAAGAGACTGTTATGAAAAATTATACACCAAAAAAACTGGATAGCCTAGAAGAAATGGATAAATTCATAGAAACACGCAACCTACCAAGACTGAATTATGAAGAACTAGAAAATATGAACAGACCTATGAATAGTAAGGAGATTGAACCAGTAATCAAAAACACCCAAATAAAGAAAAGCCCAGGACAGCTTCACTCAAGAATTCTCCCAAACATTTAAAGAAGAATTTATGTCAATCCTTCTCAAAGTTTTCCAAAAAATTGAAAAAGAGGGGATACTTCCAAACTCATTTTTTGAGGCCAGCATTATCCTGATACTAGTGCCAAAGACATTGCAAGAAAAGAAAACTACAGGACAATATCTCTGATGAATATTGACACAAAAATCCTCAACAATATACTAGCAAATTGAATTCAACAATACATTAAAAGGATCACACACCAAGACCAAGAGGGATTTATCCCTGGGATACAGAGATGTTTCAACATATGAAAATCAATTGATGTGATTTATCACTTTAACAGAATGAAGAATAAAAAAATCACATGATCATCTCAATAGATGCAGGAAAGTCATTTGAAAAAATTCAACAACTTTTCATGATAAAACACAGAACAAACTAGGAATAGAAGGAAATTACCTCAACATAATAAAGGTCATATATGAAAAACCACAACTAACATCATAATCAAAGGCAAAAGACCTGAAAGCTTCCTCTCTAAGATCAGGAACAAGAAAAAGATGCCCACTCTCACCACTTCTATTCAACAGAGTATTGGAAGTCTCAACCAGGGCAAATAGGCCAAAAACAACAAAACAAAAAACAAATAAAAGGCATACAAATCAGATAGGAAGAAGTAAAACTGTCCCTATTTGCAGACAACATGGTCTTGTATGTAAAAAACCCTAATTATTACACACACACACACATACACACACACAAGCTGTTAGAATTAATACACAAATTCAGTAAAGTTGCAGGTTACAAAACCAACATGCAAAAATCATTTGTGTTTCCATACACTAACAACAAACTATCTGTAAATGAAATTAGGAAAACAATCCCATTTACAATAGCACCAAAAATACTAAAACATTTAGGAATTAACTGAGGAGGTGAAAGACTAGTACACTAAAAACTATGAGAGAAGTTAAAGACATAAACAAATGGAAAGACATCCTATGTTCATGGATTGGAAGACTTAATATTAAAATGTCCCTACTATCCAAAGCAACCTATAAATTCAATGCAATCTCTATTAAAATTCCAATGTTATATTTTGCTGAACTAGAAAAAAACCCCGAAAATTCATATGGAACCACTAAAGACACTGAATAGCCAAAATAATCTTGAGAAAGAAGAAAAAAGCTTGAGCCTTCACACTTCCTGACTTCAAAACATTATAAACATTATAAAGCTATAGCAGGTATATATATATATATATATATATATATATATATATATATATATATATATATATATATATATATATACACCAGTGAAATAGAATAGAGAGCCCAGAAATAATCTATGCATATACAATCAAAAGATCTTTCACAAGGGTGCCAAGACTTCACCATACGGAAAAAATAGTCTCTGCAACAAACGGTGCTGGGAAAACTGGATAGCTACATGTACAAAAATAAAATTGGACCCTTATCTAACACCATAAACAAAAATCAACTCAAAATGGATTAAAGACTTAAGCATAAGACCTGAAATTTTAAAAAAATCCTAGAAGAAAATGTAGGGGAATAGCTTCATAACATTGGTCTTCACAATGATTTCTCAGATACAATACCAAAAGCACAGGCAACAAAAGAAAAATTAGACAAGTGAGGCTACCTCAAACTAATTAGACAAGTGGGACTATGTTAAACGAAAAATCTTCTTTGTAGCAAAGGAAACAATCATCAGAGTGAAAAGGTAACCTATGGAAATGGGAGAAAGCATTTGCAAACCATATATCTGCTAAGGGGTTAATATCCAAAAAATATAAGGAATTCCAACAACTCAATAGCAAAAACACAAATAACCTGAATAATAAATAGGCAAAGGACTTGAATAGACATTTCTGCAAAGAAGACAAATGACCAATAAATATGTGAAAATATGCTCAACA
Source organism: Mesoplodon densirostris (assembly GCF_025265405.1). NCBI lineage: Eukaryota > Metazoa > Chordata > Mammalia > Artiodactyla > Ziphiidae > Mesoplodon > Mesoplodon densirostris. Next base: position 146,604,948 of record NC_082665.1, read on the forward strand.
TCACTCATCATAAGGGAAATGCAAATCAAAACCACAATAGCTATCACTTTACACCTGTTAGAATAGCCACTATCAAAAAACCCCCCAAAACAAAAAATAAACAAACAAAATAATAAGTGTTAGTAAAGATGTGCAGAAATTGGAACCATTGTGCACTGTTGATGGGAATGTAAAATGGTTCAGCTGTTATGGAAAATAGTATGGAGGATCCTCAAAATATTAAAAATAGAACTACCATATGATCCAGCAATCCCACTTCTGGGTATGTATCCAAAGAATTGAAATAAGGATCTCCAAGAGATGTCTGCACTCCCATGTTCACTGCAGCATTATTCACAATAGCTAAGAGGTGGAAATAACCTACTATCCTTCTTTCCCCACACCCTCCTTAATCCTGGCAACCATTAAGCTCTTCTCCATTTCAATAACTTTGCAATTCAAAAATGTTATATGAATGGAATCATGCAGCTGTAGCTTTTTGGGATTGGCTTTTTTTCACTCAGCCTCATGCTCTGGAGACTCAGGTAAGTATCAACAGTTCATTCCCAATGTGTTTTCAAAGGCATTTTCACACCTAGGGGAAGTTCTTCATGAGCTTGTGTGAATATGCCAATAAAATCCCTTGCAATGTTATAGGAGGAAACATATTCTCTAGAGTCGTCCCTTTTTTTTTTAACATCTTTATTGGAGTATAATTGCTTTTCAATGGTGTGCTAGTTTCTGCTGTATAACAAAGTGAATCAGCTATATGTATACATATATCCCCTCTTGCATCTCCCTCCCACCCTCCCTATCCCACCCCTCTAGGTGGTCACAAAGCACTGAGCTGATCTCCCTGTGCTATGCAGCTGCTTCCCACTAGCCATCTCTTTTACACTTGGTAGTGTATATGTGTCAATGCTACTCTCTCACTTTGTCCCAGCTTACCCTTCCCCCTACCTGTGTCCTCAAGTCCATTCTCTACATCTAAACAACCACCTTCTGGAGGTTTCGACACTGCGGTAATGACCACAAACATTTTGAAAAGTTTCCAGTGTGATTTTTGTGCATGTGAACTTGAAAAGGGAATAAAAATGTCAGTGGCCATATTCATCTTGCATAAAATATTTGAACTTTATGCTGCACTAAAACAATAAACTGTCTCTGTAATAAGACATGGGTGATTAAGCAAGAGAAACAATTCATGTAGCTTGAGTTGAAAAGAAGCAGTGCAATTGAAGTAATGTAATCACACCCTAGGAACTCAAGGAGGGGGGGTGTGCCCAGCGGAGGTGACTGGTTTATGCTTCTTTGTATAATGTATAAGGGAAGTGTAATTTAATTTGCAAACAGAAATCTTTAGAAATCAATTAGGAGTTTATTCCAAAGAGGGCAAACACCAGTCAACGATTTACAGACTTCTCTACAAGAGAACAGAAGTTCAGCATTTAGTGCTCAAGTCTTGCCTTACACATCTCCACAGGACTGACTCCGGGGGTGGGAGGATGTGGTGGGACAACAAGGAGAGGTGTCCTTCTTTGCAAGTAGCCCCTTGCTTGGGCTCCTTGGTGGAAGAACAGACCCTGGTATTTCTCATTATACTGTAGACTTGCTTTTTCAGTCATCTCTAATCAACATTTTCCTTATCTTTCTCAGAACACAGAACATAAGCAGTCAGTCTAATAAGAATTAGCAAACGAAGATTTTGCAGTCATGTAAGTTTGGGGAATGCTGGTTTAGTCAAAGTTAAGGAGGCATCTTTACTGCAGGAGTGCTCAGACCCTTTGATATGAGGCTGTGCATGGGAGATCCACAGATTATTATTATTATTTTTTTTTGCGGTATGCGGGCCTCTCACTGTTGTGGCCTCCCCCGTTGCGGAGCACAGGCTCCGGACACGCAGGCTCCGGACGCGCAGGCTCAGCGGCCATGGCTCACGGGCCCAGCCGCTCCGCGGCATATGGGATCCTCCCAGACCAGGGCACGAACCCGTATCCCCTGCATCGGCAGGCGGACTCTCAACCACTTGCGCCACCAGGGAGGCCCTCACAGATTATTATGAGTAAGATTGTACAGTTATAACGACTGATTGTAATATTGTAATCAGGATTTTTTTTTTAACTTGTCTGACCAGGGGACCTCATTTTCTTGTGAAGATTTACCCAGACAAAATCACTCTGGGTCCCACTCTGAGGGGCCTTGTTTCCTGTCTGTGGGGCCTGTGTGCACAGGGACACCATAAAAACAAGAAGATACATTGTACACTGGGGGCACTTCCCATTGTGTTTCGTGGTGTATCACCACTCCCTAGGACAGTGCCTGGCTCATAGTAAGTGCTTACTGAACACAGGTTGAACAACTAAAAGTAAGTATTATTGCTTGGGGAATTGTGCTAAACTTTTTAAATATATTACCTCATTTAACTCTCAAAACAATACAGAGAACTAGGTCTCATTGTTACTTGCTTCTATAGATGAGAAAACTGAGTGTTACGATAGTTCATTAATTTTCCCAAGGTCATACAGATAGGAAAGGGCAGGCTGGGGCTTGAATCCAGGTTATATGACTCCACAGCCCACGCTGGTAACTGTTTCTCTACACTTCTTCTAGGAAGGAACAGATACGTAGATAAATGAATCCAAAACCCATGCAGGAATCACTCACAGGAAGGGAACTAGCCCAAGTGGCCCTACTGAAGCACCCCACTCCTCTGAGCTAACTCATCCTTGGACATGTCTTCTAGAATACTCAAGGATAACACACATTTCCAGAACCCTCCTGGCTGCAGAGGCTGGCACACATGCCTGTGAGAACTGGAGTGTCATCAAGAACCAGAGTCACCAGAATCACTTGGCTTGATCTTCAGGTAGTTACGTGGGGTTCTCTTTAAAAGAGTCCACACTGAACACTGAGGCATTTGGAGCCACAGAAACAGGAGTTAGGAGGTTGGGGGGGGGGGGGGATGAAGCCCATGGAAGCAATTAAATAATCGCTAAGGCTTCCAATCAGGAATTAAGTGTATTTATTTTAGCACAGTAGATGGAGGCTCAGGAGAGAGGGTGTCTCAACCTCTCAGTGTTCCCAGTATGTCTCCATGATGTTTCTACCCCCACTGTGGCAGACAAGAAATAACAAACTTGCCCAGGAAAGTGGACGTTGATATGGTAAAAAGCCTGGTGCAGAGAGGCATTCTGAGGATCCCTCTTTGGAAACAGGAATTTCGTCTCTCAGAAAGTGCTGAATCAGCACCCGAGCACTCAAGGGTCTCTTGAGCTCTGGCCAAAGGCTGGCAAAAGCCTCCAGAGGCCAGCTCCGCCACTGGGAGCTCACTTTTGCTTCTTCCTGTTGATGCTTTCTCCATGCATCTTGTGTTGGCTCCAGGTAAGAAGTCACCTCTGACCCAGGATGGGTAGGACATTTCTTGGTCAACACGACTGCAACTCAGTAGAGGATAGTGGTTAAGAAGAAAAACTTTCAAGCCAGATTGTCTGGGTTTGATTCTTAACGCTTCCACTTTCTAAGTGTGTCTGCTTTGAGCCAGTTATTTTATTTCTCTGGGCCTCAGTGTCCCCATCTATGTAATTGGGATAAAAATGACAGCATCTCTTAAGATTATGGCAAGGATTAAAAGATAGAAGAGACGTAAGGTATTTACATGTGAGGCTCATCTTCTGCATGACTGTATGTCTTGCTGACCCTCTGGTTTTCAGATCAGCTTCGGTGTGTTTAGTGGGGCGAGACAGCCTCTTGGTATTGGATCAAATCCAGGGCACTGATAAATTCTACTTTGGGGAGCTGCAGTGCCAGGGTCCCAGTCCTGGCTGCCCTGTGAGTCTCGTAGACCCTGGATCCTAGGTCTCAACACAGGTGCCAGCCAACCTTCAGCACACTTCCACATCAACCCCCAAAGGATGGAGATGTCACTGGAATTCCCAAGGTCAGCTGGCATCAGAATGAGACCCAGAGGGGCTCCTAATCTAGCCTGTCCTCCTGCCTCTCAGCATTCCAGGTCTCAAGCATTTGCCCCACATTCTGATGGGATGTTTAGTTCTTAGCTGAAGACATACTCCAAGGATTGTCTAGAGTGATAATTGAGAATTAAAGTCATAGGCAAGACAGCAATTGTGCGTTTAAATTTATTATCCTGCTGAGTATCCATCATGTTTCAAGCCGTAAGGGCCCTTAAGTGATATTATTAATTCATTCTTTCAATAATAGAAAACATTTTTTCAGCAACTGGTAAAGGCCTAACATTGTAGAGATTCAAAGAATAAGACTTGGCCCTTGATTTCTGCTTTGAATGGTGGTACATTTGAAGTTAGACCCAGTATGGGACTGGGCTCATGTGTGTCCAGGGCCTGGCTAACTCCTCACCTGTCCCCTACTCCCCACCTGCTCTCAATGTGGTCTCCTTACAGCCCCAAATTCACAGTCTCACAGAGATAGTACCTCAATTCACTTTCTGGCTTCCTGGCCCCAGAGGCCAAATTTATTAATGTAGGTAATAATATTAACCTCACCAGCTGGTTGTGAGGATCCAAGGACACAGTGTAGGTGAACCTGCTGGGCACACAGAAGAAATATCTGCCTCCTTTCCTTCCCTGGATGGAAACTTCCTTGTCTCTGTCACAGATCAGCACAAAATGATATTTGGTCTTGTTCTGTTCTTTCTTGCCTCTGAGTTCATGCATCTGCTTTTGCTTTTGGATTTTCAATTAGATGGAATGCATTATGGAAGCAGACGCCAATTCTGCTCATGTATCTTTATGATGTATTTCTACTGAAGACATGTCTACTGAATTAAATGGAAATGGCTCTTGGAGAATTTGCCTCTGAATGCACCCAGAATCTTCTCCTTGAATGATGGTGTTAATAGTAATAGACAAGGGAAGGGCACTTGCTATGCTGCCCAGTCAAGGATGCTTGGTTCCAAAGCTAAACACATCTAGACCAATTTAAGGCTAAAATTGGAAACTGTCTGTAAACTAACCATGGGGTTCAGGTGGGAAGACAAGAGGACGGATTCCACATGTGGTCCTGATAATGTCCACAGCTCTATTGTCCCAGGGAACCTGCACTCCCCGCTCCCACCAGTGTTACAGGCTAGCGACCAAATACATCATGACACTGACATATAGCATGATGAACATAGTGAGAGGACACTTGGAAGGTGGGCCACCTCCGTCAGGGGGTGCTGTGAGCAGATTAGACCGCAGGCCTCTGAGGACTCCTGCAACAGGTGACACAGCACGCTCTGTACCCCTGCGACGCTTAAAGCTAAACTGATGCATCTGATTGTTTTCATCTGGGAGTTATTTTCCTGGTAGCAGGGAAACCATGAGAGGCAGGATAGCATAGCACCTGGAGCCCGACGGCCTGGCTCTGCCACTTACAGATGTTGACAGCGTACCTGAGCCCTCACGTCTTCCATCCTCCATGTAACATCTATAAAATGAGGAGAATAAAAGTGCCCACTGCCTGGGGTTGCAGTGATGCGAAATGAGTAAATATGGCCAAAGTTCTCGTAACAGCATGGAGCACAAATCCCATAACCCAATCAAAAAATGGACAGGAGATCTAAAGAGACATTTCTCCAAAGAAGACATACAGATGGCCAAAAAGCACATGAAAAGATGCTCAACATCACTAATTATTAGAGAAATGCAAATCAAAACTACAATGAGGTATCACCTCACACCAGCCAGAATGGTCATCATCAAAAAGTCTACAAACAATAAATGTTGGAGAGGGTGTGGAGAAAAGGGAACCCTCCTACACTGTCTGTGCGAATGTAAACTGGTACAATCACTACGGAGAACCGTATGGAGGTTCCTTAAAAATCTAAAAATAGAGCTACCATACGATCTAGCAATCCCACACCTGGGCATATATCCAGAGAAAACTATAATTTGAAAAGTTATATGCACCCCAATGTTCACTGCAGAACTATTTACAATAGCCAAGACATGGAAGCAACCTAAATGTCCATCGACAGAGGAGTGGATAAAGAAGATGTGGTACATATATACAATGAAATATTACTCAGCTGTTAAAAGAGAATGAAATAATGCCATTTGCAGCAACATGGATGGACCTAGAGATTATCATACTAAGTGAAGTAAGTCAGACGAGAAAGACTTATTATATCACTTATATGTGGAATCTAAAAAAAATGATACAAATGAGATTATTTACAAAACAGAAACAGACACACAGACTTCAAAAACAAATTTATGGTTACCAACGCGAAACATAGGGGGGTGGGAGGCATAAATTAAGAGTTTGGGATTAACATAAACACACTATTATATATAAAATAGATAATCAACAAGGGCCTAATATATAGCACAGGGAGCTCTACTCAATATCCTGTAATAACCTATATGGGAAAAGAATCTGAAAAAGAATGGATATATGTATATGTATAACTGAATCACTTTGCTATACACCTGAAACTAACACAACATTGTAAATCAACTATACCCCAATACAAAATAAAATTTAAATTAAAAAAAAAAGAAATAAAATTTCCAGAGAAAAAAAAAGAAAAAAGAAAATACCAAAGCCATAATTAAGCAGCAGATGTGATAGTGACAATGCTGTCTTTCAGAGACATTCATGTCTACGTGAGATGGCATGCTCTCAGGGAGGTGCGGAGGTCAGCCAGGAAGCTTGGAAGAAGGCAGGCTTCCAAGCAGGTGCTTTCCTGATGAGTGCTTTATGAAGCAGATGTGCAGAAGCCCAGCTTCCCCAATGTCAGAGTTGAATCCACTGGCCAGTCTGGAAGGACTGGGCACTGCCCAGGCACCACGTGTGCTCCTTCCCACTGTATTCACCAGCCTCCAGGACACCAAGATAGGACTTGCTCCGAATGAAAAGTGAGCAGCATCCATAAAATATTTAAAAATACATCAAGAAAGAGAACTCTGGAAACAAGGTTGCTCCTAGATAAAAAAAGTCACCCTTGTTTTCTTAAGGAGCTCAAAATTCTCTGAATGAAGGAGCTGTGGCTTGAAAGGTTACCTGTGGGAAATCTGGAGCTTTTAAAGCCCTGAGCTTTAATTAAAGCTCACTCATGGGCAACTAATGTGTGAGTCCAGAGGTCCCCTGTTGTGCTCTCTGGGAAGGCAGGCCAGAGAAAGGCTTTGATGAGAGGAGAAACTCCTGAGTCCTTGGTACCCATGTGAGAGCCGTGTGCCCCCATTCCCGTTCCCTCTCTTTAGGAAACGTTGTAAACCCCACTCTTCAGAGACGAATGCACCCGGGCACCCGAGTGCCCATCATTCCTGCAGTTCACGTATGATGGTTGCTATGGTGCTACCCAAATGGACCACAGCGTGGTTGGAGTTGATGCGCTGGTGGTATTTTTTTTAATTCTCAATTATTAAAATTAAAAAAAATAGGTCCACGCTCCTTCTACAATAATCTTGTGTGTGAACCAAACGCTGCCACTTGCGGTTTCCTGCTCCACCCAGCTTGGGTTCCCGTTTTGCCACTCCACCACCTCTGCTCACGTTGTTCAGTGAGATGGTTCAGACTATTGCACCATTTAACCCTACCTCACATGACTGTTTGTGAAGGCTCTTTCTATATCCTCATCCCCCTGGGGACGCCACATACTCTGTTATCAGAAGCAAACTCAAGTCGTCATTTCCCTCGACAGATTCACCCCAAACGCTATCTTTGCTCCAGGTGTCATGGGTCTTGGGCTATTTTGTAAAACTGTCACCTGCCTTGAAAGGTGTCTGGGGAGAAATCTCCTGTGGGCTAAATTTGGCCCAAAGACATGCTCGCTTGACCTGCTCAGTGTTTTAAAAAATCTGAACTACTTGCTGAAATGTAAAATTCAGGAGGTTTAGATGGATCAACTCAGACTCCCCTTGAAAATCAGGAGAGCTAGCAATCTGGGCCAACAAGGCAACAATTGCTGGGTCCTGCTTTCCCTGAGAGCAGACCTTCCCCAGCTCGCCACGAGCCCTGTCTGCCCCTCCCTCGAATTCACATCCTGCTTGGTCCTTGGGTGGGGTCTTTCCAACTCAAAAATAGAACTAAATAAGTGAGCAAAGGTTTATGAGTGCCTGGATTGCACTGAGAGCACCACCCCAGATCCCTAACAGCTCTGCAACTAAGGGGATGCAGGATGTTGCATCTTTGCTTACATAGCATTGATGAATACAAGCAAAGAAATAACAAGTTCAGGGCTTCCCTGGTGGCACAATGGTTGAGAGTCCACCTGCCGATGCAGGGGACACGGGTTTGTGCCCTGGTCTGGGAGGATCCCACATGTCGCAGAGCGGTTAGGCCCGTGAGCCATGGCCGCTGAGCCTGCGCGTCCGGAGCCTATGCTCCACAACGGGAGAGGCCACAACAATGAGAGGCCCGCGTACCACAAAAAAAAAAAAAGGAAAGAAAAAAGTAAGTTCAATAACTCCAGAGTTTTGCTTCCAAATCTGCCAGTATGTTGTGAGAAAGCCCCTAAACAAAGAAGGTAAGAAACCTAGGACCAAAGCACCCAAGATTCAACATCTTGTTACTCCATGTGTTCTGCAACACAAACGTTGGCGTATTGCTCTGAAGAAACAGCGTACTAAGAAAAATAAGGAAGAGGCTGCAGAATACACTAAACCTTTAGCCAAGAGAATGAAGGATGCCAAAGAAAAATGCCAGGAACAGATTGCCAAGAGACGGAGGCTGTCCTCTCTGACAGCTTCTACTTCTAAGTCTGAGTCCAGGCAAAAATGAGATGTTCTAAGAGAAATAAATAAGATCAGACACCAAAAAAAAAAAAACCCAAAAAACTGGAATCTCTTAGCTAATGGGGTGGCCATTTTTCTGATAAGAACTGGGAAATATCTGCTGATAGTAGCTTAGTTACATAGACATTGTGTTTTTACAAAGTAATAACTGTTATATTTCTTGTCAACATTTATTTAGCTTTGTTTTTATTTCCTGAGTTCCAGCTCCATGATGAGCTCTTGAAAAATGACCACAGGTCCTATTCCTGGTCATCTTTCTGCTGGAGCAGATAGAAAATGGATCAGTTCTTCTATGCTGAGTCATTAATTAAGACTTTGGGAACAATCTGGTTCATTACAGGGCCACAAGAGTGCTAATGTGCTTCAGAGCTAAAGCAGAACATGGTTTGGTTTCTTCCTTCCTTTCTGCTTTAGAGAACTTTTAAAATTTAAAGCATAATTTCCAAGCTTCCTCAACACTTGACATTTCTTAAATAGTTTCATTTTCTAGCCCAACAACAGTGCTCTTGCTTTCTAAGGCACATATGGCTTTTTTTTTTTTTTTTTTTTTTTTTTTTTTTTTTTTTTTTTTGCTCTAGAAGCAGCTGACTGGGAGAAAATCAAAGGTGAGGGAAGGCTATCTGAAGAAATATGTCATGTGCTACATACAATTTCTAGGGCCAAAACCCCTCTCTCAAGACACCAACAATTTCTATTCCTTCCAGATCTTGAAAAGGTACAGAAAATATCATAATCATATTGTGGACCAAGATTTATTTTGCTTTTTGCATTTTCTTACCTTTAAATTTTTGTCATGTACAAAGAAATGAACTAAACTGTATTTTAATAGTGACTATTGAATGATGATCAGTTTTTCTTGGATCTCAGCAAATTGTGGAGGAGGTGCCACTGTGGGCTGAAAGAGGATGAATTCTAACAGGAAAAGTCAGTTCTCGGGGCAAGTTACAAGTCTGCTCCACGGACAGCCGTCCTGGGTCAAAGTGGCTTAGTTTAGTTTGTCAAATTATTTTTGATTGGTGAAAACATCCCCAACCTTGGTGCAGAATTGCTTTTAGAAGAGTGAAATAACAACCTGTGCTTTTTAAAATAACCTTTTCTCTGAGGATATAGAAACCAAACTGGAACATGTAACAGACCCTCAGCTCCAGCCAGAGCCAGCTCCTGGGGAATCGCGAAGTCAGCCAACTCCAACTTGACATCCCCTCCTTTCTCCGTTACCTGGCAGTTAAGAAATTGTCCCCTGGAGTCACATTGTTGGGATTCAAATACTATTTACTAGCAGTGTGACCTTGGGCAAGTTATGTAACTTCTCAGGACCATGGTTCCTCATCTGTAAAATGTAATGATAGCACCTCCTGCATGGGTTTTTGCAGGATTAAATGAGTTAGTACATATAAAGCATTTATACTAGAGCATGGCACATGGTAAAGTCTTAAATATGTCAGATTATCTATGGAGCATCCTTTCACTCCACTGTCAGTTGGCTTCCCAGGTTTTCTTACCTGGTCTTGGATTCACTGTCTGGACGTATCCCTCCCACTTCACTCCCATTACCATCAAAATCTAATATCTGCATGGAACTTTGAAGTTTACAAAAAGCACTCACACTCTAAATCTCACATACTCTTTATATCAACCCCGGGTATTATTCCCCACTCTGCTTGATTGTTTTGGACCACTTAGCATCACCTTCTCTCCTCTGTGTCTTGTCCTGTATCACGGGACTAGAGTCCTGGGAACTAGATTTCCTAGAATTCTAACCAGCAGGTAACAGATTTCTATCTTTGTAGGAGTAACAGCAGAGAGGCACGTGTAGGAGAGTTTGAAGGTGGAGGAGGAGCAGAACCCTACTGCCCCTGAAGCCATGGGGGGTGAGCAGCCATGGGGGGTCTCCAGCAGAGAGCAGACGGATGGACTGATGCCAGGTGCACTGGGCACCCTTCTGCAAATCACCCTACTGGTGCTGCAATCCGTGACTTCCTACATGCCAGTGGTACCTTTCCCTTTCCTTCACCCCACAGCTTCTCTAAAGACCTTATGCCCTCTAATCCCCTCTGTGAAACCCCTTCCTGTTGGAAACACCTGGAGTGTTAGCCATTTCCTTGACCAAACCCAGACTGATATACTTGCTTTATATTAAATAACACACATTGAGTATGTACTATATACAAAGCACTGTTTTAAGCTGTTCATAAATTACTTATTAAATCTAACAATAATGCAGTTTGAAAAGCAGTGCTATTATCCTGATTTTTCAAATTAAAAAAATGGGGCACAGAGAGGTTATGTTACTTGTGAATGATTATTACTAGGCTCTCCCCACTCTCTTAATTTACTGAATGTTTGTTCTATGCCTGGCATTGTGCTAAATGCCTACATGAACAAAGAGTCTCAGGTTTCCCAAGGTAACACTGGTAGTTAAGAGCCAGACAAGGATTCCCATCCCTTCCCAACTCTGCATCCAATGTTTCTTTCTCTCCAACCTCTGATACCTCTTACATGGAGACAACTATCATGGGGATAAAGACAGATAAACTGTTATGGTTAAGGGGTGTCTGGCTAAGAACTAGTTGTCTGCCCCATGTTTTATGTGCACCTTACATTTTACAGAGGAAACTGTTTTATTCCAAAGAACGAGAGTGTAGTGGTGGGTCTTGAAGGCCGGGGAGAGTTTGTGATTGTCATAGAAGGAAGAAGTGGGGGTAAACAGGGAAGGAGAGAGGAAATGAAAAGAAGAGGATGTGAATGCTGTAAGAGGAGTGAAGAAAAGAATAAAGGAAAAGGATGAGGGCAGAGGAGGAAGACGGAGGGAGAAGGAAGGCAGAATGATGGGCAGCTTTTCTGATGATCAAACCTACCAGTGGCACAGAAGAGAAAGGGCAGAAAGAGAATCTCCCTACCTTCTATTTCTACCAGGGGATTCAGGTCCCTGTCATTGCAAAATTTAATAACTAAGTGCATTTACTAAAATATTCATCCCTTTGCCCTAGATTTACATCATAATGCACAATCCGTAAGTGTTAGTTATTTTAGTTGCTTGATAAAAATTTGATACATTCAGATTAACGCACATATAATAAATAGTCTAATTTTATTACGTTGTATAAAGACTTCCAAAATATATGGTATCTGTGCTTTTCCAAAATGTAAGAAAACAGATAAGGCTTCAGACAGTCAAAGAAAGATTGCTTTCATTAAATTATGCAGTTATTGAATTTCTCCCCCTATGCTGTACTCTCCCTGGTCTCGAAGCTGTCTGCCACATGAGTAATCACTCGTGGTGGGAATTTTCCCTCGATCTCTGGATGTGATCCTTGAAAACACCATTTAAGTAATTGGGAAATTCTTTATTGAAGGCCTGCAAGCAGTGAAGATGTGTTAGAAAGAGGTCAGACGAGCTGGTAAGTGTTGTGCTGAGCTATTTGGAAAAGATGCAAGTTCTGACTCTAGTCCCTGGGATACCTTGAAGCTAAAGAATATTGATCACTGACTCTGTGCTGGGCACTTTGAAAACTCTTTCAGAGTGGGTAGGCATGTTCATCCCTTTTTAAAAATATATAACAGATAAGAAAGCTGAGGCTTGGACAACATCATCTAAGATAGACTTAGAATGGCTATTTTGGGGATACCTTATAGTCATGGTTCTTTATTTTAGATTAGAATGATAAATGAAACTGCCAGGCTTGGTTGAACTTTCCAGATCACCAAATCTTGAACAGATTGGCTCAAGGATGGGAATTAAATTTGGACCTTCAACCACCTCTGGGGTCTGTGAGTTCCCTCTGCTCTCATATTCTTCTAGTAAATCCTCTTCTGCTTCAGCCAGCAGGGTCTGTTTCTGTTGTTTGCAACCAAAGCATTCTGACTGATAGAGAACAGAGCTGGATTTGAGCCTCGATCCTCATGAAGCCAATGCTAATCTTCTGTGAAGGAAATAAGACTCCTCCTCCTGCTAACCCCACCAGGGGCCCTACATTCACATCACAAGGTCAGACCTTAGACTAGGTGAATGGGGGTAGACTAGACATTCTCCTGGACCAAACAGGGAAGACAAGATATTGGGCACCAACGGCTACTCCCCAGGACAGTGCTTCTGCCTGGTATTCTTGGCATCTCTGGGCCTGCTTGCCTAAGCCTGGGGGGGCAGGTGCTCCTCACTTTACTCTGATAAGAATCAATAGGCATCCCTAGTTTCCTTGGAACTGGCTTCCTCCACTGCTCACGCCAAGCAAAATGGTCTGGGAGAGGGATTATGCTCCCTGTCCCCTTTGCTCATTGGCATTTTCTAAGGGCACTCAGCATCATCTCGGTGACCCTTTCCCCCTGCCCAGGCCTGCATTGCAGGAGAAGAGATCTCACCCAAGGTCATCCCAGTGCCCACCCCCAGAACAAAAGCTACTCATCCTGCCTCCTCTTTCTTTGGAGCCTGAAGCTATGCAGATCCCGGGTGACATTAATACAAGTGTAATGGTAAGATGAAGGGAGAGGATAATCTCAAAGAGCCCAGGGTTGGTTTGGCTTTATCTAGTGTGTTGCATTCCTTCCTAAGAGTGACACTTTGAGAGAGGATTTTCCAAACTGGGTGCATTCAGGAGGCTGCCTAATGCCCACAGGGTCTGGAAACCAAGTGGCAGAGGATTTGGCAAAAGATTAAGAAGAATTGTTAGTGGGGCGACATGCTAGTTCCCATCACACATTCAGAGGGCAAGTGTGGCGATGAGGAGGAGGTACACTTAGTGGCTGAGGTTCCAGAGGACAGAACTAAGAAAGAAGGATGGGAATTAAAAGGGGGAGGATCTTGGTTTACTATGGGAACAAATGTTATAATTAGGGTTGCCTTCTCTGGTACTGAGCGTTCTGTTCCTTTAAGTATCTGAGCAAGAGGAGGAGATGTCTGCCCAGGGATGCTACTGGAGGAACTCCAGGCTCTAGAAGAGAAGATCTGATCATATGATCCCTGAAGTCCCTCTCTCTTGAAGATTCCAGGATTACAATGTACTTAATCGTTGATGGACAATAGGGGAGTAACTAAATAAACTGTTCTATCCATGTTCGGAAATCTTGACAGCCTCTAAAAAGAATGAATCAGAGCTAAGGGTGCTAACACAAAACCAAATTTACAACATATTGTAAATTTGAAAAAGCAAGCTGCAAAGAGATATTTCCATGTAATACTGTACATTTTGGAGGATATGTGGGCACATGAATACAAACATGCAAACACACAACACACACACACACGTCAGGTAAATTAATACAAAATATAGTTAGAGGAGCCTGGGACTGGAAATGGTAGGTAAGAGGAGTTTAGACTCATTTGCAATGTTTCTCTTCTTTTTTCTTTTTATTTGTTTAAACAAGGAGACTATATTAATATACTACTTCTGGTATTAAAAATGAAAGGAAAATTGCTAATGGTTATGAGGTTATAAAAATGAAAGGAAAAGTGTTGATATCTATGAGCTATTTCTCCCAGTTAAGGAGTCTGAAGTTCCACCTTGATTGTTGGCTAGTTGGTTCATTCATTCCTCAATAGCCATTGAACGCCCCCTGTGCACTGGCAGTGTAAGGAGACGACATGGTGGAAAGACAGACGGAGTTCTCCCCCTCAAGGAGCTTATGGTAGAGGAACCAGGAACTACAATAGAGTGTGGTGAGCACACAGCCCAGGCAGGAGGCATCAGGATCAGCTTCCCAGAGCCTGGGGACTGAGGCCTGGGGCAGGGGATCCTAGAGTGGGGGATAAGTATTCTGGGTATAAGCAACATTGTGTGGTAAGGTCTAGAGTGAACAGAAGGGCAGCCTATTTGAGAACATGAAATAAGGTTGTTATAGCTGCTGGGAGGTAAGTGGGACAGAAAAAGATGAAGCTAAAGATATAGGCAGAAGGGCTTCCCTGGTGGCGCAGTGGTTGAGGGTCCGCCTGCCGATGCGGGGGACGCGGGTTCGTGCCCCGGTCTGGGAGGGTCCCACGTGCCGTGGAGCAGCTGGGCCCGTGGGCCATGGCCGCTGGGCCTGCGCGTCCGGAGCCTGTGCTCCGCAGCGGGAGAGGCCGCAGCAGTGAGAGGCCCGCGTACCGCAAAAAAAAAAAAAAAAAAAAAAGATATAGGCAGAATGCAGATATTAGAGGGACTTATGGGTCATGTTTAAGAGTTTAGACTTTAGCCTACGTCAGCAGGGAGTCACTGAAGAATTATAAGCAGATGAGAGGTTGAGGGTGGAACTTCGGGTTCGCTAAAGGCGGTTTCCGGGCTGGGTGGCTCTGGGTAGTCCTCAGAACACAGCACATAAGCTTTCTACTTACATCGGTCTGGATTTCAAAGAGGTACAGCCAAATCAACTTGTAATTATCTGTATGCAGACTAATTGCTTTGTGGATAACCTGTGGCAATTGCAAAACGTTAACCCATAACTGATCTTCCATTCTTGCACCGGACAGTGATGGCTGCCTTTCTGTCATGAGTCACCGACTCCCCTAGGCCTGCAAACTCATTCTAACACTGGATGGAGCCTAACCAATCCAGAAGGAAAATCTCTGCCCCAAATGATTAAAATAATGCATAAGAAAGCCAAATGTAAATGACTGCTCATTCAAGGGAATGCCCACGGCAGGAACCCATCACATCCCTGAGGAGTCAAATGTCCATGGTTGATTCAGCGCAGCCATGCAGGAAACAGGGGACAGGGAAGGGGCTTGGTCCTTGGTGTCACTGCACTGCTGTGCAATGGAGTCCTGGCTGCTCACTAGATCCCTGATGTTTGACAGGTCACTTAATCCCGGGGCAGCAGTCTCTGCATCTGATATCTAACATGGATGATACAGGGAAAATCTATGCAGATCTAGAGTCAAAAGTCAACAGGCATGCTGAGAATTGGAAATCAAGCATAGTCAAAATGACACTTGAAAACTAAAACAACAAAACCTTACATCCTCTTTGAATTGTGAACACCAGGCACTTGGAAGCCCAAAAGATTCCATATTTTTTCTTTTTCTTTTCCCATATTTTCCTGATTACTGGAGGTGAAGGTCTAGTTTGAAAGGCTGAGGGAGACATAGTGAACAGGGTGAGGGGCAGGGGATGTAGAGGTGAGATAAATGCAGGTTTCTATCTTACAATCCACATCTGCTTTCATTCAAGTAAATTGAATGTGTACGATGATTCAGCTCCATTGTACCACTGTAGCTATTACAACTACTTAAAATTTTTTGTGGTGGGGATAAATAGTTATATATGAATTACCCAGCATATCTTATGTGGTTTGGGGCCTCTCCTTCTGTGTATTGGTCATAGATAATTGAGAAAAGACTGCTCATCCCTGCAAACAAATCACTCTAGAATGGACCTTAAAGAACAGAGCTGGAAGTTTCTTTAAAATCATCTAAACTGAATTGCTGAATTTATGGAGGAGGAAACTGTGGCCAGGGAAGGGAGTGATGTACCAGAGCCACACTGCGGGTGAGTGACAGGGCTGGGATGAGGTCCCAATTCTACTGACCGTCATATCTCCGATTCTAGCACGTGGAGCCTCCACAGGAGGCTGGCTCTATCCATCCAGGGAATGAGGCAACCCTCTCCAACACTAAGTCTACAAAACCTTTCTTAAAAGTCATGCTCACTGTAATGTAAAGAGCAGAGCTTCTAGTTACTGTTGAAGTACTTGAGAGTAGGAGTGGGGGTATTATGAATTTGGAGACTTGAAGCTTCCTAGGAAGCTGAGGGGATGCTGCAGTATCCTTGACTTCATGGATTTCTAAGTATTTTTTATAAACCTTCCTTGTCCCCAAATTTCATCCCGATTATTGTAAATAGGTCCGCTCTGAAGGTTTCTATAAAAACCCTCCTCTCTCAAGCCCACTGCGTGGACAGGGCCCACTAAGATCTACTCAAGATGAAACATCCAGGCAAGTGGCATCCTCCCTGAGGAATGGGACAAAGACTGGTCAGAACATGGGTGGCTTCACCGTGATGAGTTATCCAACCAAAAGGGAAGCAGCTTGATGTCTTCTTGAGCCTCTACAACCTCAGCTCAGGCTAGTGCACGATTTCCCTGAGGATGACATGAGCAAAACTGAACATTTCTCTCAAACTTCAAGAGTCTGTACGCCAGGTGGGGATGCCTCTTTCTTGCTGGGCGTGTGTCATGTCGGTTGACTGGCTCCTTGATGCCAAACACCTGCCTGAAAGTGTGTAATACTTCCAGATGTTTCTTAGTATCCAGCATGCTCCAGCTACGGCTCTTTCTATCCATTTGAACACCGCAGCTCTGGTTCTAGGGTCGCACCCTTGAAAACATATTCTGATCACTCACGGGAAGTGGGGATTGGTAGACTTAGGAAGCTCGAGGGAAGGGCTCTAGTGTCAGGCAAACAGAAGGTCAAATCCTGATCCTCCACTGACACAACCAGTAAGTCCCTTTGCCCCAGTTCCTCATTTGAGAAACAGGAACATGGCAGCAACCTCCCAGAGTCATTACACAGATGTGGTGATACATGCAAGGCTCCTAATAAAAGAGGGTGACACAATAGGTATGCAGTGAAGAATGGATTTTCTCAGAAGAGGCAGGGGAGGTTCCATCTTGTTCACCACCGCATCCCCAGCACTTAGCACATGGCAGGAGCTCAATGAATATGAATAAGAGAGGGAATGTATGCATACCTGAATGGCCCTGTAGGTACTTAGAAAGTCCTTGAAATCTATGTGAGAACTCAATTCATTGTCTCCAACTTACACTTAAAAAGTTAGAACCACTTCAAAGTTGAACCACTGAAAAGCCCTCTTCCACTACCACTTGAACGGAGTCCACTGCATCTTATCATGCTGGCCTCTTCATGCCACGTGTCCTCTCCAGCTTCCAGTCCACAGGGAGGGGGGTGTATAGGGGCTCTGTTACCTACTTGGCCATTAAATACTGGGATGCTCTGCTCACTCAGCCTGGGGAGCTGCAGGTTCAGACAGCAGCACAGACATCGCTACACTTCAACATGGATCTCCTGTCTGGAAGGGCCCCTCACAGCAGCAGCTGGTGCAATCTCACTTGGTACCCCTTGGAAGTATGTACAAAGGCAAATCAAGGACCACCCCTCACAAAAGCACCCAAATCTGGCCCTGGCCGTTAACCTCCTGCCAGAATTGAGAGGAAAGTGCTATCTCTCACTAATCAGATGAAAATGCAAAGGATCCATTAATGGCCACCTAAGCTCTGTGGTTGAAAGGAAGTAACATGTTGACCCAAAAGTCCATTCAGCCCCTCACATACCCCCGATCCAGAAGTGCAAAGTCAGTACCTACCCAAAGACTGAGCCATCTTTTTTCTACGAAATGGTTCCTGGTTTGATAAGCGGATGCTGTCCTCCAAACAACACCCTCAACTCTCCACTCTGACTCCTGCTGACAACCACCAAGAGACACACATCATTGTTTTTACTCTATAGATAGTTGAAGTCCCTAAGTTTCAAAAATCTGAGAGCAAGAAATGGGAGTCAGTAGATGAAATCGCAGTGACATATTTTTCCTAAATAAATGGTTCTCAAAGGAAGCTGCTGTGATGGTCACAAAGATATGAAGAAACTTGGGAGCAGTTCAAACTGGGAATTGTTATTTTCTATCCAATGTATGCTTGCAGAGTATAAAATAACCAGAAAGCGGTGATGGGTATTAATAATAATAGGTTAGATTAATTGAACTCTTTCTATGTGCCAGGCATGGCTACAAGCTCTTTACAAGTATTGATTCATTTTATTCTCCTAATTACCTGCTGAGAAGTAAAGAGAAGTTACACAGCTCACTTGAAGTCACAAGGTCTTTAGTTGCGGAACGGGGTTAAAAGATAACAAATAATGTGAAAAACTCAACAGAATTAATTAAAACAAGATGAGTGAAATAAGAAGGATTGCAGCAGAACCCAAAAATGCAGGATTACAATGAAAATTTCTATTGGTAGCACATAAAAGCAAAATGAACACTGGAAAACTGCATGAGTGATGAAAAAAATAAAACAAGATGTCTAAGAAGGCAGGTAAATGCCAAAGCAACACAGGACAATATCAGAACACACAGTACTCACAGAGGGCAGAGATTCTAAGCATTATCTGTATTAGGGGGAAACAGAATCAGTAAACAACGATATTGTAAATTTCTCTTGGCTAAAATGAAAAAAGCTAAAACAAAAGCAAACAAAAAAGATTAATCATAATTGTAAGATTAAAAGATCTTACTGTATTCCAAAGTCAGTTAAAAGAAATCTTTTCCTGGATACAGCCAGCTAAATTTACTAAATCAAGGATTAATAAGATTACTTTTAAGACAACTAGTAAAATACTTTTACTCATAAGAAATTAAGTTAGAGCCTCACCAATCCTACATCAAAACAAATTTCAAATACAGGTATCTCTGCTTTTTCAAAGTTTGCTTTACGCCCCTTCACTTTTTCGAAAGTCCTACATTAGTACCTGCTTTCACTAACTGAAAGAAATCCGAAGAGGATTTTCACTTTTGCAAATAAAAAGGAAAAAACAAAAATAGCATCTAGTGTTTGTTTTTCAGGGAGCCTTTATGCACCTCGACCAGAATGACACCACCAAGCTCTTTAAAGCCCAGGGAACTATACTCAGCACCTCAATATCAAGACACCATAACTTTGAACTGTGTCTGTGAGCATCTGTGCTTTATCTTGATTTATTTTGTGTATCCATTAGCAAGATATGTCCTAAGATAACTGCTCTTTGTGTTATGCCATTTTGACTTATGAAAGGCTTGAAAGAAATGCTCTACCTTCGGATAGTGGGGGAAACCTGTAGTTTAAAGAGTTAATTTAAAAATGAGCCATGTATAACCTTGGGGAAAAAACTGTATTAGTATTGTTTGGATATTTGGATGAAGAACATTTTTTTCTTTTTACTTAGAGCAAAAAGTAATGGGAGGGACTTCCCTGGTGGCTCAGTGGTTAAGAATCCACCTGCCAATGTAGGGGACACGGGTTTGAGCCCTGGTCCGGGAAGATCCCACATGCCGCGGAGCAACTAAGCCCGTGTGCCACAATGACTGAGCCTGCACTCTAGGGCCCGTGAGCCACAACTACTGAGCCCACGTCCCACAACTGCCGAAGCCCGTGTGCCTAGAGCCTGTGTTCCACAAGAGAAGCCACCGCAATGAGAAGCCCACGCACCGCAATGAAGAGTAGCCCCCGCTCACCGCAACTAGAGAAAGCCCGTGTACAGCATCGAAGACCCAACATAGCCAAAAATAAGTAAATAAATATATAAATTTATATTTTAAAAATACCATTATAAAAAAATTAATGGAAAAAAATCACAAAAGAAAACATCAATGGATTTGACTAAGACAGTTTAAAATTTATATCCAAAACAACCTAATCAAAATTTAAAAGCACAAAAGAGCAATATTTCTTATAAAAAATACAGCAATAGGCTACTATTAAAAAGAAGAAATTAGAGATAGATATTTGTGCATTTTAATAGGGAATCAATAATCATTTACAAATATATGAATAAAAAACTTACAAAACAAAAAAATATATATACCCATAAACATTTTGGAAATGTTCACAATCCCTAGTAATCAACAAAATGCAAAGTAAAACTGCAGTTTTTCTTTTGGGGCAAAACAGAGGAGAGAGCAGTTTGTTTCTTAATTGTTGGTAAGTCAGTTCTTTTCTGGAAGCCAGTTCTGCACTGGGAACCAAGAATACTAACAGTGTACACATTTGACCCACCAATTCAACTCCTAGAAATATATCCCATGCACCAATAAAACAAGTGCATCAAGGGGTATCCAGGAGGACTTCTCCAGTCCCAAGATGCTCAATCTGCTCTGTTCTAGATTGTTTTAAAAACTACCATCAACCTCAGTCCTCACAGGTGTTTTGATCTTCTGAATTTGTGGATCATGTTCCCAAACGTCATCTTATTTAATTTTTGAAACAACTCCTTAAGGAAAGCATTATTATCATTATCCCCACTTAAAGACACTGGAAGACAAAAAGGGCAGGTCAGTGTAGTCTGAGTTAAAGGTCACAGAAAGTTTTCTCTGCTGGCTGAAATCATGCCACGAAGACATGAAAATATAATGACAGAATGGGAAGCATGGATCACCTAGACCAAATCCTTTCTGTTAAAAATTAAACAATTGGCTTTCAGAGAGGGGAAGGATCTTACTGACGTTCACATGGTGATTCTGGAACACTCTTTCTCTTGCACTAACTCATTGGAAAGCACAAACATTCCTGGGAAGGAGGGCCTGCTCTCAAACTCTTCTCTTTTCTGTTTGTTAGATTATTAGCTAAAACACAGGCATCTTAGAAGTTGGAAATGGGACATGTGATGGGTCAGTTGTGATGGAGAAATAGGAGGTTAAGGAAGCTCTGAAAAAGGGTCTGGGAATCTCCCAACATTCCACCCTTGCACAGGAGGGCTCTGGTCACACAGTGATCCTGGGGATGGGTAAAGAAGTAGGAACAGAAGAAAGAGAGAACCAATCCCAATTGCTCACTCCACTGCTCAGGTCAGGACAGGCTCTGATATCTCCCGGGACTAAGAATTTGTGGTTCAAGTGGCTGTGTTGTAGACCTACCTCTGCCATTTCAGGTCAACCAAGTGCCTGTTGGCCCCTGAGATTTCCCTGGAAGGACCCTGGACAGTGTTCCACCAGCATTCCAAAGAGAAAGACCCATCAGACCCTCCCTAAACAGAGATGCTAACAGGGCAAGTACAAATGTCTCCCTGGAGAGTCCATGGGGAGCTTCACTGGGAGATTTTAAACCTGATCTCAGTCCCTCTCCTTGGCTGCTCTGAATCCACTTGGTAGTACATTTATCAAATCCTTCCTTATTTAAAAGAAGAAGCTCTGAAGAGTTGGTTTGGGGAGCTAATTCAGGTCTGGAATATGAGTCAGGTTTGGCTTTTACTGTCAGGTGTCCTCACATTTGATAAGAGCAGATGGGTATTAATGAAGCCAGATTCCACCTGGAGCACTTCAAGCTCATTTCCTGCTGGCTGGGGCCGCAATTCCTCCATCAGTTCCTTTGGGGATACTTTGCCAAATCCCTGACCTTCCACTCATCCTTAGCCTCCATCTTGGCCTCTGCTTCCAAGCTGGGGAAGGCTGGCCCCATCCATGACAGCATGCCCTGCGCTCCAGGCATCTGCCTCCTGCTGAGCCCAGGTCTCCACTCTGGAGGAGAAGGTGTCCTGTGGGTTCCCTCCCTGCCTCTCTCAACTCCCTGACTCCACTACTGATGACCCACCCACCTACCCGCCCACCCCAGTGAACAGACTAATTTGGAGTTGTTTACAGCTATGGGTCTCAGCAGCAGTATTTCCACAGGCAGTAATTTGTTACTAATAAAAGCAAATGTTCTGAAGTTTGTGAATGATTTCCTTTCTATTTTTTTTAAGTAGGAGTGGATTCAAGGTTATATCGATAATAAAATCTCTTACCCCTGCGCATTCTGGTGCATTTTTTTCAGCGACAGAAGATGGAGCTCCCAGCCCCTAGGGGCACAGCGCACACTCCACCCACCCCCTGGGCTGACCAGCGGCCACCACTGGTTTGGAGCTTTGTGAGGCCTCGCTATTTGCATTGATCAGGGAGTAAGAGCTCCTTAGGGCAGGAACCTTGTCTCATTGTCCTCTGTGCTCCAGCCCCAGACACGGTGCCTGCATACAGTGGGTACTCAGTCCTCTTGGAGTGGCAGAAGGCAGTGCTTTGACTGATGAGCTCATGGACTAACCAAGACCTGCATCGTGAGCATGCGTAGAACATGGCCGTGTGGAGTCAAGTCTGAGCAGCAAGGGCACCCAATCTTCAGCCTCCTCACCCCTCCTCTGTGGATTTCCTCTCCTAATCTGCTTTCCAACCTCAGTTTACTATGTCTCTGATACCCCACCTTTTGTGACCCAGGAGGTACCTGGAATTGCTTTTCTCTGAATCCCTGTTTCATGGTTTGGCTAAACTGACCATTTATCATGTGCTCAGGTGCTCCTCGAGCACATCCTGCCTTCTGAGTGCTCCTCATGGCTGGGCATAATGTCCTCTGCCTTTGCATATATTCTCGCCTTCCAGTGTCAAGTTGAACCACACATAGGTATAATGAAAAAGAAATGTAAAAAACATGGTATTTAAATGGGTTTCAGAGGGACCTGGGTTCAGATCCCAGCAAATCCCTTTGGATGCTGTGTGATGTTAGGCAATTCACATGACCTCTCTGAGTTTCACTTTTCTCAACTTTTAAGTGCATGTGATAATGTTTACCCTGTCATAGGCAGGACAGAGGCCACATCTTATAGAAAATGTCTGCCCTTTTCTCACACGCCTCCTGACTCCCCTACTCCCCACCATATTTTGAGCCCCCAAGAATCATTAGCAGGTCAATAATGCCATGAGGTCCACCAATGCATTGTCATTAAGTGTCACCAGCTCCTTCCAATGCCTCATAGATCCAGAACAGGGGACAGGCAGGTCTGACCCATCACGAGCACTACTGCAGCCTGGCTGCCTGTGGGGCAGTGACCAGGGTAATAAGACCCCAGGCAACTGCAAGGACCTCAAGGTGGCTCATGTTGCTGCTCATATGGGGGGAGGGGAACCCATCAGCACATCTAGCTCTTCCGGGAAAGGACATTTGGACGTATCTGGAGTGACCAGCTGAGTATCACACTGTTACCCTTAGTTCCAGATCCTTCACTGCACCCCCAAGTTCTGCCCAGGTACCACGTTAAGTCAACCAACTACCCAAGGAATGTGCCTTTTTCCAAATTAACACAAAACCACAGACACACGTGCAAATAATTCTAAGAGCTAATTCACCAAGAAGTTATGATGCACCAGACACCATTTTCCATGTATCCATTCATTAATAAACCCCTCAAATCTGGGGCATAGGTATTGTGATGACCTTCACTTATGGGTGAGGAGAGGGAGGCACACGGAGGGTCAGTAACCTGTGCAAGGTTGGAGAGAAACAACCGGATGATAACCCATCAGTTCTCCTTCTCTGGGCCATCACATCTTCTGGGAGGGTCCCAAATAGCAATAACCCCCACTTGTAGATCCCTGCTGCATGCCAGAAGCTATTTCAGGTATTACAATTTCCATATTCCAGAAGGGGAAATTGAAGATTTGAAAAGTTAAATGACTTACTCAAGATCACACAGTAAGTGATGAAGCAAGAATTTAAAGTTGAGCCTTTTTCTAACATGCCACTCTGCATCCCAAAGAACATTTTCCTTTGGAAAATGGAGAGCAGAAGGAAAGGGGAGATCCATGGAGATTAATCACAAAAGGAAATATCCTCATAGTGTGGTCCTGGTGGCCTCCTACTAACGAAGACCCAGAAGTAACACCCTTCTCTCCTGTCTTTGTTCCCTCCGCCAACATCTGCCAGTTAGGCAGAACGTGGGAACTTCCTTCCTTCCCATGTTAAGTGCAGGTTCCACGTTAAGTACAAATCTTTGCAGCGTTTTCCTCTTCCTTCTCCTCCTCCTCCGTCTTTGAGCGTAATGCTGTTCATTACCATCCCTGTAACTTCTCCAAGATAAGCACTGCCAGGAGAAACCATTGTCTTGTCAGAAAAGTCCATTAAGGCTGTCAGGCTCCCTAACAAATCAATCAGGCACCAGGAGGCCTTTCAAAATGATTTCATTTGCTATTCAGGCGGAAACAAATAACTTTCCCAGGTGAGCAGCAGAGGCGCAGGCCACGGGCCAAATTGCGCTACGGTCTCAGGAAAGAGCTGACATTTTCCACCAACAAATGGCACAGGGTGTGCTTATCTCTCCCGTATTAAAACAAAACCACACTTTTCTTGACCCCTCTTTCCCCATCAACTAGTCCCCGGTTCTTTGTGGGTCCGGACTCACCGTCACCAATTTCTTTCCTCTTGTTTTCTGTTGCACCAACTCCAATCGGACCTTCCTTCACCCTCCCCTGAGACTGCCCTTTTCAAGGTCATCAAAGACCTCCGTGTTGCTACGTGCAATGACCGTTTCTCAGTCCTCACTCAGCTTCCTTGACCTAGCAGCAGCAAGTGATCACTCTCTATCTTTGTCAGAGATACTAACTGCTGTAACAGCCAATCCCCAAATCTCAGTGGCTGAAAATTGTAAAGGATTATTTCTCACCTGTGACACATTCCGGAGTGTGTGTACATGTGTGTTGTGTGTGTGTGTGTGTGTGTTTGGGGTACAACTCCAAAGAGTCATTAGGGGACCAGATCCTCCCATCCACAGGCTCCACTCTTCCCTGAGGCCGTAGAGAGCAGGAGATTTTGTTGGCCAGGTATGGAGGTGGCATACCTCACTTCCACCCACATTTCACTGTCCAGGACTCAAGGCACATGGATGCACCTAATTTCAAGGGAAGATGGGAAATATAGTCTAATTCTGTGCCCAGGAAAAAGAGGAACTTGTTTGGGAGCATCTTACTAGTCTCATCCATGCTCCATCCACACTTTCTTCACTTTATTTCCAGATCCTTTATGCTCTTGCTTTTTTCCTAATGCACTGGCTATTTCTGCTCAGTCTCCTTTGCTTGTCCCATCTCTTCCCTCAAACATCTGAATATCCCATGGCTTAAAGACTAGCTGTATACCAACAATTCTCTATTTATTTCCCCAGTCAGACCTATCTCGCAAGCCCTAAACTTGAGTACCCAATTGCTTACTTCGTATCTCCACTTGAATGCTAGAAGACATAGCAATGGATTATTCTAAAGCAAATGCTCAGTATTCCTTTCCAAACCCACTCCATCCACAGCCTTTCCAACTCAGGCAATGGCACCTCCATATTTCTAGCTTGGGCCCAAAACCTTGGTGCCACCTTAGACTCCTTTATTTCTCTCAGATCTCAAATATAACATATCAAGAGATCCTGCTAGAAGACCTAAATAGACATTTCTCCAAAGAAGATATACAGATTGCCAACAAACACATGAAAGAATGCTCAACATCATTAATCATTAGAGAAATGCAAATCAAAACTACAATGAGGGGGCTTCCCTGGTGGCGCAGTGGTTGAGAGTCCGCCTGCCGATGCAGGGGATACGGGTTCATGCCCTGGTTTGGGAAGATCCCACATGCCGTGGAGCGGCTGGGCCCATGAGCCATGGACACTGAGCCTGCGCGTCCGGAGCCTGTGCTCCACAGCGGGAGAGGCCACAACAGTGAGAGGCCAGCGTACCGCAAAAAAAAAAAAAAAAAAAAAAAAAAAGAACCTCCCTGGAGCACATAGGAGATTCAAAAAAAAAAAAAAAAAACTACAATGAGATATCATCTCATACTGGTCAGAATGGCCATCATCAAAAAATCTAGAAACAATAAATGCTGGAGAGGCTGTGGAGAAAAGGGAACACTCATGCACTGTTGGTGGGAATGTAAATTGATACAGCCACTATGGAGAACAGTATGGAGGTTCCTTAAAAAACTACAAATAGAACTACCATACGACACAGCAATCCCACTACTGGGCATATACCCTAAGAAAACCATAATTCAAAAAGAGTCATGTACCAAAATGTTCATTGCAGCTCTATTTACAATAGCCAGGACATGGAATCAACCTAAGTGTCCATCAAAAGATGAATGGATAGGGCCTCCCTGGTGGCGCAGTGGTTGAGAGTCCGCCTGCCGATGCAGGGGATACGGGTTCGTGCCTTGATCTGGGAGGATCCCATATGCCGCGGAGTGGCTGGGCCCGTGAGCCATGGCCGCTGGGCCTGCGCATCCGGAGCCTGTGCTCCGCAACGGGAGAGGCCACGACAGTGAGAGGCCCGCATACCGCAAAAAAAAAAAAAAAGAAAAAAAAAAAAGATGAATGGATAAATAAGACATGGCACATATATACAATGGAATATTACTCAGCCATAAAAAGAAACGAAATTGAGTTATTTGTAGTGAGGTAGATGGACCTAAAGTCTGTCATACAGAGTGAAGTAAGTCAGAATGAGAAAAACAAATACCGTATGCTAACACATATATATGGAATCTAAGGGAAAAAAAAAAAAGGTCATGAAGAACCTAGGGGTAAGACGGGAATAAAGACACAGACCTACGAGAGCATGGACTTGAGGATATGGGGAGGGGGAAGGGTAAGCTCTGACAAAGAGAGTGGCATGGACATATATACACTACCAAACGTAAAATAGATAGCTAGTGGGAAGCGGTCACATAGCACAGAGAGATCAGCTAGGTGGTTTGTGACCACCTAGAGGGGTGGGATAGGGAGGGAGGGAGGGAGGGAGACACAAGAGGGAAGAGATATGGGAACATATGTATATGTATAACTGACTCACTTTGTTATAAAGCAGAAACTAACACACCATTGTAAAGCAATTATACTCCAATAAAGATGTTAAAAAAAAATGAAATACTGCTAGCTCTACCTTCAAAAGCTACCCACCAATAAATAAATAAATAAATAAATAAATTCCACTAGTTCTCACCTCCTGTTAGACGCCACCAGCATTCTCAGCTGGATTATTGCAGTGTCCTCCTCCCTGGCTTTCCTGATGCTGCCTGCATCCTCCTACAATATACTCTCAATGCAGCAGTCAGAGAAGTCCTACCAGAGGTAAATCAGTTCATTCTACTCCTGTGCTCCAAACCCTGAAATGGCTCCACTTCACTCAAAAAAAAAAACAAAACAAAAAACTGAAGTTCTCACCACAGTCCACACCCATGCCTCTGTTTCAGTCCTGTCAATGAAAAACCTTCCTGGCTGCCCACTGAGTACAAACTCCCAGGTTGGCAGAGAACGTGCTCCACATTTTTGCTCCATTGTTTTTTCTTGCTGTGGCTCCCACCTCCTCCTACGTGAGGCCTGTGTGCCAGGCAAAGGGACCGACCACACCTTTTTCCCCTTGTATCTCTGCTCCTGGCTTCCCTTCTCCCTTTGAATGAAGCCTCTGGGACCCAGTCATCTTTCAATGGCCATTTCAAGAACTATCTCCCATAATAAAGGTGAACTGAGACCACATTAGTCTTTAAAGGCCACACTGGACTTGAGGGCATCTCTCATGTCAGCTTCCTCACTAAGTAAATGTTTAGAGGGCAGGGCCTTTGTTATATTCACCTCAATCAAAAAGGATAGGGCTTTAAACTCATTTATCTCCCTTTGATTTAAGAGACATTTTACTCTGTGCAAGGATGGGGGACCTAGAGGCAAGCAGGTCACCTTCCCCGACTTCAGGGTGGTCCCTGTTGGGAGAGGAGAGAGCTGGATGAACAAGCAATTCCAAGGTCATAATGTCAACGTCCCATAGAGGGAAGTATTGGGTGATGGGTCAGTGGGATGGTGGGAGGAGCTGGGAAGGCTTAGCAGGAGGCGGTGGCTGACCCAAGGCCTGAAGATGGCGTAGGTGTTGAAAAGAAGAGACAGGTGTGGGAGGAGCAGGCATTCTGGAGTAGAGATCAGTGAGGGACTCAGTCATATTTGTTCAGTTCAATCTTTGAGAAATGTTCTGTCTTTGATGCTCTTTCAAATGTTTGAATATATACATACAATGCCTTAATGAGATTGAGGAATTACTCGGATGCCTTAAAACAGGGGTCCCCAACCCCCGGGGCCATGGACTAGTACCAATCCATGGCCTGTTAGGAACTGGGCCACACAGCAGGAGGTGAGCAGCAGGCGAGCGAGCGAAGCTTCATCTGCTGCTTCCCATCGCTCCCCATCGCTCACATTACCGCCTGCACCATACCCCCGCCCCCCGCTCTTGCCCCCGTCACCCTGGTCCATGGAAAAA
Organism: Mesoplodon densirostris; assembly: GCF_025265405.1. Classification (NCBI taxonomy): domain Eukaryota; kingdom Metazoa; phylum Chordata; class Mammalia; order Artiodactyla; family Ziphiidae; genus Mesoplodon; species Mesoplodon densirostris. Next base: position 146,633,440 of record NC_082665.1, read on the forward strand.
TTTTCTTCCACGAAACGGGTCCCTGGTGCCAAAAAGGTTGGGGACAGCTGCCTTAGAACCAGACACACTTTAAAATAATAATAATAATAAGAGGATCTTGCATTTCAAAATAGCCTTTTAAACACTTCCAGATGCTTTCACATCCATGATACATTCTGGTTTTTGTTTTTCACTACTGTTCTGTAGATATAAAGAACACGGTAGGGCCTCCCTGGTGGCGCAGTGGTTGAGAGTCCGCCTGCCAATGCAGGGGATACGGGTTCGTGCCCCGGTCTGGGAGGATCCCATATGCCGCGGAGCGGCTGGGCCCGTGAGCCATGGCCGCTGAGCCTGCGCATCCGGAGCCTGTGCTCCGCAACGGGAGAGGCCACAGCAGTGAGAGGCCCGCGTACGGCAAAAAAAAAAAAAAAAAAAAAAAAAGAACACGGTAATAACACTCCCATTTCACAGATTTAGAAATAATCTTGGAAATGTTGTATGGCTTGCTAACATAGACAGGCTAATTGTTTTAAACACAGGTCCCCCCTCTTCCCCTCTTAAGACTTTCTGCTACACTTGGGGGTCATTACCTGGAGTCTAAGGATGGAGTGGTTTAGGGGCTCCATGAATCCCTTAATACTTAAGAGAAATTCTCCAAGCATTTTTCAGGGCACTAAGTTCTCTATATTTCATTAGATATCATGGGGACTGCAATTTTAAAATGTGTACAAACTATTCTACCATACTACAGTCAAGGCATGATGACCTTGACCAAGGACAAACTTGGGACTGGTTCATACAGCTTCTTCCTAGAATGAAACTCCAGGGGAAGAAGAACAGGCTACATGTGGAACACAGACTTCTCTGAGCTGAACTGCCTTCATGCCTGCACTAACAGTCTCCTAGGAAGGACCTGGAAATAGTCACCAGCTGCTCCAATCCTAGCATAATAATGCCCTTCAGCCAGAACTTGAACTCTATTTGTGTACAGTGTTTGGGTTCAATGCCACTAAATTTAGAAGACCATTGCAATTTCTAACACCCATTGTCTGATTTGGATGCAATGTCATTGAAGTCTAATTAAGTGATTGTTAGAAGCAAACTTTGCTGGGTCCACCTGATGGTCAGGTACTGTTTAGTTTCTTCATCCCTGTGGGTCTCTGGGGAACAACTTTGGAGCGCCTCAGATTCACCTGCAGTGCTTGTTAGCCATCTAGCTGTCCACAGCTCATCCAAGCCCACTGACCCCATCTCTGGGAAGGCCAGCTGTGGGCAAGTGTGGGGACTCTGGGATGGAAGGAGGTAATTGGGAGAAAAGATGTCAGTGCGTCCCAGTCATCCCTGGTGACAATAACCAACTGGGCAGGAGCCTGAGTGGCTCCACGTTTGAAAAGCACCCAGCTGATTGGAAGCACTGATCCATTTGGTGGTTTTCAAATCCGGCTCTGAATCAGAATTGCCTAGAAAGTCTCAAGACAATTCTGATTCCCAGGTCCACTTCAGACTTACTGAGTTGAATTCTTTAGGAAGGAAACCCATGAATGTGATTTTTAGGTCTGTAAGTGATTCTGATGTTCAGGCAAGGGCATGGATGATTAGATGAAGGATTACTCTGATGAATTAAGCCTGGACAGCCACAAAGAACATGCAATTTGTATGTAGTAGACTGATTTTCGACTTCTGGTCCTGATGCCCTTGTGGAAACTTGAGAGAAAGGGAGGGAGTTAGCATCTAGATGGAAGATGAGCAGGCAATAAATTATTGCACCTGTGGGGTTTGATCAGGTCTTGGTGAACCAGACCTGGACCTGGGTATCAGATGAGAATCAGACCTGGGAACCAGAAACAGACCTACCTGGGAGCTGACAGAGTCAGGCAAGTAATCTAAAGCCCCTGTGTCTCTGTTTATTCATCTCTAAAGTGGGGATAATATTAACTTCAGCCTAATGAGATTGTTCAGAGCAGGGAGTGGGCACACTACCACCCATAGGTTAAATTCAGCCAGCCTGGATTTTTAGCCCACAGGCTAAGAATGGCTCTTATATCTTTAAATGGTTACATTTTAAATGGTTATATTAAGTACCTACCTTTTTTTTTTTCGCGGTACGCGGGCCTCTCACTGCTGCGGTCTCTCCTGCTGCGGAACACAGGCTCCAGATGCGCAGGTTCAGCGGCCATGGCTCACAGGCCCAGCCGCTCCAGGGCATGTGGGATCTTCCCGGACCGGGGCACGAACCCATGTCCCCTGCATCGGCAGGCGGACTCTCAACAACTGCGCCACCAGGGAAGCCCTACCTAATAGCTTTGATGTTACCTTTTGACATGCAAAGCCTAAAATATTTACTGTTGGGCCCTGTAAGAAAGTTTGCTGACCCCTGGTTTAGAGGGTTAAATGAAAGAATTGATGTGAAATGCCTGGCATGTATTACATGCTATTTACAAGAACTTTCAGGATCTGAGACCTCCTCCTGGCTGGCAGCCAGCAAGAAAGAAGGGACATCAGTACTACAGCCACAGGAAGTTGAATTCTGACAACAACCAGGGAGCCTGGAGGAGAACCCCTGCTCCAGGTGAGAATGCAGCCATGCCAACACCTCAGCTTCTGCTGTTGAGACCCTGAGAAAAGGACCCAGCCACACCATGCCCACCCAGTCTTCTGACTTTCAGAAACTGAGATTGTAAGCAGATGTTTGTTTTTCTTTTTGTTTTTGGCCACTGCGTGGCTTGCAGGATCTTAGTTTCCTGACCAGGGATTGAACCCAGGCCCTCAGCAGTGAAAGCACAGATTCCTAACCACTGGACCACCAAGGATTTCCCAGACGTTGTTTTAAGGCACTAAATTTGTGGCACTTTGTTAAGGAGCAGGTGAAAACTCAGACAAGCCTTTAGACACCAAAAATCTGACTTTTCTCACCAGGAAAAGGCACTCTTACTTTCCCCTCACTCTCTGGAAGTCTCCTGCCTACTTTTCTCTGCCTTCTCTTTCAGGTTCCCTGACATCCATGGAGCCCTACCAACTATCCCTCACACTCAGGGAGATTACAGTCCTTGGAACGCAGGCCCTTGGGTATGCCACTCAGCTGTGCATGACTTCATCCATTCCTCAGGGGTTCCCTGGACCAGGTGCAGGGGATACTGACACGAACAAGCCAGGGCTCCTGCCCTCAAGGAGTCACTAGTTCAGGTAGAGCAGGGTATGGTAACACCTTCAATGAAGCATACATGGAGCAGGAGAGAGAACTGTGCTGGATCTCTTACGCTCAGCAGTGCTCACTGTGGCCTCTGTGTGCCAGACACTCTGCTCAGCCCTGACGATACAGAAGTAATTCAGCCTGCAAAAAGCTCACCTACTCTTGTGACTCTGGCTCAGCCTCACAGCCTCGATGGCTATAGCAGTGTCATTCACCTCCAATCCGGCTCTAACATGCCTCTGCATCAAGACATTGCCAGGTCCTTTAAGGCAGGAACTGAATCACACCCATGCCTACATTCTATCCCATGACTCACAGAGAGTTGAGAATTCAACTGACCAATTCTCAAATGCCCTCTTCTCTAAAATTTAAGCACATTCCTCCCTGTTTTTCTTCCACCGACCTTCACAAAAACATTAGCAATGCATCTTTAATACACTGAAGGTCTGTTCTCCACAATTATAAAATACTGAAGTTAAATCCTCATAAAATAAACACAAGTGAAGTGATTGAAAGGTTTAATACTTTGCCAAATGTGTGGGTTAATCTATGTGTATGTAGGTGTATATGTGTGTAGTGTGTTGGCAAAGCAGTCATTTTTGGCCTTCGAGTAATTTTTTCCTCAGACCTCCACTGGCCAGCTGGGCCAATCCAGGAGAACAGAGCCACAGTAAGCCTTATACGGTCTGCCCACGCTGAGGGCTCAGCACTTCTTGTGGTTGCCAGGGTGTGTGTGGCACAAATACCTTAGTCCCATGGTTAGCTGATCTACCTTCCCCAAAGGCACCAACATACCATGAAATACGCAGCTGGGCCAGCCCATGGTGACACAATCATTTGCTGGTCCAGAACGGGCAATTTAATTATGGCAAGAAGTCAAAATTTAACAGGACCATCAACTAAGACCCAAATACAATGAGGTGAAGACATTTTTTTCTACTGCAGAATGCATAAAATGTCCACGCTGTATACTGTAGTGATGCCATGCAAAAACTCCCCTTACTTTTGCTTGAAGCCTCAGTACATTTGACAGGCATCTTCGAGACCACTTCAAGAGCCACAAATGAACTTCTCAAGTTTCTCAGGATCTGTAGGGTATGAAAGCTGGAAATACATTAGAGATAATCCGATCTAACAGTCTGTCCTCTTGATTTACATACGAGAAAACTGAGGCTCAAAGAGAGGAAGTAAGTTTTCCAAAGTTATGTCCTGAGCTACATGCAGAATAGAAAATAAAACTGAAGCCTCCTGCCTTCCAGAGCAGGGTTTCTCAATCTCGACACTATTGATGCTTTAGGTCAGATAATTCTTTAGTGTGGGGAGCTGTCACGTGTATTTTAGTATGTTTTGCATTACCCTTGGTCTCTACCCACTAGATGCCACAGCAACCCTCCACCCCATTAAGAAAATGAAAAAATGTCTCTGAACGTTGTTGAGTGTCTCCTGGGGGGCAAAAATCACCCCAGCAAAGAACCAGTGACCTGAACGAATGATGCCAGCTTATGTGACTTCTGACTCTAAGATGTACCTGGCTGTATGATCTCAGCAAGTCACTTAACCTTTCTGAGCCTGAGTTTCCTTATCTTTAAAGTAAAAATAGTGCCAGCTTTACAAGTTCACATGATTGGTGAATGTAAATGAAATTATGTATGTAAGTCTGTCAGTAAAGTGCCAAACACACAGTAGGCAGGCAGTGGTTATTATTTTTATGAGTTGTGATAGTTTGATACCAGTCTATTTCCAGCAAGCTCTTTCTCCTGTCTGCAATTTGCTGTAAATGCCACCGAACAATCATTTCCTAATGGGGACAGCTACCTTGGCAGCAATAAGCTGAGGCTGGGGCCTCCTCACATTTGGAGGAAAGGGAGAGTGCTTGTGAGTCAGGCGGGGTTGTATTTGCTGTGCAGGAAGACAAGCTATGTGCTTTTTTGTTTGTTTTTGTCATGTCTTTAAGCTTCCTTATCTCCAGCTGCAGGGTTCTGCAAAATTAAATTCAATTAGTATTTGTCATCCTTTTCCTGGCTGAGTAAGTCAACTTCTTTTATTGCTGAAACTCATAAAAAAAGTGGAATTGCCAAAGAGCTCTGAAGATTTCAAGGTTTTGAGATGGAAAGTCCTGAATATAAGAGGGGAGAAGTAATTTTTTTCATAACAAAAAAAACCATGGTGTCATTGTGATCATGGGTAATGTACAGGTATGAATATAAACAGAAAGTTCAATGCTGGGGTTTTCAAACTCTGGTTTTACTACAAAATCTGTGTGTGCAGAAACATAATACTGTCCAATACATGAGAGTGGGACAGCTTTTGCTGTTCTGGCTGCCTCTCTCTGTTTGCACCCCACCGTGGGTGTTTATGCTGGTTGGGAATTCAGGGGACTTAAAGAAACATAAGTATCTTCAGAGTCAGGACTGATCATCTCATATCCACCCTAATGACCGAAAGGGGTCAAAGGAATTTGTGATGGTGACTTCCTGGGTTCATCCCTGTCTCCTTTCTACCCTGGAAATGGCAAGTGGTACCCATTCCATCCCAGCCCTTGGTTTGACCAGGCAAATTCATGCTGAGACAGCTGCTCTTTATCTTCATTCCCATCTCCAGGCCCTGTCTATGCAATGATAATTCATGCCTGAACCCTACATCCAGACATCAGCCCTCCTATTTCCTTGGTTTTCATTAATGTGACTCTGGAGTTTTTGTCCAAACCACCACGAAGTTTGGGAAAGCTCTGCTTTCTCTGACAATGATCAGGACACACTGGTGTAGCTAGGAGGCTCCTGTTCTCTTTCTTTTGGCTGTCATTGGAGCCAGTGGAGTTGTCCCCAGATATTCCTCTTACACAAGAAAGATGACTTTGGACTCCTGAGGAAATCCACTAGGATTAACCATCAGAAAGATGGTCCACCTAGGGAGCTGCCCATAGAGTCACATCTATTTCTGAAAACCTCTTCTCCATCATGATGTCCACTATAGGAGGGTGTGTTTTGTTTGCTCATGTAAGCTCCATAGTGAGAAGTCCTTGACTGTCTCATTCACCACTGTAATTCACATGCAGTAGACTCTCAAAAATTTCTTGCAAATGAATAAATGAACAAATGTGAGATAGGCAAACATCCCTCTTTGGCAGTGTGCAAACCTCCAAGTGTACCAAACCCACAGTCCTTCATCCTTCACTGCCTGGGTAGCTTAAACCAGAGGACACATGCTGGTGGCCTGGGGCAAAATTCAGGCAGCAGTGTTGTTTAATCTGTAGATTGTCTGTCCACACAGTGCTCTATAGATTAAACTGAATTATTTACTTTTTAAAAAAATTTTGGAAATTTCATAAAAATTCTGGATTTCTGGCTTCTTTTGGAAAATGACAAGATCTGGTAGACTTGAGGTTACATTTATAGAAGAAAATCATTAGACTTTTTCCTATTTACTAAGCATAATTAAAAATCCTGGAGATATATATACCTAGGAAGATTCTGAAAGATGGAGAGAGGCAAACCAGTTAGGGAGCTTGGAACCCAAGAAACAGCATGATGGTGAGTTCCCTGGGTTTTTTTTTTGCCTCATATATCCCAAACTTGAAGCTGAAGAAGGCTGCAACTCAGAAATACAAATAGGCACAGCAAAAAACCAACAAAATCCAAAGCAAAAGGTTGCTTTCTCTAGCCAAAGGACCAGAAAAAGTGCTACATAGCAAAATAAATAATTTTCATACAATTGCCACTCTATTCAGATAAATGTTACACAAAAAACTGTGACCTTGTCTCTACCCATGCCATAAAAGGCTGAGTAGGGATCCTAGACCTCCAGTTTCATGGTGCTGTAATGAGGTACCCCAACATCCTGGCTAAAGTTTTGTCAGAGAGGGTCAAGTAGGGTGCTGGGACGTTCATCCCCAACAGGCAGTAATGATGACCATACTACAGTGTCAGTGAAGACCATGTGGAGAGCCTGGGTGTCCACCCTCACCTGACAGTAATGAGGAGCCCTCCCTGCTCCCCACTGGGGTGGTGTCAGAAGAGGCTTAGGAAAGAGTCAGGACTTTTACCGTTGCTCAGCTCTAATGAGGCTGTCTCCACTGCAGTATCACTGGAGACCACGTGGGAAGCTGGAATTCCCTCCCCAACCCAGAAGTAATGAGAAAGTCCCCTCAGGTGTTAATGAAAGCCAAGTAGAGAATCTAGACCCTTACCTCCAGTTGTCAGTAAGGACATGGTGCCCACCCTTCTCTCTTGCTCAGTGTCAGAAAAAGCCAATTAAAACAGATGGTATAAATAAGATCTAGGGTCTCAGAGAATAATATAAAAATTTTCAGGTTTCAACAGAAAATCACTCATTATACCAAAAATTAACAAGATCTCAAGCTGAATGAAAAACAGAACATCAATAGATGGCACTGCTGAGAAAAAGTACATATGAGAATTATCTGACAAAGATTTTAAAGCAGGCATGATAAAAACACTTGAATGGTCAATTATAAACATGCATGAATCAAAATAAAATAGAAAGCCTATGCAAAGATTTAGAAAACCTCAGTAAAGAAATGGAAGATATAAAGAAGAACCAAATGGAAATTTCAGAAGGGAAAAACACAATGACTAAAATAAAAAGCTCAGTGGATGGGCTTATCAGAAGAATGGAGGAAGGAATCAGTGCACTGGAAGAGAGAAAAACAGAAATGCCTAATCTGAGCAACAGAGGGAAAACAAACTAAAAAAGAGTGAGAGAGAGTTACAGAGCTTCAAGGACTCATGAGAAAAGATTTAACATTCACATCACTGGAGTTCTGGAAGAGAGGAAAAAGAGAGCAATGCTGGAAAAATATTCAAAAAAAAAAGTAATGGCTGAAAACTTTCTTTTGGACAAGAGACACAAACCTATAGATTCAAGAAGTTGAGTGAATGTCAAACAGGATAAAGCCAAAGAAGTCTAAGCCAAGGTGACAAAATTAACTTCTGAAAATATAAAACAGAAAAAATATTGAAAGCAGCCAGTACAACACTTTATCTATAGGGGAAAAACAATTAGAACGACAGGGGATTTTTAAGCAGAAACCAAGGAAGTCAGAAGGAAGAAGCACAGTATTTTTCAAATGCTGAAAGAAAGTAATTGTCAACCTGGAATTCAATATCCAGTGAAAATATGCTTCAGGAATGAAGAGGAAATCAAGACACTCTCAGAGTAAGGAAAACTAAGAGAACTGGTCATCAGAAGACCTATTCTGAAAGAATGACTAAAGGAAGTTTTAGAAACAAAAAAGAAACTGTAAAAGAAGGAAACCTGGTACACCAGAAAAACAGAAAGAACATGATAAACAAAAATATGGGTAAATTTTGGAGATTAATCCTTTGTCAGTTGCTTCATTTGCAAATATTTTCTCCCATTCTGAGGGTTGTCTTTTGGTCTTGTTTATGGTTTCCTTTGCTGTGCAAAGGCTTTGAAGTTTCATTAGGTCCCACTTATTTATTTTTGTTTTTACTTCCATTTCTCTAGGAGGTGAGTCAAAACGGATCTTGCTGTGATTTATGTCATAGAGCGTTCTGCCTATGTTTTCCTCTAAGAGTTTGATAGTGTCTGGCCTTGCATTTAGGTTTTTAATCCATTTTGAGTTTATTTTTGTGTATGGTGTTAGGGAGTGTTCTAATTTCATACTTTTACATGTCCCTGTCCAGTTTTCCCAGCACCACTTATTGAAGAGGCTGTCTTTTCTCCACTGTATATTCTTGCCTCCTTTATCAAAGATAAGGTGACCATATGTGCGTGGGTTTATCTCTGGGCTTTCTATCCTGTTCCATTGATCTATATTTCTGTTTTTGTGCCAGTACCATCCTGTCCTGATTACTGTAGCTTTGTAGTATATTCTGAAGTCAGGGAGCCTGATTCCTCCAGCTCCATTTTTCATGCAGCTCAATAACAAAAAAACAAACAACCCAATCCAAAAATGGCCAGAAGACCTAAATAGACATTTCTCCAAAGAAGATATACAGATTGCCAACAAACACATGAAAGAATGCTCAATATCATTAATCATTAGAGAAATGCAAATCAAAACAACAATGAGATATCATCTCACACCAGTCAGAATGGCCATCATCAAAAAATCTGGAAACAATAAATGCTGGAGATGGTGTGGAGAAAAGGGAACACTCTTGCACTGTTGGTGGGAATGTAAACTGATACAGCCACTATGGAGAACAGTATGGAGGTTCCTTAAAAAACTACAAATAGAACTACCATACGACCCAGCAATCCCACTCCTGGGCATATACCCTGAGAAAACCATAATTCAAAAAGTGTCATGTACCAAAATGTTCATTGCAGCTCTATTTACAATAGCTGGGACATGGAAGCAACCTAAGTGTCCATCAACAGATGAATGGGTAAAGAAGATGTGGCACATATATACAATGGAAAGTTACTCAGCCATAAAAAGAAACGAAATTGAGCTATTTGTAGTGAGGTTGATGGACCTAAAATCTGTCATACAGAGTGAAGTAAGTCAGAAAGAGAAAAACAAATACTGTATGCTAACACATATATATGGAATCTAAGGGTAAAAAAAAAGGTCATGAAGTACCTAGGGGTAGGACGGGAATAAAGACACAGACCTACTAGAGAATGGACTTGAAGATATGGGGAGGGGGAAGGATAAGCTGTGACAAAGTGAGAGAGTGGCATGGACATATATACACTACCAAACGTAAAGTAGATAGCTAGTGGGAAGCGGCTGCATAGCACAGGGAGATCAGCTAGGTGGTTTGTGACCACCTAGAGGGGTGGGATAGGGAGGGTGGGAGGGAGGGAGATGCAAGAAGGAAGAGAGATGGGAACATATGTACATGTATAACTGATTCACTTTGTTATAAAGCAGAAACTAACACACCATTGTAAAGCAATTATAGTCCAATAAAGATGTTTAAAAAAATGGGTAAATATAATAGACTTTCTTGAGTTTGCTAAATTACATTTGACAGTTAAGGCAAAAACATAACATTATCTGATGTGATTCTAAATGCATGGAAAAAATATTTAAGACAATTATAAACAGGGGAGAGTAAAGGGACCTAAATGAGGTAAGGTTTCTATATGCTGTCTGAACGGACAAAATAATGACACCAGTAGACTCTGATAAGTTATGTGTACATACTAGCCAGAACAACCACTACAAAAGATACACAAAATGATACACTCAAAAACACTATAAATAAATCAAAATGAATTCTGAAACACATTCAAGTAATTAACTGGAAGGCAGGACAAAGAAAACAGAGTTGCAAAAAGACAGAACACAGAGAAAATAATAAATAAAATGGCAGACTTAAACCCTAAAAATGTCAATAATTACATGAAATGTAAATGGTATGAATACACCAATTAAAAGCCAGAGATTGGCAGAGTAAATTAAACAAAAGATCCAACATACTGTCTATGAGAAACTTACTTCAAATATAATGAAAGAGGCAGACTCAAAGTTAAATAATAGAAAAAGATATAGCATGCAAACATTAATCACAGCAAAGCAGGGTCGCTATATTAATATCAGATAAAGTAAACTTAAGAGCAAAAAAAGCAGGCTTCCCTGGTAGCGCAGTGGTTAAGAATCCACCTGCCAATGCAGGGGACACGGGTTTAAGCCCCGGTCTGGGAAGATCCCACATGCCATGGAGCAACTAGGCCTGTGAGCCACAGTTACTGAGCCCACATGACACAACTACTGAAGCCCACGTTCCTAGAGCCGATGCTCCGCAACAAGAGGAGCCACCGCAATGAGAAGCCTGCCTGCTGCAATGAAGAGTAGCCCCCACTCGCTGCAACTAGAGAAAACCCACGTGCAGCAATGAAGATCCAATGCAGCCAAAAATAAATAAATAAATAAAACTTTTTTTAAGAGCAAAAAATTCCTAGAGACAGAGAATGACACTATGTAAAGATTAAAGGGTCAACTCACCAAGAAGACATAGCAATTCTAAACGTGTATTCACTAGACAACAGAGCTGCAAAATTTGTGAAGCAAAAACTGATAAAAGTGAAAGGAAAAATATAGAAGTTGAAGCTTTCAACGGCCCTATCTCAACAATTGATAGAACTGGATGGGAAATCAGGATATAGAAGAAAATCAACAACACCATCAACCAACAGGCACTTTTAGAACACTTCACCCAACAATAGCAGAATATATGTTCTTTTCAATCACCTGGAGAACTTATACAGAGATAGATCCTGAGCCATAGAACAAACCTCAAAAAATTTAAAGGAATTAAATTCATACAAAGTATGCCCTCTGACTACAAAGGAACCAAAGTAGAAATTAACAACAGAAAGATAACAGAAAAACTTCCAAACATTTGGAAACTTAGCAAAGCTCATGGCTCAAAGAGGAGGTCTCAATGTAAATAAAATTAATACATTGAAGTAAATAAAAATACATCAAAATTTGTATGGCACAGGTGAAGCAGTGCTGAAAGGAAAACAGATAGCATTTAAAGCATACATTAGAAAAGAGAACCTACTAGAGAATGGACTTGAGGATATGGGGAGGGGGAAGGGTAAGCTGTGACAAAGTGAGAGAGAGGTTTGGACATATATACACTACCAAACGTAAAACGGATAGCTAGTGGGAAGCAGCCGCATGGCACAGGGAGATCAGCTTGGTGTTTTTTGACCGCCTAGGGGGGTGGGATAGGGAGGGTGGGAGGGAGGGAGACACAAGAGGGAAGAGATATGGGAACATATGTATATGTATAACTGATTCACTTTGTTATAAAGCAGAAACTAACACACCATTGTAAAGCAATTATACTCCAATAAAGATGTTTAAAAAAAAGAGAGAAAATATCTAAAATCAATAATCTACACTCTCACCTCAAAAGCCTAGCTAAAGAATAGCAAAATAAGTCCAAATGAGTAGATGAAAGAAATGTTAAGATAGGAACAAAAATCAATGAAATAAAATAGAGAAAAACAATAGAGAAAAATCAGTAAAATAAGGAGTTGGTTCTTCAAAAAGATCAGTAAAATTGACAAACCTCTAGCAAGTTTGACAAAGAAAAAAGAGTGAAGACAAATTTTCAATATCAAGAGTGAACTAGTATATATCATTACAGGTTCTTGCAGACATTAAAAAGATGATAAGAGAATACTAAAAACAATTCTACACAAATACATCTGCCAATTTATATGAGATGGGCCAATTCCTTGAAAAACATAACCTATCACCACTCACCCAATGTGAAATAGATAATTTGAATAGCCTTATAACTATTAAGGAAATTTAATTTATAATTGTAAAACTCCCCAGAAAGCATTTTCACTGAAGGACTCTAACAAACATTTACAAAAGAATTAACACCAGTGCTACACAATCTCTTCCAGAAAATAGAAAGGGAGAAAACATTTCCCAATTCATTTTATGAAGATAGTGTTATCCTTATATGAAACCAGATAATGGCATCTGGTTTTGTATCAGATGAAGAAAGATGAAGACGATGACGGACAAAGAAAGTGGCAGACTAATATCCCTCATGAATATGGGAGAAATAATCCTGAATAAAATATTAGCAAATAATATTCAGTAGCATGAATTTTATAAGTAGAATTATACACTATGACTAAACAGGGTTTCCTTTAGGCATGCAAGGTTGGTTCGATATATGGAAATCAATGAATGTTATCACCAGATTAACAAACTAAAGAAGAAAAACCACACATTCATATCAATCAATACCAGAAAAAAAGAATTTGACAAAATCAAAACCCATTTATGACAAAACAAGGACAAAAAAACTCTCAGAAATCTTGGAATAGAATTCTGCCTCAACTTGATAAGGAGAATCTACAAAAACCCTGCAGGTTATATTATACTTATTGGTGAAAGAGTGAATGCTTTCCCCTAAGATCTGGAAGAAGGCAAGAAAATCTTCTCTCATTTTTAGTCAGTGCAGTAAGGAAATAAAAGGAAACAAAACTGTTTCTAATTGCAGATGACATGATTGTCTATGTAGGAGTTCAGCAAGGTTGCAGGACACAAAGCATAAAAATAAACATATAAAGGCAATTGCATTGGACTTCCCTGGTGGCGCAGTGGTTAAGAATCTGCCTGCCAATGCAGGGGACACAGGTTTGAGCCCTGCTCCGGGAAGATCCCACATGCCGCAGAGCAACTAAGCTTGTGTGCCACAACTACTGAGCCTGCGCTCTAGAACCCGCAAGCCACTGCTGAGCCCCCCTGTCACAACTGCCAAAGCCTGCACACCTAGAGCTTGTCTTTCTCAACAAGAGAAGCCACCACAATGAGAAGCCTGTGCACCGCAACAAAGAATAGCCCCTGCTCGCCGCAACTAGAGAAAGCCCGCACGCAGCAACGAAGACCCAACACAGCAAAAAAAAAAAAAAAAAAAGCAATTGCATTTTTATACACTAGCAATGAACACATGAACAACAAAATTAAAAATACAATATCATTTACAGTCGAGCCCTCTTTGTAAATTAAGTTCAGACATTTAGAGTCATGTCTGATGGACTACATGTGGGCGTGAGAGGAGGGGTGAGTGGAGACACCCAGTGGAAACCAGACAGCAGGCAAGAATATCTGCGCTTGTGAGAGAAAAGAGAAACACTACAAATGAGAAAAAACTCAGATGGTAGAGGGCAGAATCAGCAGCAGAAACTTGAGTGGAAGGTTACGTACCACAGCACAGCTCTGGCCTGCATGTGAACCTACCCTACATACCTAAAGCTTGGGAGCACCCATCCTGGGAAAGGAAGCCAGAAAGAAATGTAAACACTAGGAGTCCAAACAACATTTCTGCGGGAACCCTAAGCAAGGGTGGACCAGAAGAGGAGAAAGGCCATTTCCTCCTTGGCTGGGAGAGAGGTGGTGAGGGGAGGTGATGAAGCCCTATTACTGGGCCAATCAGCATCATGGTGGATCCCTAAGTTCAGCGTTAGAGTAACAAGCATCATAGGTGGGCAGTGATGGAGCACCCACTGGTGGAGGCTGAGATAGAATACACACCCAAATGGTATGGCCAGCCCAGGGAAGACACCATAGGGAATGGGAAACAGCACAGAGAAGGATGGCCCAAAGATCACTGACGTGGAGGGACAGCAGACGGGCAGGCAGCAGCGGGGCAAGCTGTGGTGAGTGTTATATCTGGCATCTTACCTATTTAGGACTCTAAGAGAAGGACACAAGAAAGGCAAAGGGCCAAGAGGTGCTCTTGGACACTGGTCTTGGGGCCAAAGAGCATCATGTTTTTACCCTTGCAACCTTCAGCAAAACGGGCCAGGAGTGGGCTTTGCGGATATGCCCACGCTTTCCAAATTGTTTTCCTTTTTCTTCTCTGACCTTGAAATTTTGCTATTAGTATCATTAGTGTACAGAAAGAACTCCTGCCACACTGGGATTCACCTTTCTACTAAAAAAAAGTACAAAGTATTATATTTTAATAAAGTCCCAAGCTGACCCTTGCCAGGGATGTCATTTACCATGGCACTCAGCTGGAACTTAGATAAATAAGAATAATTTTTTAAGTTTGTAAATCATATTGAACTTGGCTTAATAGGCCCTCTCTCCAAACCTCTGAAAGGATGGCTCATAAAAAACTAATTAGTTTATACAGACTGTCAAGGTGCATGGGGGACAGCTGGCCTTCGATGCCTCCTCTGTGATTACAGGCAGCTACAAGATCATAAAATCGAGCTCTGAACTCATGTCAAGGTATTCAGTGATCTCACGCTGGACACTGTGCCAAAGCAGAAGAACTGAACTATAAATGCCTGCCTGTACTCCTGTTGGAACTTCACAACAAGCTAAGACATTTAGGACTTGCATTCATAGGCCCCAAATTCCTATTAAAGCAAAACCATTGACCTTACAAATCCATGTTCATAATTAATATTTGTGATGGGGTCCGATTCCAGGCCTATTCAATATGGCTACTGTCGTAAGCTGCAGAAAGAGCTTCTAGAGAAGGGATTTGAATCAGTATTAACTTGTCTAAGCTTGGCTATTAAACGGTCCAATTATGGAAGTTGCAGCTGGTTTTCAATTATCATTGGTTTCACTATGATGATCACCGGTTATGGCTTTTTAAGAGGATTTCTTCAGTGTTTTCAAATTCCCAGCGCCTTCTTCTCTATGCTGTTCCCTTATTCTAACTTTCTTGGGCTCTTTTCTCTCCTGTAGCTCAAACAATGCCTCATGCCCTCAATATAGGAAACCACATTAACAGGTGATTTTTTGTTTGTTTGTTTGTTTGTTTGCGGTATGCGGGCCTCTCACTGTTGTAGCCTCTCCCGTTGCGGAGCACAGGCTCTGGACGCGCAGGCTCAGAGGCCACGGTTCACGGGCCCAGCCGCTCTGCGGCATGTGGGATCTTCCCAGACCGGGGCACGAACCCGTGTCCCCTGCATCGGCAGGCGGACTCTCAACCACTGTGCCACCAGGGAAGCCCAACAGGTGGTTTTTATTTGGCCTCTTTGGTTTTCAGAGACAGAGACATAGTCATCTCAGGGCAGAGTGGAGATACAAGTACAGACATCAGCAGGAAACCAGGACCACTCAGGAACTGAGGCCACAGTTCCCATCAGGGACCACTTAAGACTCTGTTCCCTCTGGTCACATCTGTTTCTCCCTGGGACCAGCTGCCTCCTCTCAGTCTGCTGACCAAGCCCTTATACTATGATTTGCATGTGTCACAGAAGTTTTATCTGCAACCCTCACCCTCCAGTGTGGCCCCTCAGTACTCAGACAGGAAGCCAACTGGCCTACATGGTCTTTTCTACCCAGGTAACAGGTCACAGGCTGGAACTAGCCGACACATCAGCCACCTAGAGTCAGATGTCCACCCCAGGTCCAATCACAGTCAGGCAAGGGGGCTGGGTCTTGTGTCCTGGAATCTAGCCACTAGGGGCAGTGAGTGTGGAAGTACCATAAACATGCTGGCATCACACTTGTCAATAAGGCCATAGATTGGAAGTCCTATATGCTTGGATGTCTTTGAGCTTGGAGCTGGAAGGGTGCCTGTGCCTCTTGAATTGTTTCTCCAGCAAAAGCAAAGGCTTTGTTTTTGTTTTGTATGTTTCCTGATTTGTTATATAAGGAGCTCTGGACTTTGGACTTCAATTGGGCCCATTGTCTTTGGCTAAGCTGGACAGAGTCAGGGACACTGACATAGAGATGAATGAAGCTAAGAGTGTCCTCAGGGACTGAGGCCAGGAGCTTGACCTCAGGGGCACTGTGCCCACTCCCACTGAGTCCACCAGGCATGGGATGAAGCAGAACCAAATGATGGCAAAACAGAGCAGTGGTTAAGAGGGAGCAGTAGAAAACAGTGCACTGGGGAGCCCTCCTGCAGAACAGAGTCAAAATTGGGACACCTGGCAACATTTTTCTGGCAGGAATATCAGGATTGCTACAGGCAAGTCCAATGGTGTGAAAATGGTGTGGTTCCCATTTTCCTCCCTTTTGAATCAGAATTTATTGTTTTTCCTTTCCCCGGAGGGTATGTAGGGGAAGATAAATTATCTTTTTAGTTCACAGTTTTTTGGATCAAGAGGAGCTGCATCCAGACCTGATGAGGATCACAAAATCTTGGCTTCAAACTAGATGCCATGACTGGATACCACTTTTGGGAGTCCCAGGATGCAGTGAGCATATTTTGCCTGAAGAGGGATGTGAATAATTGTGGCCTAAGAGTAGTGATAGAATGACTGCACTGATGACCCTAACTTGTCACCTCTCTGTGCCCTTTGGTATTTTGCTCCTACTCTGGGCCTGGCCATGTGACTTGTTTAGCTAGCGGGACAGTAACAAATTGTCCCAAGTAGCTGCTTGCAAAAGTCCTTGCACATTTCTGTGCTTTTAAGCTTCTCTGCAATCAGCACAGGAATATATATGTTCTGGCTAGCCTGCTGACATGCCTAAGATTACATACAGGAGAACAGTATCATCCCAGGCAAGGCCACTCTAGACCAGCCAGCCTACAGCCTGCCCACAAGCTGTCTGCAGACACCTGAATGAGCCCAGCTGGCATCAGCTGAGTCTGACTCAGATTAGCACAACTGCCCAGACTCATGAGAAAGAATGAATGGCTCTTGTTCAATGATCCTAAGTTTTGCAGTGGTTGTTGGACAGCAACACTTAACTGAGCTGTCAACTTTACCATTTGGAATGACAACTTCTTTACTACTATGTTCTGAGCAAATTATACAATCTGACTTAACTTCAGTCTCTCCTTCTATAAAATAGGGATAATGAGAATGCCTATTTCAGAGGATTGTTGTAAAAAGTAAATGATGTAGGGCTTCCCTGGTGGCTTAGTGGTTGAGAGTCCGCCTGCCAATGCAGGGGACACGGGTTCGTGCCCCGGTCTGGGAAGATCCCACATGCTGTGGAGCAGCTGGGCCCGTGAGCCATGGCCGCTGAGCCTACGCGTCCGCAGCCTGTGCTCCGCAACGGGAGAGGCCACAACAGTGAGAGGCTCGCGTACCGCAAAAAAAAGAAAATAAAAGTAAATGATGTAGTGTGTGTAAAATACCTACTATAGTGCCTGATATGTAGTATGGGCTCAATAAATGTTAGTTAATTTTCAGTGCTGTGTGCACGTTGTTTCCTGTACAAGGATGTGTGATCAAGGGGACAACTTAGGGGTTAAAATCCACCTCTTTCTCCACTTACCAAGTAACGTGCTCTGGTGCAGGACAGTCTGTCTGAAAGAAGGGGCAGCTATTTCTAATTGGCACTGTTACCATATGGGCTGGCAACAGTCCTGCTATTATTATTAATTTTATTGTTCACTTTTCATCTGTTTTAGTATACTGTCATTAACTCAGAATCCCAGGAGATTTAAAATTCCCACATTCAAGGGCGTCTCTCAAGCTCTCTCTCAGGGCCAGCACTCAAGTTTTCCAACCTGGGACTCCACATTCCTCCTGCTGGGGTAATTAACTTGCTCCAGTTTATCAGGACCTTCTCAGTTTTGGCAGTGAAAGTCCCACAACCTAGGAAACTCTCAGTCCCAGGCAAACCTCCCACCTTGAATGTCCCTTACTCGTCATCTTTATTGATGGAGAAGAGCCCACAGTATCCACTGGTTCTCCCTTAAGCATTAGTTTCACCTGGAGCATGACTTCACCTTCACTAGAGTCTTCTCATCGAGAAGGTCAGGGTCACTGGTGGATAGCTTTCGACCTCCAGTCAGCCCCTGTTGTGGGGATTTACCTGGGACCCTCGCCCTCTCCTTCCTCCTTGACTGACCACCCCTTGCTCCCAAGCTCCTTCCCCTGCACTCTGGCTCTAGTCCCTCATCCAGCCATCCCTTGTGACCATGTGTGACCACACTCACAGGGTCTCCAGCTGCTGCCAAAGGACCCAGTCCAACCAGGCTCCTGTGGAGAGGTCTGGGATACCAGGATTAAGCCTAGAATGTGATGGAGGAGAAGTGAGCAGTAGAATCTTCATGATGAGATGGGCCATCCAAAACTTACCAAGGCTGCAAGGCCACATGGCCTGAGAGAAGTTAAAACCAACAACAACAAAAGGCCACGTGGTAGGGGATACACAGACAGACAGTTTCAGCAACACTGAGAGCCACTTTCGTGTGGATCAAGAAAGAGGATAATTAACAAGAAGAAAAAAGTGGAAGGATTTGTTATAGCCAAGGGAAAAAGTTCAGGGCAAAGACCCCGAACTCATGGGCAGCAGAGAACCAGGGAAGCTCCTTATTCTCCCTTTGGCAGAGCAGCTCCACCCTAGAAAGTGTGGCGGCAGGAGTGCTGTGTTCTCTTCTCAGTGAGGTTAGGGCTTTGTGCTCCAAGCTGCCGGTGCCCAAGGATGACTTGATGGCTCCTCTCTACCCCCACTGGAGCTGAGATCTGCCTCCTGAGCTGCTCGGCCCTCAGCAGACAGGAGGGAGATATAAAATGTGTGAAAGGGGAAAATTGGAGTGAATGCAGTGCCCGTGAAGGGATAACCAAGAAAGGACCCCGTTATGCCCCCAACCCCACATTCATCACTGTCAAGGCTGGCAGCTGCAAAGCTGGCAGAAGAAAGAGAACCAAGGAATAGAGATGATCAACACTTCAGTTCCAGAGTGACGGATACTTCAGGCCTGCCTTTCTCCCAGCCTGCCTCACAAGACCCCCCAGCACCAGCAGAATCAGGACCATAGGTGCGGTCCAATAAGCCTTGCTGCTTCTGGAGACTACAAACGGACCTTTTCATTGTCACCCCCCTCCCCGTCCCCCCAGTGATCACAAGCATCGACCTGACCAGATTTTCTGCCTTATTTACTGGTTGTTGTGCCTTCAGCCCTCAAATTTTTTCAACTTTAAAATAACTTCTGTATTGTTCTCAAATCACATCTTGCCTACAGTTGGAGACGCTTGGATCACAGTCACTGTAGTGAGGGGGAGACATTGCCATAGGGATGGAGGCCTGAAACCTGCAGAGATGGGGACAGTGGACATGCCACAGGCTGCAGACAGGGGTGGGAGTTCCCTCCAGTCCTTACTTCCCAGTCTAATCTGAACCCCACCATCTGCTCGAAAATTGGGCAATCACAGATCATATCAGCAGAAACATTTGACAACACAATCTCAACCTGTCACTGAAAATAGGACACATCTGTTCATTTTATTTTATTTTTTACTTACTGTCTATGAACTAAACCATAAACATAAAATCCTGACTCCTATGATTATATAAGAGAAGTATTTTAAGCAAAGTTGCCCATGGCAGTATAATTTTTTTAAATGGGAAAATCTTGTAAACAACTCAAATATAGAAAACATAGTAACATGATTAAGTAAACTATGATACAATTATATGATATATAATTATGCCTACATTTAAGTAGTATTTTGTAGTATTTTTTAATGTTTCAATCTGCTTGGAAAATGTTCTGTGCAAAGAAAAAAACAAAGACTCTGAACCATACATACTATGATCCAAATTAATAAGAGCTATGTATCTAGACATGAATAAAAACAGTCTGGCAGGGTTTTAGGAGTGTGAGTATACTGTTTTATTCTTTTTAGTAATTTTCACATGTATTTGAATGAATAGATGCTGGTTCCTGTTTATGTTAGATTCCAACTCTGTGTGTGGGTTATGTGGCTACTTCCCCAAGGCAGTAGCCCACATTGTAGATTCCAGAGCTAAGTCTAAACCTGATTCTCTGCAGGCCCTGCTATGCACGGACCTCTGGCTGGGGCCAAGTGAATGCTCAGAGAGCAGGGTGGGACACCACCCTCTGGCCCTCAGGAATGACCCCCGTGGCAACCAACTTGGAATGCAAAGGTGCATCCATGGTGAGGCTGACAGAGATGGCCCCTCTGCTGCCAGGACCACAGCTCAGAAAGCTGTGGGGCAGGACAGACTGAAGATGGCTGTGTCCAGTGCCAGTGATCCCGAGGTTGCTGCATGGGGCGGTGAGGCCTGGATGTGGCCGTTGCCTGGTATCCACGTGGTACTCGGCCAAAGACCTCTTTTATGGTTTTTTGCCACTGCCATAAATTACTTAAATACTTATTTACTTACATTTTTCTTTAAATTTTCTTTAAATTTCTTTAAATTTTTAAGTTTTAAAAACTTCATTGAATTTATTTAAAAAGAAAGCTGAAAAGCCAGCAATATGTGCCTCAAGTAGAGCGTAATCTAAATAAAATACAACAGAATATTATTAAAATTCTAGTGCAATGTTGTTGCCTACAGAGTGCTATTGGGATAGCGCTTGCTCTATCTTTGTCAAAAAGAGAGATTAGCAAGTGTTTGAGAGATACTGAAGACATCTTGAGCCTCCCAAATTGCACCTCTCTCTTTGACATAATCAGAAAGATTAAAAAAAAAAAAGTTAAAAGGGAATGGATTAGCATGGGATTCAACTTTCTTTAACACTATGTCTAGGCACCATGGAAATCTTCTACTGCCAGTGACATATGCCTCAAACACTGGACAATTGGCAGAGGGGAAAGAAAGCGGGACTTGGAGTCTGAGGGTCTGGAATTGAGTGACAGGGCTGGTCTGTCCTTAGCTTGGTAACCTGGAGCATTTCCTTAATTTCTCTAAGTCTCCTTATTTGCAAAACTGAATCATAAGAGCTGACCTACTTTTTTCACAGGGTTGGTGTGAGGCTTGGATGTAATTTTGTGTGTGCAGGAGCTGGCACACCTGTGTGTGTGTGTGTGTGCGTGTGTGTGTTTATAATAAAAGGGCACATGGTCTGAGGTAACCTAAAAGTGTATCTTGCAACGAATAGGTTATTCCATGGGGATAACTGATAGGTAGAATGTAAGGGGACGTTCATTTTCAACTAACATTTACAGAGTTGTGCACAGTTCACAAACGACATTCCCCTGCATTAGTTAACTGGTTGTCCCCAGACTGCCACGAAACCAAACAATACAGACAGCGTAGCTCGGTGGTGCAAGTGGGTGACGGCATCAAGCCTTCAGAACAAACTCCAAGCTTACTTTTCTTCTTAATATCATCATCACAGATTTTAATCACACCATTGTAATCAACCTAAGATGAATAAAACACAGCTATTGATGATAATGAGAATTATTACTCTGACTACTCTCATTACTACCATGGCTAGGATTATCAGAACTGTGATACACTGGACATCTCCCGGCTGCCAGTGCTCTTGGTACTTTGCATTAGTATCTCATTTAATCCATGTATTAACCCAGGAATAGGTACTGTGTTTACCTCCATTTTAAATATAAGGAAACTGCCCCTCAGAGGAGTTCAGTACCTTATCTAAGACCATATAGCTGGTCAAAGGCAGAGGCTAACTGTGAAACCATGTGTGTCTGGTCAGAGCTTGAGACTGTTCACAACCAGGATTCCTTTTTTGCTATAAGACACCATCGCTGTACAAACTTCCAGGGAGGGTCTCTGCCATTGGGAAGCTTTGGGGCCCAAAGCACAAACAAGGGCCCTGGGTGAGTCCAAAGACAAGGGGACAGATAGATGGGCAGATGCTGCACAGAACAAGCAGGACCCATGGAGACAACCATGGAGAAAAAAGCACCTTCTGCTACAACCAGTTAATCAAACCAGGCCAAATCATGTCCCAGGCAATTTTCTGGGCAGCCTTCAGAAAGTCACCCAGGCTGGGAAGCCAGTCAATTATGCCTGATCATTCTCTGTAGCCCTGTCCTCCCCAAAGACAAGTCCAGACTGGCCCAGTGTAGACAAATGAGCAGTTCTATTACTTCTGAAAGGCAATCTAATTCCCTTCAAATTTAAAAGTTTCCATGGTCTCCTAACAGGCCTCAGTGGGACTCATGTAGAAATTAATAAGTTCACGGTGTGCCCAGCTTGCTTTCATTACCATTTTTTTGCCATGCAGTGGACAGAATTTGCATTATGACTCAAGGAGTTTTCTGTATGGAATTCTCTAAGATCATGTCCTCTGAGCTCAGACACTGGGTTGAGAACTGAGTCAGGTCTCGTGGACTTGACTGAGGTATGAGGGAGGTTTCACTGACTGAGAGAGAGCACCTCTGCTAATCAGCTGGGTCAGGAATCAAACAGAAATATCACAGGGAAAGGGAATTCACAGCAAGGATGAAAGCCCTGGGCTCCAATCCCAGCCCCACGGCTAGCCCGCTCTGGGACACTGAGCAACTTTCTTGGGCTCCCTATGAGTCAGTGATCTCCTCTATGAAAGGAGAAGAGAGAAGGATCATGATAAGTAAACTTCTACTATATCTTGAATCTTTGCAATATGCATCCTAGACATTCTTTAAATTTAATCAACACAGCAACCCTGGTAAGCTTATCCATTTATTCCACAGATGAAAAGAGTGAGACTACTGTAATTGGTGAATCCGTCTTATTTCCATGAAACCACACCATTAGAATGAGCCATACAGGGTCAGGGAATGAGAGATGTTTGTGAATGTGACTGTAACTGCACACAACTTCTCTGGAAAGCATTTTAACAGGTTTCAGAACTTTAAAATATTTGACCAATTAATTCCAATTCTGAAATCCATCCAAATGATAGAATCAGAAATGTAGACACATATGGTAATAAAAAAGACTTGAAATAGACAAATTGCCAGTCATCTCACACCAGTCTGAATGGCCATCATCAAAAAGTCTATAAATGATAAATGCTGGAGTGGGTGTGGAGAAAAGGGAACCCTTGTGCACTGTTGGTGGGAATGTAAATTGGTACACTATGGAGAACAGTATGGAGGTTCCTCAAAAAATTAAAAACTGAACAGCCATAGGATCCAGCAATCTCACTTCTGGGTATATACCCAAAGGAAATGAAATCAGGGTCTTGAAGAGATTATCTGCCTTCCCATGTTCATTGCAGCATTATTCACAATAGCCAAGATACAGAAACTACCTGTCTGTCAATGGAAGAATGAATAAAGGAGATGTATACAGACATTATTTAGCCATGAGAAAGAAGGAAATCCTGCTACTTGTGACAATATGGATGGACCTTGAGGGCAGCATGCTAAGTGAAATGTCAGACAGAGAATGATAAATACTGTATGATATCACTTATATGTGGACAGTGAAAAAGCTGAACTCATAGAAACAGAGAGCAGAATGGTGGTTACCAGGGGTTGTGGTGGAGAAACGTGGAGATGTCAGTCAAAGGGTACAAACTTCAAGTTATGAGTTTGGGAGATCTAATGTTCAGCATGGTGATTAGAGTTAATAATATTATATTATATACTTAAAAATTGCTAAGAGAGTAGACCTTAAATATTGTCACCACAAAAAGAAGTGGTAATTATGTGAGGAGATGGAGGTGTTAGGTAACACTATGCAGTGGTAATCATTTTGCAACATATAAGTGTATCAAGTCAACACGTTGTATGCCTTAAACTTACACAATGCTATATGTCAATTATATCTCAATAAAGCTGGAAAAAAATAAAAGAATGGTAAACGATAGAATATTCATTGAGTTGGAAATCATGCAGCCATTTAATGAGATGCAGAAGGGTATTTAATAAAATGGTGTATATTCATTAGTAGGAAAAATAAGTTATAATATTGAATATAAAGTGTATCACCATTTTTGGATTAAAACAGAGTAGCAAAATGACTGGAAAGAAATACACTAAAATGTTAACAGAGACTCTCTCTGGGGGTAAGAAGATTTCATTTTCTACAATAAACACATTGTCATAACAAGTAGATATATAATAAAAGCTATTTTATATACCTGAATTTTGTATTTATCCACAAAATTCAATCATGATTTTTATTTAAATGAGTGATATTTTAGGTAGGAAATTTTTCTTAAAATGTTTTTAAAGAGGGAAAATCTCAAGAGAAACAAGACAGAGCAAAAGTGATACGGATGGAACCATCCCCCCATGAGCTTATAGCTCATCTCACTGGCTAAGTTGGAAATAAAGACCACTGGGATGAGGGTGGAAAAACTGACACACAATACTAGAGCAGTTGATAAAGGGGGGGACCAGAAGCTGCAGTTGACTTCAAGAAGTGATGGAGCTGGCAGATACGAACTTTTCAATTTTATGAGAATGATAGGGATCTGAAATAAGTCTTCAGTATTTTATTTTTAAGATAAATGTTTTAAGATAAATGTTCTTTGCAGCATGGATGGCTGGTTAGTGTCTGTGTTCTGTCTCAGAGCCAATCATAAATAACACTGAGAAAAATAGCTTTGACCATTCTAAAAAGCACCTTTACTTTTTACCCTTAAGAACTTGGAAGATTATATTTTGATGCATTAAGCGAGATTTTTTTTTTTTTTAAAACGCAGCTGCAAATATCAGGCAGAGTGTAGAGATTGTCTTCAGATGGAAATAACTACTCAGGGCTTTGCTTAGAAGCAAACCTTAGTTTCAAGAGGTGTCAGAACACCTGTGGTCACATCTGATGGTCAGAATACAACTTCAAGTTTAAAAGTATTTGATGGATTTAGAATTGAAGGAAATCCTTTGGTCAATCTTCAGGTGAAATGATTAACTGTCCTTCAGGTCGACAACCAAGGAAGGTAAGTGTTTGTAATCCAAACTTTCAAATAGCAGATTTGCTTGAATTTTTTTTCCATTTTAGTCTTTACATTAGAGTTTATAAGTATACTGTAGAGCAGCTTGTTCAACGACCTCAGTTTCCTAGTACACTATTGGATGAGAACAGGGCTACACTGAGGCGGACACAACGAATAATCAGACACATCCCTCATCTTTTAAAGTGTTAGCCTCACTACCTTACAGTGACTTAAAGGCATCTGTTTACTTCCTATTTAATATGTCATTAGTTTTTTCTCTTATATCTTAAAGAGGGGTCACACACTTGAATGGAAAGATGAATAAAGGACCTGCACATGCTCAGTCTAATGAGGGAAGCTGCAACACAACTCTGTATTTCAGATCTAATTCATCAAGATAAACCAGAATCCTGCAGTTTTATGCAAACTTTCCCAACTTCTAAATGCTGTCTCTATTTCATTTTTTAAAGCACACAGTGCATGCCAGTCCAAACATTCCCATGACCCAAACATTTTTGCTAGTGTTTGTTTTAAAATCTCATTTCCAGGGGGTTGGTGAGAATTTCTGATTAACCTCAGTATAGTTATGTCCAAGAAGGGGATGAGTTGGAATATTCCCAGGCTGGTAAAGAAGGTCTGGGGAAGACCCCTCATCTACTGTGGAGAAGACAGCATGGGATTTACACTGCCAAGTGGCCTTTGGTTGAGCTGGGACCTCTGAGGATGGCTGGAAGATGTATGGAAATGTCCCAACTCTAAACACCATGGAAGTCACAGTTAGGTACCCTTGGTGGTTATCATTCTACATAAAATAAAGATTAAGCCTTCTTCTGAGAGTCTAGAGTATCTCCCCCATGCTCTGTGAGAATGCTTATGGGTTTGTCTTCACATAAGGCTGAATTTCCCCATTTAACTCACCCCCTCACTCCTTACTTTATAATGTTCTGTAATGAAAAAAAGGACTTCACAGAGCTTATCTCTTAGAAGTGTGAAAGAGCCAATTTTTTTCTGCCCAAGTAGCTCATAATGTAACAGACAAACTGTCAGAAAAACTAGACTTCATCATGGTAAAAACCTCAGCCTGGCACCCATCTATCATAAAGCAATCTTACAGAAATCTTGAAAACCTTCATTAAATTTCCTGTCTTTCTCCTGACAGTTATAAAATGTTAACAATATCACTCATGATGTAGGCATCTTCAGAAATTCTTTGTCCAACCCCTCCCTGCCCCGCCCCACCATCACCCATCCCCTTTTCTTTGCCAAAATCTATGGAAACATGAGACACAGCCATCTTCTTTCACACACCCCTCCTGGGATCTGGCCCTTGCAGGAGGTTAGAGGAGGAAGCAGTGGTCATCTTGATGACAATGAGAAGGCTCTCTAGCCACAAGCTGCAAGGGCAAAATGGCACTGCCTCCAGATTCCTCCTCTAAAAGCCACACGCATTTTGAAGCTCAAGGGCACAAGTTTGTTCTACCCTTAGCAAATAACTCCCAATCCTTTTTTCTTTCCTTTTTCTCTTGTCAATCTACCAAGTTACAAGTCTTCACCTGTTCATGATATGTGGGTAGTGGGGACAGTGGGTTACACATCTTCTCGTGTTGATGAGAAGATACAGAATTTTCCCTCTTTCTAGAGGGAAAATTCCCCCACAGGCCTTGCTAGCCCAGCTTTTCCAACTTCAGAGGCCACTTCAGCAATATACCATCTCTCAGAATAAGAAGATACAAGGGTCTTGCATTGCAGGCAACACCAAGGAGAAAAACCATAAGGAGATAACAGAATCCACACCAGAAATCAGAAGAGGCATACAGCTTTGAAAGCACAAGCTGATCTGTGAGAGCAATAAAGCCCAAGCCTGGGTTTCATGGAGTTTTCCCAACTTGTCTCCCAAATGAGCAGAGCCTAACCATGCTAAGCTATCATCTCACCTGCAAAAGGAACCGGTGCATCTTTATCCAGGGCGACAAGTGGTGGGTCCAAAATGACTGTGTCGTTGTTCTCTGTTATGACCCCGTGATATGAAGTCTCAATCCATGGCTTGTGCTTGTTCACTAGAAAACAATGGAAACAATAAAACAAAAAGATTGACTTTTAAGATCATTATTTGAATCCATAATAATATTATGAATATTGCCCAAATCCCATTATTTCTATTTCTAGATGCCCAGTATAGATATTTTTAAAAATTAATCAAAAGCTTTAATTCTTAAATGCTACTATCTATTCAGAGATGTTTCAGAGTTAAAATCCATTATCAATCAACAAACTAGCAGATTACAACTGCATGCTGGGATTTCTGACCTCAATCTTATCCAATCCATCATTAGGAGCTGTTACTAAATTTTATATACATGTATATGGATAAGTACCAACAAATGTATAAATATACAACAAACATTTTAATATTTTCTGATCCATTAAAGACTGAGTCTATCTAAATGGTCTAAATTATATAGCATTTTAAGTTGCTCTTCAATAATTTGATCAGCTGAATGATATACTGTATAATGTACAATTAATACACTTAAAATATGTATCAAATATATATTACTAGTTGAGGTGTCCCCCCCCAAAAGACAGATTGGAGTCCTAACCTCCAGTACCTTGCAATGTGACTTTATTTGAAGATAGGGTCTTTATAGAGGTAATCAAGTTAAAATGAGGTTATTAGGGTGGGCCTAATCCAAAATGACTGGTGTCCTTATAAAAAGGGGAAATTTGGCCACAGAGACAGGCATGCACACAGGGAGAACGCCACATGAAGAGTGAAGTTGTGCTGTCACAAGCCAAGGAACTACCAAAACCTACAAGAGAGACCTTCAGAGCAAATATAGTCCTGCTGACAATTTGATTTCAGACCTTTGGCCCCCAGAACTGTGAGACAATAAATTCCTGCTGTTCTAAGCCACCCAGTTTGTGGTACTTTGTTATGAGCAAATGAATACAAGATAACTTAAAGTCAACCAGCACTAAGACTTGTACCAGGATTGGTGTAATAGTCCTATGTGAAAATCTTATCTGGTGAATATCCTATTTCTGCTAATTCCAGCCCCTTGATTTGTCTCTGGCCCAGCTCTCCTATGTGAATAGCTGCAATGGCCTCTTGACTTGTCGTCCAGTAAGAAGTCTTGTCCCATTCCAATCCATCCTCCACACTGACATTAAGAGTGATCTTTCGGGCTTCCCTGGTGGCGCAGTGGTTGAGAGTCCGCCTGCCGATGCAGGGGACACGGGTTCGTGCCCCGATCCCGGAAGATCCCACATGCCGTGGAGCGGCTGGGCCCGTGAGCCATGGCCGCGGAGCCTGTGTGTCCGGAGCCTGTGCTCCGCAACGGGAGAGGCCACAGCAGTGAGAGGCCCGCGTACAGCAAAAAAAAAAAAAAAAAAAAAAGAGTGATCTTTCTAAAGTATTAATCTAATTCTTCAACAGGGAGCTCCTTGGTTTGTCCTTTTATTCCCCCACAGGAATCTGGGTGAAGAGTAGCTGCTTTATAAATGAAATGACAGATTATAGGGAGCCCTAGAATAATCAAAGCTGTCCTACTGCTAATCCTCACAACCTGCTTCACAGTTTAAGAGATGCTGTCACATATGTAATGCTCCCCCCAGCAACCTGAGAGGTAGGTGTGATCATTACGAAAATGACAAAGAAACTACTTTCACAAGGTGTGACTTTCCCAAAATGGCTACAGGGTTAATAACTAACAATGGTGAAAACCCAAAACTCTTTCTTACATCATGATATCCAAAAAGTGCCCCCCCACACCCTCATATCATAGTATATGTAATACACATTACACTATATAACCCACATTATAATATATATTATACACACAGTACATGTTACATATTGTTTCAATAGCCATGGCAAAGCAAAAGCTTATACATAGATTTGAGAACAGATCTGTGGCAGTGGCTCTGTCCCCTTCCCACTCCATCATGCTTTAAAAGGTCAGTTAAGAGCTGTTCCAGGATTGGTGGTAGGCTCAACCTGGGCCACTGTTTTGCCCTTTGTCACCCATTCCACAGCAACCGTGAACTAACTGCAGAACAGTTTAGTGGGGCATGGACATATGCATTGCTATTCTCAGTTGTTGGCCTCTGAGACCTATTTCTGATGATTGAATCATGCCCAGGGTAGAGAGCCCCTTGCCTAGAGCAGGTCTTAATGGGGCAGCAGGCTCATCCATGCTCACTTGTTGGCATTCAAACTAGTGCTTCATTATGGACCCTGGAAGAATTACAGCCACTCTGGGTTGTCCCCACGCTCCTTTGCTCTTTTATTAGCCATCAACACAAATGCAATGTAAATAATTTGCAACTGTTAGGAAAAATAATTAACCTTTTTTTCCTTTAATTAAACCTAGGGGCCTATTCATTAGAAATGTGTACAGAAGATATACCAGGAGCTTACCCAGTGTTGCAGATTCACGCGCCACTTGGCTCAGTGGCAGACAACGGAATCTAGAGTCACGGTTGCTGGGCTGTGGCCCTGGTTTAGCCACTTCAGGGCTGATTCAGTGCAACTCAGTTGGCCACACAGCATCTCAACTCCCTCAGCTGTAAAATGGGGAGGATGACACCGCCCACAGGGTTGTCATGTCATTCAGATGTCCTCGGCTGGCCACATAGCCCCTGCTCTTTCATTAACCCCCAGCTCTCTGGGCAGTGAAAGTGTCACAGGAACGGTGCTCTGCAGACCCTGAAGTTAAGAAGTTGAGATTTCTGCATCATTAGTGGGGATTCTCCTCTCTATCACTACTATAGTTAGTTGAGTACCTACCACGTATTAGGCATTTTACATTCATTCATTAATCCTCACAACAACCCCTCTAGATGAGACTTCGTATCTCATTGTGCAGGTGAGGAACTGAGTCTCAGAGGGGTTTAAATATTCCCTTTCTGGAAAATTAAAATGTTCATATTCCTAAAATTTCTTCATTTCTCTCTCACTTTCTAACTTCTTTCAGATCTGTCTCAACTTTGCTTTGTCAAGGTTGATAAACATTTGCACTTTGATGAGTAACCCCAATGAAATCTTCTTTGCTTTGTGTATAGATCAAATCCTCAGGTTTGCAAACCAATAACTTAAATTTACATTATTTTGACTACGAGGATACCATTCATGGCTGAGCCAATTATTGTGCAAGGATTACTTTTCCTTCTTAGTGGTCCAACCATCATTCTAAGAACACCATTCCTTGTATAGAGACCAGTTGGATTCTTGATTCATTCATTCCATCAAATGGCTGAATCATCCTCCATCTTCACTTGCATTATATTTGGAACCAGCCTCCTTCATTTATTTTTTTAAACTTTTTATTTTATATTGGAGTATAGTTGATTAACAGTGCTGTGTTAGTTTCAGGTGTACAGCAAAGTGATTTAGTTATACATATACCTGTATCCATTCTTTTTCAAATTCTTTTCCCATTTAGGTTGTGTCATAGTAATACTGAGCAGAGTTCCGTGTGCTATACAGTAGGTCCTGGTTGGTTATCCATTTTAAATATAGCACTGTGTGTACTTGTCAATCCCAAACTCCCTGACTATATCTCCCCCCCACCTCACCCTTCTGCCCTGGTAACCATAAGTTTGTTCTCTAAGTCTGTGAGTCTGTTTCTGTTTGTTAATAAGTTCATTTGTATCATTTTTTTTAGATTCCGCATATAAGCAATATCATATTGTTTATTTTTTGTTTTCTGAACTTAGTGATTGTCTTGATTGTCTTTTTATTTCTGATGAGTAATGAAACACAGAACTACTTCCCCACATACCAACAGTATTATAGCTTTTTAATCTTTCCATCTATTACTCATTCGTCATTTGTAAAATGGAGACACTTTCTTCATAGGAATATTGTAAAAACTGCATGATCATTTAGGCAAATCTAGTACTCCTGACATGACTAAGCATTCAAATACTCTGAAGTCCCCCTAGCTCATCTCATGCTTCTGAATGGTTGAAGTATAACCTTACATTCTCAGAGGTATTTAGCCCAGCTTCATTCATTCAACAAATATCTATGGAGTACTTAAAATGTGCAAAAACAGACTAAACATCGGTGGTAAAATGGGGGAAAATGTCCCTGAAAAAAAGCATTTGACAAAATTCAACATTCATTCATAATTAAATCTATAAACAAATGAGGAATAGAAGGAAACTTCTTCACTCAGATAAAGAGCTTTTATAGAAATCTATAGCTAAGATCAAACTTAATGATTAAAGAGTGAATATTTTCCCACTCAAGTTGGAAATGAAAAAGTAAAATTGTCTTTATTTTCAGAGAACATGATCATCAATGAAGCAAAATCTACAGAATCTATAAAAGTACTACTAAAGCTAATAAATGAGTTTAGGAAAGTCACAGGATAGAAAGTCAATCTATAAAAATCAATTGTATTTCTATGTATTAGAAATAAACAATTAGAAATTTAAATTTAAAAATATTAATATAATAGCATCAAAAAATGAAACATTTAGGAATAACTTTCACAAAATACATGCAAGACCTGAAAATTCTCTAAGATGTTGCTGAGAGAATTTAATGAAGACCTGGAGAGGTCTTAGTGGAGAGATAGACAGTGTTCATGATTTGGTAGACTCTATATAGTTAAGATGTAAATTTTCCCCTAACTGATCTATAAGTGTCAATGCAACCCAAGTCAAAATAATAGCAGAATTTTTAAAATGGTTAAGCTAATTCTAAAATTTATATGAAAATGAAAAAGACCTGATATAACCAAAACAATTTTGAAAAAGAAGACCAAAGTTGGAGGACTTACACTACTTGATTTTAAGACTTATTATAAAGCTACTGTAATCAAGACAGGGTGATACTAACATAAAGATAGACATACAGGTCAATAGAAAGAATGAAGGGTACAGAAATAGACACACATACATATGGTCAATTTCTGACAAAGGATCCAAGATAATTCAGTGGGGGAGAAGATAGTCCTTTGACTAAATGTTGCTTTGGAATTTCAATCCTACTGCTCATCATACACAAAAACTGTCTCTAAATAGATCATGATCTTAAATGTAGGAGTTAAAATTACAAAACCTTTAAAAGAAAGCATAGGAAAAAAACCCTGAGTGTCCTTGGTTTAGGTGAATATTTATTAGAAGGGACAAAAACAAGCATGAATCATAAGAGATAAAATTGATTCATCAAACTTTATAGAAATTATAAATTTCTATTCTTGGAAAACAATTTTAAGAAAATATTTTAAAGTTACAGACTATGAGAAAATATTAAATAAGCATATCTCATAAAGGATTTGAATCCAAAATTTATAAAGAACTCTTACAGCACAAAAATAAGACAATCTGTTTTTTTTAAAAAAGGCAAAAATTTGAACACACTTGTCACCAGAGTAAATATATTAACAGCAAATAAGAACAAGAAAAGATGTTCAACATTAATAGTTATCAAAAATGTGTAAATTAAAACCACTATGGGATATCACCATGTCACTACTAGAATGGTTAAAATAAGACTGACAATACCAAGTTCTGATGAAGATGTGAAGCAACTGAAATTCATCCATTGCTGGTAAGAATGTAAAATAATATAGTCACTTCGGAAACAGTTTAGCAATTTCTTATAAAATGGCTCAGCAATTCCATTCCTAGGATTTATCCAAGAGAAATGAAAACATAAATTACACAAAAACCCTTGTAGGTTAATGTTCATAGACTCTTTATTCAGAATAGTGCCAAAGTGGAAACTAAAATGGCCATCAACTAGTGAATGGATAAACAAATTGCAGTATATCCATATAATGAACAACTACACCGCACTGAAAAGAAATCAACTGATTCATACAATAAAATGGATGAATCTCCAAAGTATTTCACTGGTGAAATGAAAGAAGTCAGACACAAAAGACTACATGCTGTTTGATGCCATTCATATAACATTCTAGAAAATACCAAAGTATAAGTATAGATAACAGATCAGTAATTGCTAGAGTCTGCTTGCAAAGGGGCACAAGGGAACTTTCTGGGTTGAAGGAACTGTTCTGTATCTTGATTGTGGTGATAGTTACACCTCTATGTGTCTTTGTTGAAACTTATCAATTTGCACATTTAAAAAGAATGAATTGTATTGTGCACAAATTATACTTCAATAGATATGGGACAAAAACAAAGTCCTTATCCTCAAGAGAATCTCACAATAGAAAGGAATCCATGATACCAGTATAGCAAGAGGTAGGTAAGAAGAAGAAAAACAGACTGCTATGGAAAAAGAGAGGAGAAGCACTCACCCCACCATGGTAATCCAGAACTACCTCCTAGAGAAAGTAGATTCTAAGTCATGAGCAGTAAGAATTAAGCAGGGATACAAGATATGGAGGGTCCCAGGCAGAGGAACATTGCATGGGCAAGGGCCTGATGGTAAAAGCACCCTGCTACACCATGGGGGGGGAATGTGAATAGTTATATTTGGTTGGAGACCATAGTTTGAGGGGCAAGGCCAGCCAAGAGGCTGGACTGATGGATATCATCTACATCACCCAGGGCTTATTGGCTTGCACAGAATCATCCAGGAACCATTTCCAAACTCTGGCTTCAAGAGACACTGGAGAACCATCTGCTTTCCAGAAAGAAGCAATAGATATTAACGCTGATGGCTCAGCTGTAATTTCCTATTTAATCTCTTCCCTTCCCTGACAAACGTTTTGCCTTTTTGTTTCAATAGACTGAGGCCAGTCAGCACACGCTTTGCTCCATTTGGTTGTAACTTCAGAACTGACTTTTCATCGGTTCTTCAAGAGATAATGTCCCTGTTTGCTATACAACCCCTCTTGAGGCTGAACTCTGACATATCATGCCCCATTAGGAACTGCTTCTTGCCTCTGTCTTGTCTCCTTTCCATGATGTTTCAGCATCTGGAAAATGCCTGTGCCTTTGCACCCATATAGAGGAAACACCAGTGTGATATTTCTGCTCCATTTATATAGAGAAATTAGGTCTTGCCCCTCAGTGCGCCTTTAACTAGAACACAGATGCATCCGCAGAACACGCCTTGGCTCTCGTCTCTCTGCTTCCACTCAATGCACCACTGAAAAACCGCATTAACACTCAATCCAAGCAGCTGGGCCCAGTGTCTGATGATTCACCCTTTGAGTCTTTCTACCTGCATCCTTCAGTTGACCCTCTGGCCATTGCTAGCTCCTCAATCCTCAGAATTCTCCCTGGGCAAAAGTGAATTGTGAGTAAAAACATACCCTACTGATTGCAAAATGCTCCAGTGAGGTTAACTACATCCTAGGAAACAGGTCACTCTAGTGACTGTCAGGCTGTTCTTTTGCCTGCCATGCCCAGTTTCCCCTTCTGACTCCATCCCCTGGTAGAATTGCCTAGACCAGGGGGCATCCATGGGTGGAGTAGGCTGGGCCAATTGTTTGGATCTTTAAACTTTCATTTAAGAGGCCGAGAAACTATAATGTATTTGGCGATGGGCACTTGAGGTGAAAATTCATAAGGAGTTGGGTCTGGCGTTCATGCAGTGATCACCCAACGCAACATTTAGACGGAGACGGAAAGCTATTAAAATCCAAGAAAGCTAATCAGTCAGGAGACAGAGGATTTGGGTGCCAACATACAGAGAGAAGAGAAGACCCCAAGCAGCTGCAGAAGACAGAGAGGCTGGGCCCCCCATCCTGTTCTCCAGTCCTGGAACTGGTCACCCTTCACTGACTTGCCAGCCTGCTGTGGCTTCTCTGAGGCTCCCAAGTGAAGCTTTTCAATAATTCTTCCCCCAACCATCATTTTTTAAATTTGCACTAGTTTGAGTGGGTGTTTGTTCTTGCAATAAAATGACTCCTAACTACAAATAATTGTCATAGCATTTCAAAAAGTATTTTTATTCCTTGCTTTGGAGTGAGGGTGGGATGGGATCTGTGTCTAGGTGGAGGTAAGCCTGCCTAAGGGCAAATCTGGTCCTGACTTCCCTGCCTAGGATCCATCAGAAGCTCTCCTGCTTTCCAACCACAAGATCAGGGAAGCCACCCAAAGCCCCGACTCCCTCCGTGACCCATGCCTTTGCCCTCATTGTGCTGTCTACCCCTCTCCTCACACTCCTTTCTCCTGGCTCCTGCCTGTTCATCCTGCCAGATGCAGCTCCAGTCCCCCCTCCTCCAGTGGTCCTCCTCTGTACACCTTGTCACCCTGCATTGCCTGCTATTAGGCTATAGGTCCGCCGCATTGCCATTAGCTGGTTCCTTGCCCCCGCTTCCACCTCCTCAGGGAGAGGAAGCATCCTAGTCACAATGATGTCCACAGGTCCTGACACAGTGCCTGGAACCTTGATAAATGAGGTGAGCACACCTTTGCCTTCCCAGCACCTCCTGAAGCAATTAGCAGCACTTTGGTTCCAATGAGCAGGTATTCTGACATCACCCAAATAGAAAGAGGGTGTGCCTCGCAAAACATAGGGTGACGTTTGCCATCACTTAATTAGAGGCACTATATATCTCTTGCTAGAGGTACCAATTAGAGAGTTTTAAATGCAAATCCCATGTGTGTGACTCACATATGCAAAGATTCACAGAGGATAACACATACTGTGTTAATTGGGTTGAAAAAGCATTTGAAGAAAAGATGGCTGATGGGTGCTCTCAGTGAGGGCGGACCAGTGCTTTCCTTCCCTTCCTTCCTCCTTTCCTTCTATCCATCTATCCATACATTTATCCACCTTTCCCATTTTTTCTTCCCATCCATCTGTCATTTTCCATCCATAAATACTCAATTGTTTAGAGTATGGGTTCTCTCAAAGTCATTAACTAAATTGCCCCAGCCTGGGGATGAACCATATACCATTATCCCATTGGGTAGTGGCACGTGGGCAAGGAGAAAGGCTAGCAAGAACTGTGCACTGGGGAATTGTGTAATCTCACAAAAGTGCGATTTTTCAGTTGTCTCTGCACAAGCCATCCAGATAAAGCCAATTGCCCGAAGCTTGCCCTAAGACAGACCCTGAGATTAGGTGTAAGTGGTACTGGGCTTAATGTCTGACACTGTGTAACCAACAGGGTATTTTAGTCAAGTATCAATCTTCCCAGACCTCTGCTCACTCTCCTTTATAAAATGGAGGTAATACCAACCCCACAGGGTTATTGGGAGGAAGATAAAATGAGACACTAAGTCAGAGCTGACTCAGTGGTGATGAGCACCTTAAATGTTCCCAGTAAAGGCCCTTTGATTCTGAATCTCAACACCCACAGCCTCGGTAAGGACCCCCATGGGACCCACCCTGCCCCATACAGACATGCCCAAGTTACCCAATAAATCTACTGGTGGGTGGGGAAGATTAGATTAAGACAGTAAAGAAGACCTGGAGCCATTCAGGAAAACATCTTTTAGAATAGGAAGGGGGGGGGGAAGACTGTGATGGTTTAATGTTCCCATTCAATTACTAGAGCCAACGCACTTTTCCACACAGAATGTCTTACCTACCGAACAACATTATTGGACTGAAGTGTGCACTAAATTGTTATACCTCTAATTCCCCAAGATTGTTATGACTTCAATATCTCATCCTTCACTGCATTTTAAATATCTCTAACCCCTAAAACCAGCCTGTAACTTACTTTGGAATTGATGCTACTAAATGTAATTGTCTACAGCTCTTTCTGTAATCCATTGTTCAACCACAACCACTATGTAACTAATCAGGAGTGGCCACTCCGGAGGGCCTACTCTGTGTGATCTCATTAAATCCTCCTCATCGCCCCTGTGGGAGGGTTGCATGGGCTCCATTTCATGGATGAGGTTATGGAGGCTCAGGGAGTTTAAGGAAATCATACAAGGTCATGGTCCTTAATGGAAAGACTGAGGTTCCCACCCCACTGGGTCATTCCTCCCCCAACCAGAGGTCAATGCAGCAACACATATTTGTTTCCATCCCCTGTGGGTCGAGCCTTGGAACAAGTGCTCTGAGGGGACACAGAAGAGACAAGACTGAACAGACCGAAGAACAGGAAGAGTTCTCCAGAGAAACAGAACCAATGGGAGACAGAGAGATTGAGATAGATAGAGCTAGATAGAGCTAGAACTAGAGCTAGGAGATATATGTATATACATATATATATATATATATATATATATATATATATATATATATATATATATATACACACATATATATATATACATACACACAGAGAGAGAGGGAGAGAGAGATACACATGCATATATAGATACATATGTGTGTTGTATGTGTGTACATGTGTGTGTATAAGTATATATAAAGGAATTGGCCTACACAATTGTGGGGCTGGCAAGTCTAAAATTCATGGGGCAGGCCTGCAGGCTGGAAGCTCAGGTAGGAGTTAATGCTTCAGTCTTGAGGCAGAATTTCTTCTTTTCTGGGAAAACTCAATTTTTGCTCTTAAAGCCTTTCAACTGATTGGATGAGCCCCCCCCCCACATTATTGAGGATCATCTCCTTTACTTAAAACAATTGCCTGTAGATGTTAACTACATGTCCAAAATGCCCTCACAGCAACACCTGGATGAGTGTTTCATTGAATAACTAGATACTATAACCTAGCCAAATGGACACATAAAACTAAACATCACACTCACTGAAGAATCTTTTAAAATGTTATATTCAAAATGAGGGAGAAGATTGGATGTGACAGTGCAACTTCCTTCTAACCTCACACAGAAACAACAAATTCTTGTTTCTTTACTGGCACACTTATAAATAAACCCTTTATAGCTTTTGCTATCAACTTTGTTCTAGAAGGTAGCAAATGAGAGGTACATTTTTATTGCAAATTCCATTTCATGCCTTAGATCCCAAGGTGTTCAGAACAATGAATGGCAATTATCTGGTTTACAGTATATTCACTGCAAAATGCTCACCTGTTTCTCAGTGCTTCAGAAAGAAAGCACTGGCAGGTCAATTTCACTTCTTATTTATGTGGATTGTTATCTGCATTTCTCCAGCTCTGGCTCCTTCCTGGGAAGTTGTAGGATATCAGAGGTAGAAAATAGGCTAGAAAAGCCTGCTCTCTACCACCACCAAACACACAAAATCATCATAAAGCTGAAAGCCAAATGCCTTAGGTCACCCTCATAATCAACCCTGATCAGGGTATCAGACAAGGTGGTTCCATTTGCATTCAGGTTGAATTATCTGCACTCCCATCTGCTCAGCTCAGCTCAGCTCCGCACCACTGACTCAGGAAAGCATTCTCTGACCCTCCCCTTCCTCTCCACCCCTAA
This sequence comes from Mesoplodon densirostris, assembly GCF_025265405.1. Taxonomy (NCBI): domain Eukaryota; kingdom Metazoa; phylum Chordata; class Mammalia; order Artiodactyla; family Ziphiidae; genus Mesoplodon; species Mesoplodon densirostris. The sequence continues at coordinate 146,671,855 of NC_082665.1, forward strand.
AGACACTCCTCAGACTGAATTGGTTCTTTCCTTGTCCCACCATAGCCCCCTGCCTATCCTTAGCACATCAAAGACTAAACCGGGCTGTAGATATCCTTTTGTGTCTTTCCACTACCAGATGGTGGGTAAAGATGCTGGGTCTTTCATGCCTGTATCTCTAGCCCTAGCACAACAGTTCTCAAAGTACAGCCCAGGAACCCTGAGGGGTCCCTGAGACCCTTTGAGGAGTTCACAAGGTGAAAACTATTTTCATGAAAGAACTAAGGTTGTATTTGCTGTCTTTGTCCTCATTCTCTCTGGAGGAGTTCTCCAGAGGCTGTATAAGAGGTATCACAACAGAATCCAGAAACAGTTATGAGAATTCAGCTGTCTTCTAATCAGCCAAGGCATTGGCAAAAATGTAAAACAAGGGCACTCTCCTCATTATTTTAAACTTTTGGATAATATAGTTATTTTTAATAAAATGTGCTCTATTTTTGTCAATATGTGGTAGGTTTTTAAATTATTTTTAACTGAATTAATAGATATATATATATCACATTTTATTAGCTCTAATTACTAATGAAATAAAGAGCAATAGGTAAAATCCACAAAAACCAAAGCTTGTGGGTTGTTAATGATATTTAAGAATGTTAAAATGTTCTGAGACCAAAAAGTTTGCTGTATAACCTGTCAAAGGACTTAAAACAGTACATACTACTCATGTAGGAATAAAGAGAAAAGGTGGGAGCAGAGGAACAGGGGAGAGAGAACAAAGAAACAGAGTTGAGGGAGGGAAAGAAAGGAAGTCTAAAGTTGTCAAGGCCAGGCTCACATAATCAATTCTTAGATTCAGCTTAGTTGGGGGAAAGTCTATTATCAACATGGTGACAAGATCAGTCCTTTCTCTTGTTCTGGCTGTGAAAGAAGAGCAACTGGTTGACTTAGTTTGCACACCAGTTGTTGTAATGTCATGTAGCTAATTTTTGCCATGCTGATTTTTCTGGAAAAAAGAGGAACATCCTCTCTTGCTGTATGAACCTGAGCGCGTGCTGTCAAGAGAATAATTGTCTGAAATCACAGTCCTTATATCACTTGCAACCTGGTTGGAGACACCACCATAAAAAGAAACATACTCCATAAATCATTCCTGCAAAAGACATCAAAGGTTAAAAGCATCATGATGAATTTCTGAAATAAACCTGGACTCTGAATTTTCAGAGTGTTTGGGAGGCAACCATTGTATCTCAACAGACAAGTCATGATCTTAGCAATTTTGGAGGGTAACTCCACTGCTAAAGGTGTCAATTTCTCCTAGAGGTAAATAGAACAGGTCTTTGCAGCTGGAAGAGTGTCTCAATGCTTAAGGCATCCTTCTCAAAAGAAACTTTTGGGATCCCTGATCTGACAATTTCTAAGCACCCTGGGGTCTGGCATGTGACAGGTGCCCAACAAATGTGATTAAAAGATCAATAAATGAATATGCTCTTACTGCTTTTGTCAATGATCTGCACAAAGATCCATGTAGCACTCTGCATGGAATCACTATTCCTCACCAATTATAAATTCTCTTAACCAAGATATCTGGTTTGGACATATTTACTTCTGAATAACTTTGGTTGATCAAGAGAGTGTTGGTTTCCACATACACCAACATTACTTCTGGGGATAACTGAACAAGGAAGAAATAAGGAAATAAAAACAAAGAGGATGTATGGACAGGTAGGTAAAGGACATTGGCAGAAGATAAACACCAGCCTAGAACAGTTCAGCATGGAATGAGAATTCCATGGAATTCCATGGAATTGAGAAGGTCCCAGGAGGAAAGTAATTCCGACTCATGAAAACAAATTGTCACAGGACATTTGGTGGAGGACAAGATATACATTATTATCTGTTACAAAACACACAAACGTATGAGCAATGAACTGATTTAGGGTTGGAAAAGTCTACAAGATTCTTATGAGCACAGAATGATGCATGGAGTTAATTGTGCAGAGCTCATGATAGTGAATTTAAGATGGGTATCATGCTATTGATAGTGTATTATTTGGTTTGTTGCATATTAGTGAAAATGAAGATAGTTATTAAAAATGTTATATGTTAATCCTCAATATCATTTTTGCGTATCCTTTTTTAAAAATGAGGATTTTTAAAAAATCAACAGTGATGACTGCTCCCATTGTATGTTTCCAAGAACTCAATCCACTTCACAAAGGGCATGGGCAAGACCTCCCCTGCTGCCCTGCTGGCATCTGGTAGGGTTAATATGGCCCTTGTCCTTTCTGATGTCAGCAAGATCTACTGGTCCTAGTCCTCCAAGAAGCCGATACCAAGACCCAAGATGGGATTAAATGTGCAAGAGTTTTATAAGAGAAAATGCAGATTCGACCTTGGTGCAAATGTAATCCCAGTGCAGGAAAAAGAAAGAAAAGGTTGGGTGAAAGTGTCTCATACCATCATGCAGTCTACGTGTGACTCTACAAAGCCGAAGCCCTAGGGCCTCCTCAAGCCAAAGTCAGCAGTCAGAGCGACCCCATGTCTCCCAGGAGTCTTAGCGTCCCCCAGTATCCCCACACTCCACAGGAATAGCCAGTGGAAGGCATGGCCTCAGATCCCAGGTATTTTAATTCCCAGTCCCTAATTTTGTGAGAAAGGAAGGGCAAGGATGTCCAGCTTTTGAATCTGAGTTACCTGCTCATTTCTTAAAGATGAGTCCCTGACCAGGTATAATTTACCATCCCCATTCAGATGTTCAGGAAGCCCTCCCCTCTGGCTGACACTTGGGAACAGAAGGCAACTTTTGATTTCCTTCCCAGACTTGCTCCTCTCCTAAGGGGCACCACCTCAGAAAATGGCACCATTACTGATGCTCAAGCAAAAACCCTAGGAGGGGATTGATTCCTACCTTTTCCTAACCAGCAATCCTTTCACATCCACACACAGTCCATCAGAGGTTCTCTCATTTCTACACCAACACAGTAGAATGTGGAAGCCCTCTTCCTTCTATCTGGCAAGATCCTATGCCCAGCCAATATTATTCCTTGCCTGAACCTCTGCAAGAACTCTCAACCTTATCTTTGTTTTTTCACTCTTCTCCCCTACAATCCCTTTTCCACAGAGCTTCTGGAGCTACGGTTTCAAAGAGAATACCTGATCATGAAGCAAGCCATGGCCATTTCTGCTTAGACCCTCTCAAATCTGCCCATCACATTTGAAATAAAATTCAAATTTCTTCCCATGGTCTATGAGGCCCAGTCCTGACTCATCCCCCATTACTTTTCCTCCCCCGTGATACACCAGCCACACTGGTTTCCTTTTTATTCCTCAAATTCACCAAACCGAGTCCTACCTGGGGTGTTTGCACTAGCTGTTCCCACTGTGTGGAGTGCCTTCCCCCAACAGCATGTCTAGCTCATGTCTAGACCCATAACTCTGCCCTCAGCTCAGACCTCAAAGAGCCCTTTCCTGAAGACCTCATCCCAACTGTCTCTCCCTGCCCCCATAACCCACTCTTTAATCATTCTATCACAGGAATCACACCTTCTGTAAGACTTGACTCTGTGATTGTCTGTCTGGCCCCTCTGGAATGGATGCCCTGTTTTGTCCATCACTGTTTCTCCAGAGCTGAGACAGTGTCTGGCCCACAATAAGCTCTGATAAATACATGCTCAGTCAGTGAATAAACTGGCACCCATCATGACTGTCAGTGAGGTCAGGGAAGTGTCTTTCTGACATGGGGCCCCCTCTTGTTGAGCGCCTTCCTGGCTCAGCTCAGCTCCCTCCGGAAGCCCCATTCCCCACACGGTGTTCTCTCCCACATCCCTGGCTGATATCACAGCCCTCTGATCACCCTCCCCACGGCACCCCAGGCATCCACCATCATCCACCACTGGTGGATGATACTCAGACTCTCTCTATCTCAAGGCTCTCATTTTCATCCAAAGAGAATCTGAGAACTTCAAAGGCCTTTTAACTTCCAAAGAATGAGGCTCTCAGAGAAGGAATTCAGGGGCAAGGTGATGATTTTGAGAATGACTTCTCTGATTCAACTGTGCCGTGATTTCCTTTTTAACCACGACCCCTAAATACACACAGGTACACCCAGCCCTCATAGCTCTTTCCACAGCAGCCACTGCCTGAGCTGGGCAGAATGCCGAAGCTCCAAGCCAGAGCTCCAGACACATTCCCGCCACAGCTAGGCGGCTCCAGCCCTGAGGAGTGACACGATCAAAGGCAGAGCATCCCCATGCTTTTGCATAGGGTGACGTGTTTTTACGTGCCTGGCAGCCCCTTGTCTTCCCTGTGCCAGCGGGTGCATCTGCTCCTCCACCCCTACATCTTTATAAAGCAGCCTCCATCTACACAGTCTGAGCGGCAGGGTCCAGAAATGGAGCTGAGAGGGGTCATGTAGGTAACAAGGTGCCAGGATCCCTCCTCCCCTCTCAACAGTAGAGGCTGAAACCTCATCTCTCCCTCTACAGGAGTTTAGCAAAAGCCCCACATCATGCTCTGGCATGCAATTCTGAAATCCTCATAAACCAACCTCTCAGAGACGCCACATACACCAGGAAGGCACCCAAGCTCCACAGCCCATGTGGCTCCAGTCACAGGTGGATCAGGCTTCCTTTGGGAATGTTTGAGCTGGAGCTCGTGCGTGTGGGGACACTCCTTGGCTCCAGAGCATGTCCCCAGGGTTTGTACCTACCAGGCTCTCTTTCAGTATCTGCTGGATTCATGAAGTATTTATGTCTTGGATATGTAGATTGCCTCCAACTCCAGTAAGCATGGAGTGGGAGAAAATGGGATTTCCTACAGTACAAGGGAAGGGAGCTAGCTATGAAGCGTAGCTTTATGATACGGGGGCTGCTTCATCCTGGGGGTTGAAAGAGAGAGTAGATTCAACCCCCTGGAAACAACTTTCAAAATGGTTTCCACCCACACATCGAGCTGGACTAATGGAATGTGAACACTGATTGCCCATGTACACAGTGGAAGCCACAAGTAACAGTTTCATTCCACAAAGATTTATTTAATGAGTAACTTCTGTATGTGGGAGGGACAATGGAGGTACAGCACTAAGGAAGTACATTGGTAATTAAATTGGCATCAGTGCTGAGAAGGAGAAATACAGGATCCCATGAGGATACATGTCAAGTGGACGTGACCTTTTTGAGGTTGTTGGAGGGCCCACTCTTCAAAAGTGACAGGTGAGCTGAGATCTGACAGCTGAGAAAGAAGAACATTCCAAGAAGAGAGAATCACACTGGGAAAAAGTCTGAGGGGCACAGCCGGTCCGTTTGAGAAAGAACTACAAAGAGACAATCCAGTGTGCTTAGGAAGATAAGGGCAGCTTCTGCTTGGAGAAGCTCCCAATAACGTAAGAAAATGAGAACAGGATTCAGAATTCTCACTGTGTGATTGGGTAGCTCAGATGTAATTTTGTAGTAACTTCAGAGGAAGGGGAGGTCAGTAATGACCTTCAGGAGGTGAGGGCTGGACCTCAGCTGGGTCCTGCAATGATAAGCTGGGTAGACAGAGTGGTGAGGGAAGGGGAAAACCCTGGATATCCACCTCCACGGCTCCCTTCTCTCTCATCCATTAATTCATCTTTTACTGTATATATTGTATATAACATCCCTCACAGAAAAGTCTCCTGTGTGTCTGCTTTCCACCCCCACTACCTAGACCAAACCGCTACCTAGGCATCCTCCCTACTGAGGTCAGAGTGGCCTGTAAAATGCAGATTGGATCACCCCACGCCCTGCTCCCCTCCTTCTAGGAGCTCCCATCGTCTTCTAAATAAAGATCACACTCCCTAGCCTTGCACACAGGCTCCTCATTCTATAATCTCCATGTGCCTCTGACCTCTGCTCATTGCCTAACACCCTGGACACCTTGAGCTAATTCCCATTTCCTGGGTGTAGCCTGCTCTCTCTCCAGCCCTGCCTGTAGCCCAGAGCTTCTCTCCCACCAATTCCTAGGGTCTCTGGGGGATCCATCACTCTTCCTTCATGACCTTATTTCATGGACCAAGGGTATCCCCAAACCCCACACTCTCCTACTGCAGCCACTCATGTATCTCTTCCACACACACTTAACAAGCAAACCCTCCTGAAGCTATTTATATCTGTAAATGATTGTTCCCTAGAAGTCTACTGCTCCATTGGATCTTCTGAGGCCAAGCAGCTAAATGTTGCCCAAGCATTCGCTGAGCAACTGCTGTGTTTCCAGGCCCATGTCAACCACCAAGAGAGGCACAGGGGCAGGCATGGGTCTTGCATTGATCACAATCTAATGTCAAATGACATCACCGCCAGCAAGGAAGCCCTTTCCAAGAAGGTGCAGGAGCTGCCACGTACAACTAGGTCCATGTTGTATGTTTGACTCTGCTGTTGCCATTCTTGGGTTGTTGTTGTCCGTGTTTTCCATGGGTTGAGCACCTATCCTATGTGCCAGGAATGGTACCAGGCTGTGGCAGGCAGGGTTCCCTGGGAAGCAGACTCTAAGACAGAGTTTACTGTGCAGGATATTTCGTTAGCAGTGGCCTTGGGGTCACAGCTGTGGAAGAGAAGGGATGGAGCAGGAATGGCAGAGGGAGAAGTGTTGCAGGCTCAGTGACCCACCAGCGATGCTCTAGAGCTTGAATGGCCCTTTCTGCGTTGTCCGGGGTTGAGCTGAGATGGGCGGGCCTTTAGCCTCTTGTATTCATCAGTCACTGGATGAGGGTCCCTGGAAGGGACTTAACTTTGGGCAATATGACTCTTTACAGCTGAGGCAGGGCCTGAAGGGGCTAACAGCTCGAAGCTGTTTCTGTCAACAGTTCTCCCAGCAGCCGGGGCACATCATGGGGTTCACTACACAGCTGCTTTCCATATCTTACTCTGGAAAATCACAACAACTTGAGAGGTAGATGTCATCTCCATTTTACAGATGGGAAACAGAGGCACAGAAAGAGTATCACTCGACCAAAGTTCTACAGTTGGATTTGAACTCAGTTCTGATTTCACAGCTTATGCTTGTGTCACTGTGCAATGTTCATTCCTCCCAAGCAAGTGGGTAGGGGCTCAAAGTGTTCCCCCTCTCCTACCACATCTTGGGCTTACAATAGACCAGAAGGACCTCCTCTTCCCTGAAATAACCAGGAGGATGAAGGCAGAAGCACCACTTTCGTGGATTGGACCACTATGTCTACTCACCTGTGCCTCTGTTGCTGGGACTGGGTAGCATTTAAGCCACATTCAGGACCCCAGGAGACTGTACCAAGTCTAGGACTCATGGATGAGATTAACTTAAATAAAAATACAGGAAGCCCAGTTAATTTTGATTTTCAGATAGACAACAAATGATTAATTTAGTATCAGTATGTCCATGCAATGTTTGGGACATACTTCTGCTAAAAGGTCATTTGCTGCTTATCTGGCATTAAATTAACTGGGTGTCTGGTATTTTATCTGTCAAGCTTTCTCATGGGTGAAGTGGAAGTCATGCCTCCTTATCCTCAAGATGATTCCAGGGACACGAAAGTTTCCTCAGACCAAGCTCTCTCCCAGTCTGCAGTCCATTCTCCTGCACCCAAAGCTTTTCATTGCACACTTAACATGAATGCACCCCTGGGAGAGGGGACCCATGAGCTACACTTATTCACCCTCGAGGTATTACTGAGAGCAGGTTTTGGGGAATACGGACAAAATGACACAGATTGGAAAGAAGGATGCCAGGAGAGGGCATCCCTAAGGGGTGAAGGGCTCAGGATGGACGAAAAGACTCATGATGTGCAGGGCAGCCTGGTGAAAAGTGGGCAGCCTCCATTTTTCTCAGTTAGGCTCCCTGAGGGGGATCCCAGTCTTTTTGGATTGCTCAGTGGGTTCCTGGGCTCTCCTCTCTCTGGCTTGGAGGAGGACACTCTTCTCACACTCCCGCCATAAACCCCCGCCCACTAGCAACCAGCTGCACCCATGACCTGCTTATGGGCCACCCAGAGTCCAGTGGCCTAGTGCCACTGCATCTGAAACAGACGCAGGTATTGCAAAACCCCCAGCTTCATACTCAGAGTCTCCTGGTCCTGTCATTGGCCTAGAACCTAATGTTTCTGAGCAGCTCTGTGATAAGGAAATGGTGTTTAGATCATCCAAAAGGCCATCACAAATGACCTGAACATCTTCCCTTTCTCCCGACTTTCCAGACAAGCCATTCCCTTTTATTATCCAGAGATTCATAAAAAGGCATAAGTGAAGGCAACGGCTTAAACAGTTTTTCTTTAGGAGTTCGGCGCTAAATACACGAAATGAATTCCCTCAGCCTTTGGACAGGAAGACATTAGATATGGACTATTACTTGTGTTATCCTTACATTAGAGGGTCATTATGAAAAATAAAAGTTCTAATCGGCATGAACATTTATAAAGTGTCATGATGGGGAATATGCCAGGCTAAGCTGTCTCAAATATCCAGAGGAACCACAGTGAGTAATGACTTTGAACAAAAAGAGTTTGAACACAAAGAATCACTTGAACAAATCCCACTCAGAGTCGTTAGCAATTAAAGGCTTTAGGAAAAACACGACGTCCACCCCACCTCTCCAGCTAAGTGAGGGTTCTCTGGGCATTCCTTGGTGGCCTGTGACAATACTCACTCTTTACCCTGCTACTCAGCCTCCATCTGGAAGAAGCAGACCTTATGTAGTCCTCACAGGGTTCCAGGCAGCCCCGGGGTCCCTCAGAGGGCCACAGCGGGGGGTAAGGAGCCGCTACATGAGCAGTGTAGTGGACTCTCCACCCCTCTTTAATCCTGTCCTTTCTCACTCATCTGTTTGTGTCTACTGTGATCCTCTTTTATGAGTTCTAGATGATTCTGGAATGAGATACATTCACTGCCCCCTAACACAGGATGATTTTAGATTAGGATTGACATATATACACTACCATGTGTAAAATAGCTAGTGGGAACATGCTATAAAGCAAAGCTCAGCTCGGTGCTCTGTGGTGACCTAGATGGGTGGGAGGGTGGTCCGAGAGGGAGGGGATATATGCATACATATAGCTGACTTACTTCATTGTACAGCAGAAACTATCACAACATTGTAAAGCAATTATACTCCAATAAAAAAAAAAGTGAGCAAGTTACCCCCTCGTCATGTTGCAGGGGACCCTGTCACGTCCATCGGAAGTGTGGGTCAGTCCCATGGGCCCTACACCAGGGCAGGATTCGGTGTGTCAGTCACCCCAGAGTGGCCATAAACAGACTGAATGAGTGGGCAAGAGGCAACCCACGCAAGCAGTAGGGCCAAGGATCCAGCAGAAGCTGAACCATTCCTGGAGACCAAGGGTCCTCTCAAGGGGGGGCCAGGGGACAGGAGGGTCGTCTTAGAAGGCTTTGCCTCAGGACTCCCTCTATCCTCCTGTGGGACACGCTCCCTGACTTCCCAGGGGGAGCAACCGCCTCCCCAGGGCACCCACTGGGTCCTGCAGAGACTCTTATCTGAGTGCATGGAAATAGCTCAGTTGAGCTTCCTTGTTTCCACCTGTTACACCCTGGCCTCCGCTAGTGAAGGGGATCAGACGCCCTGACTCACCCACCCACACACCTGTCCATTCATTCATTCAATCATTAATTCGCTCAAAAGATAGACAATCAGCAAGTTCCTTTCACGGTGCCAGGTGCTTACCTTGTCTCTGTACCTCCAGCGCCGGAAACAGAGTCTGGCACAACGTAGGTACTAAGTAAATGTTGATGAATAAGTGCACAGGTGCCTGAGGACTTGTTCTGCTAAGGGGGCTGCATTCCCAGGTGGGCCTATTGCCAAAAGGATGGAGGAGACCGTCGAGGATGATATCACTGTGGGTAAAGTCTCAGATTCGAGACTGATGTAAATATCCCAGCTGACCAGCTGTGTCTCCCTCACTGTTGCGTCCCAGCGTGCAAAACCTCTTCCACGCCAGCACTATCACTCTTTTGGATTAAGATATTTTCTTCTGTGTGCTGCCCGTCAAATGTTTACTAGATTACTTTCGCCATTTTGTAGGTGCAACACCAATTCCTGTCGAATTTTCGTTTCCCCCAGTAGAACTTCCTCTGAATTACCTACCTGCTTTATTTAGCAAAACCTCAAGGAGCCTTTGAGGAGGAGAAGGGCTGACCATTTGTCTCCACACACTGCCTGCTTCACGAAACGCTTTCATTTCACTTTCCGGGGCGCTGTGCTGCGGCTCACCCTCTTGCTTTGAGCTATCTCATCCTTCTGCTTTTCAGCGCTATCCTAACAACGCTCAGCTGAACTTTTGCTCTTTCTGTAATACCCCTTTCCTAATAAAAACAACCTGTGTCGCACACTTAACTGCAGTTAAATCCTTCCTCCCCTATCGTGTGTTCAGCAATTTTAGGGCATCCCGGCTATTGTAAGGTATTATATGCTTAGTTGAACTTATTGAATTCCACTTGTCTCCAGTTTTGTTTATTTTCTTTTCTGTAATGGATTCTGTGCCCCTTGGCATATACATTTCAACAGGCTTTCTGAGCCAGCAGGGATCACAGGAAATTATACCTCACCAGGGAGTGACAGGTGGGCTCAGGGCATCCTGGGGAAAGGTCTTCCCAGAGTCTGCACTGTGGCTCCAAGAATTCTGGCACTGCACGTCCAAGCCCCTCTAACTAACTCCCAGAAACAAAGCATGCTTCTTGTGGAAACGCGTTTTCAAATGGCAGGCAGTCTCACTCATGGGCAATGGTTTTCATCGGACAAGATGTTCTGTAACGCCGTCTGTCCCACATGGGCGAGATGTGTCGGAACGATCATTCTACCAGCTCCAGGAATAATATTCTTTGAACCCAAGAAACATTCCTATGCTTGGAAGAGGCACTGGAATATTCCCTGGAACTTGTTAAACTGCAGAAGGCTGAACAGAGCACGCAGATGAAGCTGGAAATGTGTTAGAATTTGCCACCGGGGCTCTTGGGCTCAGACCTGGGGCAGCCCTGGGCAGGACGCTGTTTGATCATGAGCCTTGGCTAGTGGAAAGCAAAGCTGCCCTTCTCACCACACACCAGCATCTGCTCAGACCATTGAGAGAGATTTCTTCTAAGTAGTCCCTTGAGAGCCTATGTATTTATTCCAGAGATTTCAGCCTTGCCAGAACCATTTGGAGAGCTTCTTTCTGAGAACTGCCTTCAGAAGCTATGATCCTTCCAGCAGATGCTTACACAGCCTGTATGTGCTGTTCAGAGCACCTGGCCCATGCCATTGATTTCTCCTAGAAACCCCACACCTTTAGGAATCATTTTCTCTCCTATGGATCAGGAGACGTTATGCTCAGAGACACTGAGGGTTTCCCTGTGGCTTCCCCACTCCTATGGGCCAGGAAGGAAGCTAAAATTGAAACAGGAGGGAAGGGGACAGGGCACAACCTCTAAAAGAATGACATAGGCTTTGAGGATATGACATAAACGGGCTAGAACCAACTAGGTCCAAGATGGCAAACGATTCAACTTCCAGTAGACCTTGAGCCTCATTATACGCCCACTGTAATACATCAGCATCTAAGTGACACACCCACAGGCGCCATGACAGTTCTGAGGCCAACCATAAAAGGCCAAAAAGTGGGCGGTGGCCCAATTCCTGGAAATCCCCACCCCTTCCCCCAAGTAATTGGAATAATCCTCCCACTCATTAGCTGATGAAATTACCCAGCCCATAAACTAACCACCCCATATTTGGGGCCTCTCACCTTCTGAGACAGCCCGCACTCTCCCTGTGGAGTGTGTTCCTCCCTTGGACACTCTCACTTTCTGAGACGACCCCATTCCCTAGGGCCGCTCCTGCCTTTTGAGACGGACCACACTTTGTCTATGGAATGTGAATCTCTCTAAATAAATCCACTTCGTATCTATCACTTTGTCTCTCACTGAATTCTTTCTGTGACGAGGCAGCAAGGACCTGAGCTTCTTTAGTCCTGAGACCAGGTGTGGGATCTTAATTAAAAGACAGTGGGTTCAAGTCCCAATCTGGGTTTAGGCTGGGTTCAACTCCTGGCCCATGGGTTCAAGTTCCAGTCTGCGTTGTGCAGTTTCAAAATCAGGGCTACCTCATGTCAGAGCTTGAACTCTTCCCACCACCCATTCTTCTCGCTAACTGTCTAGAGTGTTGAATAAATATCTACTGAGCTGACACCACGTAATGGATGCTCCACTGGAGGCTGGGTTACAGAGTTTTGATAAAGATCTGTCCTCTGATCTAAAAGAAATCACAGTGTGGGGAACGATGCCATAACTCAATTCTTCCAAGATGACAAAACTGCCAAGGAATGGACATGGAGCAGCAGAGGTGCAGGGGCAGGAAATGGTCTTCTTGGGGGAAAACTGGAGTTGAGAACCTCGTTCATGGAAGATAAGAGTTGAAATGACCCTTCAAAGATGACGAGGAATTATCAAGCCCCCAAAGAAAGGGAAGTTGTTGTTTCAGGCAAAAAAAAAAAAAAAAGTCATATGTAAAGGCCCAGAGGCAGGTGAATGTGTAGCCTGTTGGGTGAATAAAAATGGTTTAGTGTGATGCCAGGTAGTGTGGGGCGGAGCCCAGTGCATCTTCTTTATCCACTATTTTTCAGCCTTAAAAAGGAAGGAAATCTTGCTATTCGTGACACCATGAATGAACCTAGAGGACATTATGCTAAGTGAAATAAGCCAGTTACAGAAGGACAAATACTGATTGATTCCACTTATATGAAGTGTCTAAATTAGTCAAACTCATAGAAGGAGAAAATAGAATGGTGGTTGCCAGGGGTTGCAGGGAGGGGGAATGGGGATTTGTTTTTCAGTGGGTAGAAAGTTTCTATTATGCACAATGAGCAATCTCTAGAACTAGAGATTAGCTGTACAACACAGTGCCAATAGCTAACAATACTGTATTGTGCACTTTAAAACATGTTGAGATGTTGAGGATAGATCTTGAATTAAATGTTCTTACAAAAAAAAGTCCACAAAAGAACATAAGGCCATAAAAAGAAATGAAATTGAGCTATTTGTAATGAGGTGGATAGACCTAGAGTCTGTCATACAGAGTGAAGTAAGTCAGAAAGAGAAAGACAAATACTGTATGCTAACACATATATATGGAATTTAAGAAAAAAAATGTCATGAAGAACATAGGGGTAAGATAGGAATAAAGACACAGACCTACTAGAGAATGGACTTGAGGATATGGGGAGGGGGAAGGGTAAGCTGTGACAAAGTGAAAGAGCGGCATGGACATATATACACTACCAAACGTAAGGTAGATAGCTAGTGGGAAGCAGCCGCATAGCACAGGGAGATCAGCTCGGTGCTTTGTGACCGCCTGGAGGGGTGGGATAGGGAGGGTGGGAGGGAGACGCAAAAGGGAGGGGATATGGAAACATATGTATATGTATAACTGATTAAATTTGTTATAAAACAAAACAAAAAAAAGAACATAAGGAAATTCTTGGCAGTGATAGATATATTTAGTACCTTGATGGTGGTGATGGTATCATGAGTGTGTGCATATGTCCAAACTCATCAGATGTACGCATTACATGTGTGTGATTTTTTTGTAAATCAATTACATCTCAATAAAGCTAAAAAAAAAAAAAAAAAAGCCCAGCATTACTAACTTCTACAACAAGTAGCACTTTGAGCTTAATCTAGCCAACCTGAGCTTCACTACTTTGGGATTTGGGGTTGTATGGACTCTGAAAACAACCTTTAAAAAAAAATGAAAAGACATTTTAAGTACTTCCAATGTAATCAGAATAAGTGTGCCATCTCCTAAGGTGATGACTTGTAACATCAAGCCTCATCTGGGGGCCTGCTCACATTAACAGGAGTCATATTTGTCTCCACCCCTCATAATTTTTACCTGTTATCAGAAAGACCTGGGAAAATGTCAGTTCTCCAGCAAGTCAGGTAACAGCCCTGTTGACAAGCACCCAAGCCCCTAATCTCCAATCAGACTGAGTTCCCTGCCTTTCACGTGAGTAGGGAGGCTCTTGTTAACAAGACTCTCTCTCAAGACTCAGCCTGAAAAGAGCGGTCTTGAAGGCTTCGTTAATTTAATCTGGCGGGAGCACGTGCAGCTCAAAAAGACATCTATTAAGTTGTCAGTCATGATATCATTCGCTTTCACAGTGTTTAGTATCTACCAAACGGAAGCTGACAGCCAGCACAAAGGCACTCTGGGAGGGAGACGGCAGACATGCCAACTAGCATAGCACCCTCCATGTGCCTCCATGGCTTAGGAAGGCTGGAATCCTTATATGTCTTTTTGCAAGCTTCCTTCAAAGATCTCAGGCAAAGAAGCCATTGGAAGTATGCTATCAGAGCATCCTGAATTCCTACACAAATCATTAGGCTTTCTGACTGAAGCCTGTCCTGCCTTGTGGGGTGACGGGCACAGCCAGCACACAGAAACCTCTTTCCCCAAATGACAGAACAGGGTGAAATGCAGAGAGAGTGAGCCATCAAGCTCTGGAAGATGCTCTTCATCCAGGGCCCAGGAAGGCTTAGCAAGGCTAATTCTAGATTTAAACAGAGGTACTAAGAACCATTATAGTGAAAGGGAAGGGAAGGGATTTCCATGAAAGAATTGGGTCTACCTGGCAAAATTATATGTATTCATATCTGTGAAGATTAGAATCAGTCTAATGATTATAATCACTATAACAGCTGCTGCTGTTTTGGGTTTGTAGACTATATGTCAGGCACTTGTTAGATGCTGTACACACATTATCATAATTCATAGCAGCCCAGTGGTCCTGTTGTGACGAGGGGATTATTATCTTTATCAGACAGATGAGAAAATGGAGCTCTGGGAGCTCATTGGTCACAATATTAGCAAAAAGTGGAGGTGCATTCATGTTCAGGTTGATTGGCTGCTCTTTACACTTGTAGAGTTTAAAGTTGCCCACAACATCCCAATGCCCTTTCAAAGGCATCATCACCTCTGACTTCCCATGAGATGGATGGGACACGCGTTATTCCCATCTTACAGCTAGGGAAACTGAGGCCCAAAGAGATAAGGTACTTTTTACCTGAGGTCACAATGGGCTAAACCAGGATCAGGATGCTACCTTCTGCCTCTCAGGACTCCTCTCCAGGTCACACAAGGTCCCCAGAATGTTAGACCAGTCATTACTTGAGCAAGAATGTCCAGACACAAAGACAGAATGATGATAAGTCTCAACACATGAAAGGGGGTTTGAAAATAAGAAGAAAAACTATCACAGAAATTCAGGTGTATCACTTGGTCACTCATGACTCTTCATGTAATTTATGGAAATGGAACCTGTGAGTCTCTAGCACCCGGTGTGGGGTTGGCTGGGGGGCCCAGCTTTGGACAACTCCTCGGTTTTTTCCAAGGACATCCAGCTCCCTCACACTCCTGGGGTGGAGCCTTCTCACTGAGAGGTCCTCCCTGGCCTGGGCAGCCTGGACCGTCCTGTGGTCCTCCAGGCTCACCTCAGGTGGGGGTCCTTTGTGAGCAAGCTTCATGCTCTTAGGTGTCCCTTGTCCCCAGAAGCTACATCCACTGGTCCTAATGATATTCTCAACAAACCATGAACTCCAACCTCAGTGTACACACACAGGAAGTAACAGGAGCCACGTTGAGACTTTGCAAACACACCTGGATGCCAAGATTTACTGAAGGCTGTGTACTCTTTAACCTATCTACCTCCTTAGGCAAATCACAATTGACTCTATCAATCAGATGAATGAGGCAACCGAGTCCAAGAAGAATGAAGTGAGGTGTCCAAAACCTCAGGGCCCTCACATGAGCTTTAGAACCCAAGTCCCATCTTGTTCTACCCCCATGGAACAGCTCTTCTGTGTTTTGGTTTCTGCCTTAATCAAGGGAGGCAAGGTTGGAAACTATTCAGGAAAAGAAAGACCCACTTCAAGAGAAGAGACCCCCGTCAAGAGAAGGTCCTCTGTGACAGTAGAGCTGGATGGAGCATAGAGGCTTCTCCTCATCCTCAGGGGGTGTGGGTGAAGCTCAAACAGCTGTGCGAAGAGTATATGCTAGGTGAGGGGCACCTGCCAAGTCTGAACAGGGCTAGCATCTGGGTTTCCAGGCAGCAGAAGCTGCCAGGAGCTGAGTGACCCCACCTCAGTGACCGTGCATGTGCTCTAGCCTGAAGACCACCTTCAGGAGGTCCTGGGGGATTTGGTTAGCAGCTGTTTCCCGTGCTGGACAGGTCAGCAGTTCCCCCACATGTTATTACTGCCATTATTCTCCTAAGACAGGCAGCTTCCCAGAAACTCAACAATAGTGACTTCTCGAAGACCCAACATCAGCCATGCTTCCTCTAAAGCAGCCCTTATGATGAGCTTGTCCCTGTCACTCCTGCTGTGCCTTCCCCAGGGGAGCTCCAGTATGATCCCTGGCACAGTCCAGTTCTGCTGATGGCAAACAGGGCCCACCTGGTCAAAGCACAAGGCAGAGAAATACTGCCCAGGACCAGGAGGGACTCCAGCACCAGGACTCCACCCAGAAGGCATGAGGCAGGATTGGGGACATAGTCCAAGGACCGGGCATTAAAACTGGAGCAGAGACCTCACATCCTCTGACGCTCTCACTGTGATAAAAGCTGAAATTGAAGCAGGGCCAGAACCTAGAACACCATGTCCTTCAGGACCCACTTTGCCTCCTCCTCCAAGAGCCTTTCTGGACCCCTGCAGCCCACAGCCCTCCCCACCCCTGGAGATGTTCTGTGGAAAGGAGCCATTGGACCCTGGGTCACTGGCCGTCTCCTATTGCTACTGCTTTGCTGCATACCTGAGTGGTATCTGTGAGTTTTCTTCCTTGATGGAGACCACAGAACGGTTTGAAATGATTTAGGGAGGGGTCTCCTGTCACTTCCATGGTGCCTGGGACATGGTTGAGATCACTGCAGGAAGCCAATGACTGCCTATCAGGAGGCACAGTGGTAAGCAGAGAGAGGCAGATTTGGGAGTTAGGCAGTCCTGAGTTCCAATCCTGACCCTGCCACTTAAAAGAATATTCCCCTTAACAAGTTGCTTAACTCTCTAAGCTCTCTGTAATGGAGGTGGTCGTGCCTACTCAGGTAGTTTTGGGAGATCAGAGATAAATAATAAAAGAACCTAGGCTGCCTAAATCAGGGGTCCTCAAAGTGTGGTCCCTGGACCAGCAGCAACAGCATCTCCTGGGAACTTGTTAGAAATGCAGATTCTTGACCCTACTTCAAATTCACTGAATCAAAACCCCAGGGATCGTGCCTAGCATGTGTTTTAACAAGCCCCACGGGTGATCTTGATACACCTAAAGGTTTAAGAACTTTTGTACGTACTCAGTAAATAGTCTGTCCACAGCCAGAGATGAAGGAATGATCTTCACCTGTAATGACTTTCAGATAAAGAGCCGAAGGAAGGAGGTGGCCAGTGGACAGACCAGTCATGACATAACAGTGATCATCTGGGACATGTCATTGAGTACAGGATGAGAGTGCGGTTCCTGTACCTTCACTTAAACACGAGTCAAGAGTGCATTCAACTCAATCTAATCCAATAAGAATTTGAGTGGTTGCTATTACACAGAGTAATGAACTCGCCTTAAAAGCAGGCACTTGGGCCTTCCCTGGTGGCGCAGTGGTTGAGAGTACGCCTGCCGATGCAGGGGACGCGGGTTCATGCCCCGGTCTGGGAGGATCCCACATGTCGTGGAGCGGCTGGGCCTGTGAGCCATGGCCGCTGAGCCTGTGCGTCCGGAGCCTGTGCTCCGCAGCAGGAGAGGTCACAACAGTGAGAGGCCTGCATGACGCAAAAAAAATAAAATAAAAAGCAGGCACTCAATACATGCAGACAGAGTTAAAGCCAGTTAAATATGGGCTGCCACTTATATTTCTTTAGATCTGCTTCCCTGGAAAGTAGACGTTTTCATCCCTTGCTGTACATTAGAATCACATGGGGAGGGACATCCGTGGTGGTGTAGTGGTTAAGAATCCGCCTGCAATGCAGGGAACATGGGTTCGAGCCCTGGTCTGGGAAGATCCCACATGCCAGGAGCAACTAAGCCCATGCACCACAACCACTGAGCCTGTTCTCTACAGCCTGTGAGCCACAACTACTGAGCCCTCATGCCACAACTACTGAAGCCCATGCACCTAGAGCCCATACTCTACAACAAAGAGAAGCCACTGCAATGAGAAGCCAGTGCACTGCAACAAAGAGTAGCCCTGGCTTGCTGCGACTAGAGAAAGCCTGCACGCAGCAACGAAGACCCAACACAGCCAAAAATTAATTAATTAATTAATTAATTAATTAATTTTAAAAAGGATCATGTGGGGAGTTTTGAAAGATCCAGATGCCCGGGCTACAGCCCAGACCACTCACATCAGCATCTCTGGGAGGGGGTGAGACCCAGGCATGAGTAGTTTTTAAAGCACCCAAGGTGATTGTGTTGTACAGTACAGGGACACAAACCACTGAACCAGGTGGGTCAGTCTGCAATGCTGGTAACCTGCAGGTAGGTAGGAAGCAGAGGTCAGCCCCTTGTCCTCTTCATCCCCACCACTCCACCTCTTGGTCCCCACCCTCAGCTCACAGACTCAGCCATTCTTACTGCAGAGGCAGAAAGCCAGATCATGAGTTGGAAGAAGTCACTTGGACTTCACAAAAACCTCTGGAGAAAGGAAGAGCAAATGTTATTATTTCAGTTTTATGAATAAAAATACAACATTGTTCCTGTGAGATTCTGAGATGTGTTCAGTACTTTGCCTGAGTTGTTGGGTGGTCAGAACTGATCTGAGAGAGGAGCTTCAACATGGCGGAGGAGTAAGACGTGGAGATCACCTTCCTTCCCACAAATACATCAAAAACACATCTACATGTGGAATAACTCCTACAGAACACCTACAAAATGCTGGCAGAAGACCTCAGACTGCGTAAAAGGCAAGAAACTCCCCATGTACCTTGCTGTGTGGCTGACTGGGTCTTGGTGCTCCAGCCGGGTGTCAGGCCTGAGCCTCTGAGGTAGGAGAGCCGAGTTCAGGACACTGGACCACCAGAGACCTCCTGGCCCTACATAATATCAATCTGTGAGAGCTCTCCCAGAGATCTCCGTCTCCACACTAACACCCAGCTCCACTCAATGATGAGCAAGCTTCAGTGCTGGACACCCCATGCCAAACAACTAGCAAGACAGGAACACAACTGCACCCATTAGCAGAGAGGCTGCCTAAAACCATACTAAGTTCATGGACACCCCAAAACCCATCACCAGACACAGTCCTGCCCACCAGAAAGACAAGATCTAGCCTCATCCACCAGAACACAGGCACCAGTCCCCTCCACCAGGAAGCCTACACAAGTCACTGAACCAACCTTACCCACTGGGGGCAGACACCAAAAACAATGAGAGCTACGAACCTGCAGCCTGTGAAAAGGGGACCCCAAACACAGTAAGTTAAGCAAAATGAGAAGACAGAGAAACACAGCAGATGAAAGAGCAAGGTAAAAACCCACCAGACCAAAGAAATTAAGAGGAAATAGGCAGTCTACTTGAAAGAGAATTCAGAATAATGATACTAAAGATGATCCAAAATCTTGGAAATAGAATGGAGAAAATACAAGAAACATTTAATAAGGACCTAGATGAATGAAAGAGCAAACAAACAATGATGAACAGCACAATATATGAAATTAAAAATTCTCTAGAAGTAATCAGTAGCAGAATAACTGAGGCAGAAGAATGGATAAGTGACCTGGAAGATAAAATAGTGGAAATAACTACTGCAGAGCAGAATAAAGAAAAAAGAATGAAAAGAATTGAGGACAGTCTCAGAGACCTCTGGGACAACATTAAACCCACCAATATTCGAATTATAGGTGTCCCAAAAGAAGAAGAGTAAAAGAAAGGGACAGAAAATATTTGAAGTGATTATAGTTGAAAACTTCCCTAATATGGGAAAGGAAATAGTCAATCAAGTCCAGGAAGTGCAGAGAGTCCCATACAGGATAAATCCAAGGAGAAACATGCCAAGACACATATTAAGCAAACTATCAAAAATTAAATACAAAGAAAAAATATTAAAAGCAGCAAGGGAAAAACATCAAATAACATACAAGGGAATCCGCATAAGGTTAACAGCTGATCTTTCAGCAGAAACTCTGCAAGCCAGAAGGGAGTGGCAGGACGTATTTAAAGTGATGAAAGGGAAAAGCATACAACAAATATTACTCTACCCAGCAAAGATCTCATTCAGATTCGACAGAGAAATTAAAAGCTTTACAGACAAGCAAAAGCTAAGAGAATTCAGCACCACCAGACCAGCTTTACAACAAATGCTAAAGGAACTTCTCTATGCAGGAAACACAAGAGAAGGAAAAGACCTACAATAACAAACCCAAAGCAATTAAGAAAATGGTAATAGGAATATACATATCGATAATTACCTTAAATGTAAATGGATTAAATGCTCCAACCAAAAGACGTAGACTGGCTGAATGCATACAAAAACAAGACCCATATATATGCTGTCTACAAGAGGCCCTCTATAGACCTAGGGACACGTACAGACTGAAAGTCATGGTATGGAAAAAGATATTCCATGCAAATGGAAACCAAAAGAAAGCTGGAGTAGTAATTCTCATATCAGACAAAATAGACTTTAAAATAGAGACTATTACAAGAGACAAAGAAGGACACTACATAATGATCAAGGGATCAATCCAAGAAGAAGATATAACAATTGTAAATATTTATGCACCCAACATAGGAGCACCTCAATACATAAGGCAAATGCCAAGAGCCATAAAAGGGGAAATTGACAGTAACACAATAATAGAAGGGGACTTTAACACCCCATTTTCACCAATGGACAGATCAACCAAAATGAAAAAAACTAAGGAAACACAAGCTTTAAATGATACATTAAACAAGATGGACTTAATTGATATTTATAGGACATTCCATCCAAAAACAGCAGAATACACTTTCTTCTCAAGTGCTCATGGAACATTCTGCAGGATAGATGATATCTTGGGTCACAAATCAAGTCTTGGTAAATTTAAGAAAATTGAAATCATATCAAGTTATCTTTTCTGATCATAATGATATGAGACTAGATATCAATTACAGGAAAAAAATCTGTAAAAAATACAAACACATGGAGGCTAAACAACATGCTACTAAATAAAGAGATCACTGAAGAAATCAAAGAGGAAATTAAAAGAAACCTAGAAACAAATGACAATGAAAACACCATGGCCCAAAACCTATGGGATGCAGCAAAAGCAGTTCTGAGAGGGAAGCTTATAGCAATACAATCCCACCTCAAGAAACAAGAAAAATCTCAAATAAACAACCTAACCTTACACCTAAAGCAATTAGAGAAAGAAGAACAAAATATCCCCAGAGTTAGCAGAAGGAAAGAAATCATAAATATCACAGCAGAAATAAATGAAAAAGAAATGAAGGAAACAATAGCAAAGATCAATAAAACTAAAAGCTGGTTTTTTGAGAAGATAAATAAAATTGATAAACCATTAGCCAGACTCATCACAGAAAAAGGGAGAAGAGTCAAATCAATAGGATTAGAAATGAAAAAGGAGAAGTAACAACTGACACTGCAGAAATACAAAACATCGTGAGAGATTACTACAAGCAACTCTATGCCAATAAAATGGACAACCTGGAAGAAATGGACAAATTCTTAGAAATGCACAACCTGCCAGGACTGAATCAGGAAGAAATAGAAAATATGAACAGACCAATTATAGGCACTGAAATTGAAAGTGTGATTAAAAATCTTCCAACAAACAAAAGCCCAGGACCGGATGGCTTCACAGGCGAATTCTATCCAACATTTAAAGAAGAGCTAACACCCATCCTTCTCAAACTCTTCCAAAATATAGCAGAGGGAGGAACACTCCCAAACTCATTCTACGAGGCCACCATCACCCTGATACCAAAACCAGAAAAAGATGATACAACAAAAGAAAACTACAGGCCAATATCACTGATGATCATAGATGCAAAAATCCTCAACAAAATACTAGCAAACTTAATCCAACCGCACATTAGAAGGATCATACACCACGATCAAGTGGGGTTTATCCCAGGAATGCAAGGATTCTTATATATGTGGAATCTAAAAAGAAAAAAAATGGTTCTGAAGAACCTTGGGGTAGGACAGGGATAAAGATGCAGATATAGAGAATGGACTTGAGGACACGAGGAGGGGGAAGGGTAAGCTGGGACGAAGTGAGAGAGTGGCATGGACATATATACACCACCAAATGTAAAATAGATAGCTAGTGGGAAGCAGCTGCATAGCACAGGGAGATCAGCTCTGTGCTTTGTGACCGCCTAGAGGGATGGGATAGGGAGGGTGGGAGGGAGACGTAAGAGGGAGGGGATATGGGGATATATGTATATGTATAGCTGATTCACTTTGTTATATAGCAGTAAGTAACACACCATTGTAAAGCAATTATACTCCAATAAAGATGTAAATAAATACATGAGGAAAGGAAGGAAAGAAGGAAGGAAGGAAGGAAGGAAGGAAGAAAGAAAGAAAGACAGAAAGAAAGAAAGAAAGAAAGAAAGAAAGAAAGAAAGAAAGAAAGAAAGAAAGAAAGAAAGAAAGAACTGAGCTGAGACTTGACCCCTGGCTGTAGTCCTCTCCCTCCCAGGAGTCTGCTCTACCGTGACATGCCCTCTCCAGCTTCTACCTAGAAAGTGTCCACACACTGAGCACCTACCATGTGGTAGGCACTTGACTCATCCTTAATCCTTAGAAACCATGCTGCCAGACAAGGTATGATGATTCTTATTGTATAAAAAGAAAACCCAAGTGCAGAAAAGTAATCAACTTGCCTGACATCATACTGATCGTAAGTGATGGAGCTGGGGTAGGACCTGGATCCTTTTTGTTCCTAGTGCTCTTTCCATGCCTGGGAGAGAAGACATGAGAGATGCCAACACAGCCTCTCAAAATGGACTTTGATTTGGAGCCATCACAACAAAGCAACTCAGAACCAGAAAGAGGCGCGTCTATTCTTCTAATTTTGCACATTCCTCTATCTTTTCTACAAGTCCTGGATAAACCAGGAGCAGAGAGGATCTCGGATGGCTGTACTGACGTGGGTGAGACGAGAGGGTAGTCCAGGGACTGAATGGTTCAAAGAGAAAGCCATTCAGAGCAAGTGTTCATGTGTTTCGGGGGCCCACCAGGATCCAGGAGAAGGTGCTGACATATCTTCCAATGCCCCACAAGATGAATTTGTCGTTCAGCGTTGAGGTTCAGACAGAGGTTCCCATGTCTTCCTGGCTTCACTCACCCTTGATCTCAGCACACCCCAGCCATGCTGCCTCAGGGCACCTGGACAGTGCACCTACCTCAGGTGAGTCTGACCCAGGAAGGATGCTCCTCCCTAAGCACTGGCGCAGTGGCTGCATGGGGTCCCCATTTGCTGGACAAGGGCCAGACAGGTGGTCGAACACAGCAAAGGACCCTGCCAGGCAGCACTGTGGGGACAGCAAAGCTGGTTTCCGTTTCTATCTGTCCCTGTCCCTTGTCACACAGCACCCTGTCCTCCCTTCAAGCACAGAGTCTTGGAAGAAATCTGCTATCTGCCATTTTGGGTGTTTGCAATATTCACAACCCATACCCTATTGTATTATTATGTTAGACTCTGGTCCCTGTGGAGAGATGTCAGGTCTCAGGAAATTAGACAAACATAAGTAATTTAGAGGAAGGAGAGCTGCTGCCGGCTAGGAGACTCTTTATTGGAGAGTCCGTCATTCACTGCACTGGTCACTGGATTTTGCGTTTCCACGTGCATATGTCCTATGTGTCTCCTTCCCTAAGAACTTCTGTTAAGCAAGAAAATTAACAAACAAATAAAAGGGCAATAGAGAAAACAAAAGGATGTGGATCCACACAGACCTGGATTTCAGTTCTAGGCCTGACATGGCACAGCCCACACAATCAGTCCTTCCTTGATTCCTTATTTGCAGGGCAGGGGACAGGGAAGCAGGTTCTGCTCTGAAGTTGTCTGTCTCATGGTGCTGGGTGAGAACTCAGTGAAGAAAGACTGAGGCAGTGTTTTGTAAACTACAAAGTTTTATGTAAATATTGCCATAGTTGCGATAACAGCTACCATTATTACATCTCTTTGTGATTTGCAAGTATGCTATGCCACACACATTCAAATCATATCAGTATTGCCCCTAACACATTACAATCCCTGGGTTAGGTACAGTCTTTGCCATCAAGAGCTTATGGTCTAGGAGGAAGAGGTTCCCAGCTAGAGGACACTGAGTGGTGGGTGCTAAAGAAGTCGGAAGGGAGCACAGGGAGGGAATTCAGGTTCCAGAGGAGGGACACGTGACCTAGACTGCGGTCCAAGAAGGCTTCATGGATGAGGTGACCCCTGAGGTTTGTCCAGGAGGATGTATAAGAGCAATGCAGGTTGGAAGGCTGGGGATGGTGGTAACTTTCTAGGCAAGCAGAGAAACAGCATGTACAATGAAACAGAAAAAAGAACAAGTATACTATGTTTGGGATGTCAGTAATTTGATATCTGCAAAGGACTCCAGCTCTTGCCTAAGTGATTTCATATCACTGGGTTCCTGAGCCATATTAAGGCTAGGACTGGAGGAAGATGAATCTCTCCTTGCCCCTGATTAGAGAGCTAGCCCTCATCAATGATTCCTTCTTCAGAATAAATCAATGCACCCCCAGTACCTAGCCCAAATCCCTGCACATTGTTGGTTCTCAATAAGTATTTGTTGAATAAATGCATCTTCAACCTCCAATATAATCTAGAGGTAGCAGGCTATGATTATGATAGAGTATCAAGCAGTCCTACATTTTTATAGCCATAGCATTTATAAACTGACTTCAGCTATCTCTACAGTGACCTGACATGTATTCTGCTACTCAATCTCCACAGTCCATATCTGACATTAAACCCAGCTACCCTGGCTCTATCCACAACTCCTCCTCCTCCAAGTGCTGAGTAAGAAGAGCAGTCATTCATCACCCCCCTGCTCCCTGCCAGGACTGTGCTCATGGGTTTCCCTAAGTTTTCCCATCCAATTCTCCCAACAAGCCTGCAGGGCAGTTAAGAGTCACCATGTTTTACAGATGCGCACACTAAAGCTCAGAGAGGCAAAGTGATCTTCCCAAAGTCACACAGCTGGTTAAGCAATAGAGTTACAATTCCAGCTCAAGTCCCTTTCACCCCCCAAACCTGTGTTTTTTGCCTTTGGACCAAATAATAATAACAATAGCAACAAAAATAACGATTATATATTGAGTCTCATGCCTCTCACTGACAAAGCAAGGTACTAATTGTCATCTTACTTGGTCCATATAATTCCCTTGAGATAAGCACCATTGTTCCATTTTACAGTTGTGGATCTTGAAGTTCAGAAAAGCTAAGTAACTTTCGTTAAGACACAGCTATTAAGTCCTGGCACTAATTCTGCCTAATTCCAAAGTCTGTCCTCTTCCCACAATATCCCTTTAGTGCCAGTTACAAACGCAGCAAAACTCAAGGGGGAGATCTGTCGATTTTCAGTAGGAATCCAAGATCCTATTGGGGCTTGATGATGAGGAGTGATATATATTTTTAATTACTAGAGCACTATTATCCATCCAAATCATTTCAGGGAAGCTTGGCTGATAGGCATAATCAGCCTCACTCTATTTGATAAGCTCTGAAGAAACTGCTCATTAAGAATGACAGCAACCTTTACTCTGTCTTCCTGGATCTAAAACCTTGGAATCTTCTTAAGACCAAGATAAACAATGACTTACCCATATTAATGCTCTAAGATAGAGATGTAAATCTCCCAAGCCTATGCCTGCATTTACAGGGCTCTCAAGGCAAAGAGCAGAAGTATGACTTGGTATGGGGTTATACGATTTTAGAGATTAGGGTTTAAGCCAGATTCCTAAAATGGAGGGGCTCCAGACAGGAAGAGACACACAACACATTTCTTTTATAAACTGACTTCAGCTATCAAAAAAAAAAAAAAAAAAAAGCAACATATACTCCACCCGATCAACACGTCCATTTGTCAAAAAGCCAAATCTTATTGCTCCACATGTGATCATGGGTGCTCCTCTATGGCTCTGCTTTCAGAGTAGGATAAGACAGTGCCACGGGCTGCCCATATGGCCCTGTAATATCTGCTTTCGTCTTCCCCCTTCAGATGATCTTCTTGGATGTTCCTAGAAGTTTAGGTGCTCACGAATTTCTCCTACCCACTCATCTATATTTAGAGAATGTGAGACTAGAAACGCATCACAAAGAACACATCAGATCAACCTCATTCTCCATTCAGCTCCAGATTCCACCTCCAAGGATGGCCACAAGATGACATGGAGGAAAACTGTGATGGAAACTCTCCAGGGCTTCCCAAGTGTGTGCCCCAAAAGAGGGAGGGAGTGTAATTAGGGACATCAAAAAGTTTTCAGAATCAATAAGTTTGGGAAACTCAGAATGAAACAAAATTAAACAGGTATCTTTACTACAGATTTCAGAGTATTTTATATGCAAATAAACATTGATAACTCCAAAGGATGCCTGTGATACTCAGTATATCCCCAATATATCTTTTTAAAAGCATCACCTCGGACTGTTGTTATTATGAGGAATACCCTCTTGGAAATGCTGTCTAAACCTTTCTTGAACTCATTCTTGTTTGCAAAGTGATCACACCCTGCGGCAAGAAATTCCATGTGTTCCCCATTCTAAAATGTTCTTATATGCACCTTCCAACCTTTTTTATTTTTGGAACCTAGTTGGGAAACTCTTCACAAGCCATCATCTAGGGGTTTGCTGAATGTATTTATATATTTTGGAGCTTTTGACGAATATGATGTTCCCTGATGCATTAGTGGAATGACAGAGTATGCATCTTGGGCACTAAGTAACGGCTGTCCCCTCCCCCTCCACTCCTTGCCCCAGCCCAGCTCAGCAGTGATAATCTGCATTGCACAGTGTGTTGTCTGGTGGTCTCTGTGCTGCATTGGGAGAAATCTGTAAAGACGATGTTCAGCAAGTGTCAAACGATCTTCTCCTACATTGATGCTCAAGTGATAACTCCCTCTGCCCAAAGAGACCTGATGAAATACCTACGCTTTCTCAGTTTTAGCACAGTCCACATTTCTATGAAAACATTATTTTAAGGGGAATGTCTTGAGTCCCGACTTTTTGGATCGTCTTACCAGCCCCATGCACGGTTGCTTTTCCCATGGAGCCAGTTGTCTGGGGGTGGGGCTGGGACTGTCCTGACTCATGGAGAAGAGCCTTCCGAATGTCTGATGTTGGCCAGAGAGCAGAGAGCCATCCAAACAGGCGACGGACAGGCTCGGGCTGTGAGAGCTGTGCGACTCTAGTGGAATGACTCCTTCTACACCCAGAAGAGGAGCACCCAGCTCAGAGGACATGCATACAAGCAAAAGGGAAAAAATAAAGGCATCTTCTGTGCTAAACTGAGGAAACTGAGATTCGAAGTCAGTAAAGCTCTATCACAGGTAAATGATGAGGTGTGGTTCCGAGCCAAGTGAGAGCTTTAATTTCAAGTCAGTTGCTCTTTCTACTCTAACTGCAATCGGTTACCCAAGGGACATGGGTAGGGGGATACCGCATCAAAGCTCTGACCTCCTGAGGTCCAAATTGCAGCCAGAAGTGTCCTATTGCCTCCATGGTGGGCTGTGGCTATTCTAGTAGGGAAGGATACTATTCCTGCATTTCCAGGGAGAATACCCCAGGTTTTCTATGCGGTACCGAATGCCCTGCATGGCATACCTGGATTCCTACCTCCCATGTTTTTCCAGTAGTGTGTAATATGGTTGGCCCTCCAGTAACAACTGTTCATGTTCTCGAACCTGGCAGTGAAGGTGGGCTCCTGGCTGCCCCACCATTGCCCCTCTCCCGGAGTCAACCTGCAGACGCTCTGGGAGTGATCTGGGCCTTTCAACATGTAATCTTGGCCATGCTTCTACCTAGTCCCTAGTTATTGATGTACCAAGTGTCAGTTGCCCCCCAAGTGTCAGGTCACTCTTGGAAATACCTTGGCTACAAACACAGTGGCTTAGGCATGGATCAAGACCTTGTCTATGATTCCACTGAAGAATCAGACCTCTGTGTGATTTCCAGGTCAACAGATAGATGCTGCTCCATTAAGCAAACATCTTAAGAATGTACCCCAACTCCATTTTAACATCCTTTAAAATGATGACAAAAATCTATCATTTTCCAAAGACATTGAATGTTCCTTTCAATACAGTATCTTCGAAATGGGACTTCCCTGGGAAGGCCTAAGGGGTTTTGCTATCCCCACAGGAACACAGATGCAATTACAAGGGACTAATCATTTTCTAGCTATTGAGTTGAGATGCTCTTGTAAGAACTGTTTGAGATGTCCTTTGCTATTAATCATGTATTTCAACTTTAAGAAATACAAAAATATTTTAAAAGAGCTCACTTCACTGGAGCACCTGTTTTGTGCTATACTTTCACATGTCATCTTGTTCAATCCTCAGGATACCCTATCACGCTCAACATCCGGCCAGAAAACTGAGTTTCAGACACCCTAAACAACTTCTCACAGCTAGAGAGTGATAGAGCTGGGACGGGAAATTGGGTCTACCAAAGCCCAGGGTCCAGGCATCTTTCCTACCCCATGCCTCCTCTCCTCTACATTTCACAGCACAGGGGAATTATTTTCTCCTCTTTTCCTGCATGGGGAGATGAAGTTGGTTTACACAGTATTTTTAGATTTATGCATTCTAACTGAGGTTACCTGTATTAGCTTGAAAAACTAAGAAGGAAGGGACACATGGGTCTATTTATTATTGACCTTCAAACACAGAAAAAAGAATTCTTTAAGTGCTACCGGTAAAAATCATAGAAGCCAGAGGAAGGCATTTCCCTTTAAAGTGAGGCATATTTTACATTCTTTCCTACTGTTAAACTTCAACCAACATGATGTGCTATTTGAGCCTGCCATGCAGAATAGCGATATGTATCATAATTGCAGCTCTCCGTGTGAGCTATGTATCAGAAACCTTAATGTAATTGCCAGACTGAATCTTAATTTATCTCTGAGGGAAGCTTATCACTTTGGGGGTGTTGTATCACCTGCTTTTAAATCACACACAACTATAGCCACAATGATCTATTTAGTCTTCAATGTTTTAAATGTTGCTGCCTGTGTCTACATTAATTTCCATCTGTCAGCCAGTTCAGACAAAACACTGGTCAACTGTAGGGCAAGTTTAGGGCCCTCCCTGTGCTATGTCCTTACCTCTGTCTTTTTCCTCCCAGTCCATCCTTCTTTACACATATGTCAGAGTGAGCTTCTTAAAACACAAAACTGCCTGGGCCACACCCTGCACAAAAGCCTTGAATGACTCCCCATCATCAACAGGACACAAAACCTCTCACCATCCAGCCATCACTTGCCCCTATCCCCCCATCTCACACCTCTACCATCTTCAAGCAGAAGCAGAATTAAAGACAACACCAGAAGTAGTTAACATTGGGCTAAAAATTGCCAGAGGGAGCCAGGTCTGCCTGTTGCCTCTAAGGGACTGGGGATATTCTGGATGTGAACCACAAACTTGACAACCTCTCTTAGAACACAGAAAGAAAGGACAAAAAGGTAAAAGTCAAGATGGAGAAAATGATAAATACAGATGACTACAATCATCAAACACATACATAACTTGTATTCCATAAGAAAACACCAGTATAGTATACACTACAGAAGCAACAAATAAAGATATAAAAAAAGAGAACATTTCCTGAGCCCAAAAATGACCTAAGAGGATCATTTCATTACAAAGAAAAAGTTCCTCCAAGAAACTCACTCTTAGTAACCTGAGAAAATTTGGATTTGAAAGGACAAAATATGGTCTAAGAAGTACCTGAACAAAAAATTATGAAAAAAGTTTGCTGCCAAGGAAATAGGGTCAGGCATCCTCAGACTTCTCCTTTGGTTCACTAACTGCCAGTCCCAGATCTATCAAGTTGTGAGGGACAAAGTTGTTGAGACCCAACAGAGGAACAGGAGTCACGTTGTCCTTCATGTATGAAGGAAGTGGAAAGATTACCTTTGGTCCATAAAGTTTCAGAAAGCCTGACCCTGATGTGAACTTCTTGGGGGAGACGGTATTGAAGTACATCTATGGGAATGAACTCAGTCCAATCAAATCAATGGAAGTAAAATTAAGAGCTCAGGCATACGGTATAAAATGACTGTCAGTGCTGAAAACAGTTAAACACAGGATCCAAACATTGCTTTGAATCGGGCTAAAAAATTGCAAATGCCAAAACTTCTTGGAATCAAAGATACAAAATATAGGGCTTCCTATATTTTGAGAGTCTGCCTGTCGATGCAGGGGACACTGGTTCGTGCCCTGGTCTGGGAAGATCCCACGTGCCGCGGAGCAGCTAGGCCCGTGAGCCATGGCTGCTGAGCCTGCGCATCCGGAGCCTGTGCTCCGCAACAGGAGAGGCCACAACAGTGAGAGGCCCGCGTACCGCAAAAAAAAAAAAAAAAAAAAAAAAAAAAGATACAAAATATAAAATCGGCATCTAGAAAAGCATCGCCAGCTCCAGCCTCCTGCAGGCAGGTTCAGGACCCCTCCTCCCAGCCTCTGAGCTTCCCTCTGTCACAGCACTTAACCCCACACTTGGTTCATGTTTGTTGCTTTACTGTTAGAAAGTGAGCCCCTAAGAGCAGGGGCTATTTTATTTGTGACCCCACCACTCCGCCCTGCCATGTGGCATATAGTTTGTAATTGTGAATGTTTGCTGAAGGGATGAATGAGGAAAAACATGGTGTCCCTTCATTATACCCCAGGCAACCTTCCCTAAGGACTTGATCTCTGATTCTCGGAAGGACTTCAGTGAGGGTTTCGTGGCACATGCATCTAATACTTCCTCTGATCATCAGTGGAGCTTCCCTCAATGTCTCCCTAAAAAAATGCAGTGGGGTGCCCCTTACATGGCGAGCCCCACAGTGGCTGTATAGAGTGCAAGTGCAGAGGCCCACGGAATGCTGTGGTTCTCTCCAGCACTCTGGAGTCTGTTATTGCAACTCCCGAGAGGCAAAGATGGTAACTGAGGCTCCCAGGGGTTGTGTGACATTCCCAAGTGTACATCATGAGGGATGCATGGGAGCTGACTGTGTCTCTCTGGCTGTGAAGTCCCCGCCCTGGCCCTTGTCTGGAAACCTGTGTTAGAGACAATCACATTATGACACACAGGACTTTTATCTCCTGAATGTCAGCAGGCCAAACCTGGCATCTGTCCCACAGTGAACTTGTGTTCACTGTACATTAGGCAGCTGAGGTTACCAGGAGAACATGGCGTCCCCTTGATGAATGGCGTCAGGGTTGCATTTACATGAAAGCGGGCTTCCTAGGCGTGATAAGGGGCTGAGCGATGCATCAATTGCTGTGCCGGTGTGCACAAGTCAGAAGTGATGAATAGGGTTGCAAGACGAGGGGCTCAGAACAGTGCCGAGCTTCAACACACCAGGCTCAGCTGATGTGGTGCCCGATTAGGGGTTCCAGAGCGCCAACCCGCTCAAGACCCAGTCATTCATATACCCTTCTGCTTGTCAACAACTGACTGAGCACCTTGTCTGAGCCAGTGCTTGCCAGATGCTGCAGATAGAGAAGGAAGGTGTGGTCCTTCCCTACCATCCAATAATGAGAGCATAGATTATTGAGCATTTACTGTGCACCAGACACTACACGTGCCTGGTTTCCTTGAATCTTCACCACTTCCCTATGAGGTAGGTATAATCCTCTTTTAAAGAATGGGAAAACTAAGACCAAGAAGGATTAACTAACCATCCCAAGTCAGAGCTAACTAGGAAAAAAAACCTGGGTTGGAGCTCAGGTCCACTGACTCCAGGAGTCCTTGCTAGTAGTTATTCTGCAATGATGCAGACAACGGTAGCTATGGGTTGTATCAGACATTCTTCATGCTTTTACTATCTTTATTCTCATGACAACTTCATGAGGAAGATGTTATTTTCCCAACTTTTCAAATGAGGAAACCAGAGTTCAAAGAAGTTAAGACATATGACCAAGGACACACAGCTTGTTAAGGTGTTGGAAACTATATGCTGGTATCACAAATTCTTCTAAGAGCCTCACAGGGCTGCCAAGGGAGTGGCCAGGAGAGGTGTTTACCAGCCTTTGGTCTACAAAGTGGGTGAATCTGAATAAACACCCTCACCAAATGTGACCCTTATATCTTACACAGTGGTAGGGATCTGGTTTTGATAACATACTGTCACCACAGGGGAGGTTGGGGGACCTCTCTGTGCTAGTTTTACTTTTATAAATTTGTAATTAGTTCAAAAGAAAAGGTTTTTTTTAAGTGATAGGAATCAATTCAATTTGACAAACACTAAACATTCAAATTGGGATCAACTCTTTGCTGCTGTCAGGGGAAACTGACATGGCCACTCAGTTTCTAGGATCACAAGTTTTTAGATATAAGATTCACATTTCCTAAAATGTGATGACTTCATGTTCTAACCCTAACTGTGGAAACACTATCTACTCTTCCTGCTGAGAATTTAATTATGCATTGTGTCTGCATTTCTGATTCTCTCATGTGTTAATCTCACATGATCCACTCAGCCCATCCCCTTTTCCCGACAAGGTCCCTGGGCTGGACATCTTCCACTTCCCCTCCAGATGGACCTTCCCTTCTCTGACCAGCTGTGTGCTCTGGGAGACAATGGACCATATCAGTGAGCTCCCGTGACCGCCCACTTGTGGTTGGGTTCAGAAATCGGGGCTGCTGCAGGGATTGAGGAAGGGAGGAGAGAGGTTGGGGTATGTGCTGACCCAGCAATCTCCTCTTAGCTTCCTGCAATGTGGCCTAGTTCCTCCACTGAAAGGAAAGTCACAACTTTTAGGAGACCCTCCCTTCCCAGCTTTATTTTCAGGTTCCGTAATAAGTCCCGCCTCACGCCGGGGGTGGGGGCGGTGGGGGGGGTCGTTTGTTGTCACGTGCTCCACCACGTCTAGACCAGGGTACCACACTATCTCTTGTTGTTCCCAACATCCTGCCCACACTTTTGTAAATAACCCCTATATTAGCCTTTCTTCAAACTACCTAATTTGAATGTGCCATCTGTTTCCTGCCAGGATGCTGTCTGATACCATCTTCGAGAGCAGAAACCATATTTAATGCATTGTTTCATTACCTACGGTATCAACCATAGAGCAGAGTCAGGCCCACAGTGGGGGAGGGGGGAATTACCTGATTGGATATCTCCTCATTCATTCAAGAGTTGGACTAGTGGCAAATTTATTTAAATTGATTTTTTTTTCGCTAATGAAATTCTATTTTAATTGGGAGAGCTCAATGTTTCCTAATCTATGTTGGGGACACGGATCTCTTAAAAAAATCTGATGATCTATATAGATCTTCAACCTAGAAAAACATACAAATGTATGTTTTTGCAAATATTTGCATAAATTTTCAGGCAGCCCATAAACCACAGGCCAAGAATCCCTGCAATGCATCCATTATTTATTAAAGCAAAGATCCTATTGCAATGTGAGTTCTTGCTTTCTAATTCTGAGACACAGTCAATTCTAAATGCTTTACTATTATTACTGTGTTATTATTATTATTTTTTTTTTTTATTAAAATGGGGATGGCACTTGGATTTACAAGTCAGTGTGGTATTCCCAGGATCTGGGATGAAGCTCGAAAATTCTA
Source organism: Mesoplodon densirostris (assembly GCF_025265405.1). Classification (NCBI taxonomy): domain Eukaryota; kingdom Metazoa; phylum Chordata; class Mammalia; order Artiodactyla; family Ziphiidae; genus Mesoplodon; species Mesoplodon densirostris. The sequence continues at coordinate 146,705,577 of NC_082665.1, forward strand.
AACTCTTATAAACAACAGAAGAGAAAAATAAAAACAGAAAGACTTAGATAGCCCTTACTCTGTGCCTGGTACTGTCCTAACTGCTTTATAAATATTGACTCATTTGATGCTCACAGTGACCCAATAGTCAGTCCTATTCTTATCCCCCCCAGGTCTTCTCAAGCCCTTGATATTAGCCTGGCTCCTTCCATTCGTAAGTGTCAGGGAAATCCCTTCTTTTTTTTAATATTTTAATTTTATTGGAGTATAGTTGATTTACAATGTTGTGTTAGTTTCAGGTGTACCACAAAGTGAATCAGTTATACATATACATGTATCCATTCTGTTTTGGTTCCTTTTCCCATACAGGCCATTACAGAGTACTGAGTAGAGTTCCCTGCGCTACACAGTAGGTCCTTATTAGTTACCTATAATAATGTATATATGTCAATCCCAATCTTCCAATTTATCCCGCCCCCCACCACCCCCTGGTAACCATAAGTTTATTTTCTGCATCTGTAACTCCTGACTAGGAAATTGGACTCAGGTGGGATCTGAGAGCCATGATTCCTGACAGCCCACTCATCCTACTTCCATAGACCCCTGCCCTCAGCACTGTCATTCCACTTAGCCATCTGCATCATGGTCACCTGTTTGTGCACTGCCCCTGCCATCACACCAGTGGTTTTCAACATCTTTCCCCTGGTGATGCGCTTGATCCAGAACTGCAGCATGTTACTAACAATAATTAAACCTACTGTGTTTTGAAACCTTCCTATGTACAGGACTAACCACATTGTAAGAGTTTTATAGTATTGCACCTTAGTGAATTCTCATGACAGTTCTCTCACTGGAGTGTTACTATTCCCATGTTACAGATGAGGAAGCAGAGGCTTAGAGAGGTTAAGCAGTTTGGACCAGGTCAAGGGACTAATAAGTCCTGGACCTGGGATCTGAACCCTGGCAGCTTTCCCCAGATGATTACTGCCTTCCGGGTTTGAGATAATATTGGGGGACACTCCCATATATCCCAGCCCGCTGACCCTAACATCACCCCGATTTCCCCCACTCAAGAGTGCATCCTGGTATGCAACTGAAGAAGAGTGACACTCTCATGATAACCTGGAAACTGCTCTGAATTTTTTGAATTCAACAATTTGCTAATGGCATTATTTTAAGCATTGCCAGGAAAATAGCACTTGCACCTCCTGACATATGCCAGCCTACTTGTGTATCTGCAGAAAATGTCAGGGATCCACTACTTTGGGCAGGATCCAGATATGACTATGTCTGTGTCCCCAGCACAGCTGAGGCCCTCATCATTTAAATGAAAGCAGGCAAGGGTGCATGAATGAATGAAGTTGGAAAGGATGACCCTCAAGTCTTAAAGGTCAGGTAATAAAAAAATTGCAAAAGGATTGGAAGGAGAAGCAAGTGATGGAGAGAGCATACTAGCCTGTTCCTCCTCTTATGGCACCTAATATCCCTTCCTGATCCTCTAACCCATCTGCCTGCCCGTCCTTGTGAAACTCAGAGAGTATCGCAAGCAAACTCACCTCAATCCCTCACCCAGGGCTGAGCTTTGGATAGTTCCTTTACCTTCTTATGCTAATGGAAACCCAGAAGTCCCTAGGGCACTCAAACAGGACTTTCTAGCGGTAGACGCTAATTTTTTGCAGCTCAGAGAAGTGGGAAGGTGTCTTTTGGATCCTCACTGCCACTCCCAAACCCCGTCGCTGCCTTCCTCATTCAAAACTGTCAGCTCTTTTGAAGCATATCATCACACTGCTGTCATCTGCCAAATTCCCAGTCACCCTGTGCCCTGCCATTCACCAATGACTTCAGACCTGCCTCCCTGTCTTCATGTGGGGGGACGTGAACATCAATGGCAATGGTCTATCCATAATCATGACCTTTGAGTTCCTTGACCTCCTTGACCCAATCTTTTTCCTCCTCCCACCTCAGGCACCCAGTCCTAAGGTCATACATCATCACCAATCACGGAACCAACTACAAAATTTCTATTTAGCACCCATTACTGACCATCACCTCCCATCCCTCCTGCTCATTCACTCTGGCATAAATGCACTAACAATTCTTTGACTGCCCCCCCCACAGGGCCCTCCATTGACCCCACTGACCCTGCCACTTTGTTGCTGTCAACCGTGTCCCGGTGTCTTTATTTCCATCCTTATTCTGCTTAGAGTCCACTGTCCAGCAGTTTAATCCCTCTCTCACAAACCTGCCTAACTGCCTTGGCTCTCTCTCCTTCTTTCTCTCCTCCCTTACTCCAATCCCAGTTTAACCCAAGTACCCCCCTTCTCAGATTCTGCCCCATGTAAATGTGCTTAGAGAAAATCAAGTAAACAGTCGTAGCTCAGCCTATGCATATGAGTCCAAATTTCCAGTGAGTGGTCAGCACCATGGACAGTGCTACAACATTTTCCCCAGGACATTCACTGTCTCGCTCCCCATCTGATGATTCCACACCTTCCCTTCTCCGCTTAAAACTCCAACACTCTCTCTCCCCCTTAACTCTCAGCCATTAACTCTGCCGCATATTTCATAAAGAAAACAGATGAAATCAAGGAACTACCTCATATTCCCACTCTCAAATTCTCTGGCTTACTGGCATCTGTTCTCACATACTCTGCTTTCCCTCCTGTCGCAGTAGCAACTTCCCTGCTCCTAAGGTCAAGCCCTCTCTGTAGACCTCAGACATGTCCCTCTTGCCCGCTCAATGCCCTCTGTCTCCCAAACAGTCAAATTCATTCTCACCATAAACATGCCTTGACACTGACTCTCTGAAAACACCCTACAATTCCACTCCCCCCTTCAGTCTCTGCCCCATTTCCATGTGCCTGTTCATGTAACCTTTCTCAAAAGAGTTGACAACACTCATGGTTCTCACTTCTCTCCCCTCATCATCCCTCAACCCACTCCAGTTGGGGTCTGTCCCCACCGCTCCACTGAGGCCACTCTTCCATGGTCACAAGTCACCTCTGTCCTGCTAAATCTAATAGTCGGTTCTCGGGCCTCACTTTATCCAGCCTCAGAGAAGATCACACTGAATCATTGTGTCCTCTAGGTCTTTGCGTCACCACATTCTCTTGGGCTTCCTCCTTCCTCGTGGCTGCTGTCCCCTGTCTCCTTGGCTGAGTCCCCTCTCCTGGCCTCAGTGTTGGCCAAGGGCTTGGTCATTGGCCCTTGGTCCTCCTCTCTATGTTCACTCACTTCCCACATGTTTTCATCCTGCAGGAAACTTTACCTCCTCCTGTAGGCTGATGATGCCACCATTTCATCCCCAGGCCTGAGTTTTCCCCTGAGCTTCACATCTGAATATTCAATTGCCAACTCTGCCAGCATCTCCACTTGGATGTCTTATGGGCATCTCAACATCCTTAGAACTAGACTCCTGATTGTCTCTCCCAAACCTGTTCTTTGCCCAGTCTTCCCCAGCCAGTTACCGGCACCGCTATCCACTCAATTGATCAGACCAAACACTGGGGAGTCATCCTTAACTCCTCTTTTCATGCTGCCTGCACATCTCATTCATCAGTAAGGCCTGTGGCTCTACCCTCAAAAATTTCCACAAATTCTTACCATCTTCTACTACTTTTACCGTAGTGCAAGTCACTAGCATCCTTTGCCTGGGCTACTTCAGTAGAGAGCATCTGGCCTCCCTACTTTCATCACTGTCCATATCGGTTCAACTCCTCTGTAGCAGTCTGCTTACAACCCTGGCAGCTTTGTATGGTAATATTAAATAAAGATTAGCTATAATGAGGCCCTCCCTGATTTGACCCTGGCTTTCCTCTCCATCTCATTGTCCAGCCATCCCCAAATATGAATAGGCTTATTTTTCAATACTCTGAACAAGTTTTTACCCAGGGTCTTTGCATGTGTTGTTCCTTCTGCCTGGGATGTTATACCCTCTGTCTTTTCACAGTTGGTATCTTAGCCTTGAATTTTCAGCTCAAGTGCCATTTCCTTAGAGAAGCCCTCCCTGACTACTCACTCCTGGTATCTCTCTTATTTATTTTCTCTATAACACTTAACAAACACTTATAATGCACTTACCACGCTCTAGGCGCTGCTTTAAGTGTGTTACAAATATCAACACACTTAAACCTCATGCTAATCACATGCTATTAGTTTTATTATTATCCCTCTTTAACAGATGAAGAAACTGAAGCACAGAGAAATTAAGTTACTTGCCCAAGGTCCTATTATCTGGCATATGTCAGGGCCAGGATTAGCACTCAGGTGAAGACATTGGGGTGTATGCCTTCCAGGGGTCCTTCTTGGTGGGGGACAACGCTAAAGGAGAAGTCACTAGTGTAAGAGTGAAGTGGTCTGATGTGCCCTAAGTTAGGAGTAGAAGGTGCTCTAAGACCCACTGTGTGACCTTAAAGGAGCTTACCTCTCTCGGAGGGTCCATAACCATGATTGTTTTGCCAGCCTTGACATACATGGGTGGATGACCTGGAAGCTTACCTCAGGTGTTGTAGGTACTACTAATACCACCACCCCTGTGACTACTAATACTGCTTATAATATGATGATGACAATATCTGGAACTTTTGGTTGATGTCTCCTGCTGTGGCCCTGTGCCTCATAGGCTCATAGGCTCATCTAATTCCCACAACTGCCCTTAAAGACTATCCTCATTTTATAGAAAAGACAAGTGAGACTCAGAGAGGTTAACAAAATGACCCAAAGTCACACAGCCAAGAATTGGTCAAGCTAGATTTTGAAACAAAAATCTAATCTCTCTTCCCCTACCACCTTCCTCCAGCAGTTCCTACTGTTCTATTTACTTCTTAGCACTTATCACCCTCCTACCTACTTATTATATTTTTTTCATTGTCTCCCTCTCCCCACTGCAATGTGACTGCACAAGGGCAGGGGTCCTTGTTTACTTTGTCCACTCTCATATCCCACGTGTCCTATAACAGTGCCTGGCATACAGAAGGCACTCAGCAATGCACTGCCTGAGTGACTGACTTCCACCCAGGGCCCCTTTGGTACCGTGTCCCCCATCTGTGAGGCTCATGAACTGACTGGCTCTCCAACCTCTACGACAAGGATGGGCAAACTACCTCCCACTGGCCATACCCAGCCTGTGGCCTGATTTTGTACAGCCCATAAGCTACGAATGGTATTTGCATTTTTAAAGCGTTGTAAAAGAAGAAGAGAAAGAGGAAGAGGATGAAGAAGAAAAAGAGGAGAAGAAAAGGCAGCAGCAGCAACAGCAATCAGCAACAAGGAATATCGAATCACTAGGTTGTGTAACAGGAACTAACATAGGAACAAGGGTTGTAGGTCAATTACTCTTCAAAGACAAACAAACAAACTCATAAGAAAAAGAGATCAGATTTGTGGCTACCAGAGGCAGGGGGTGAGGGGAGAGGGAATAGGATGAAGGTGGTCAAAAGGTACAAACTTCCAGTTATAAGATAAAAATAAGTACTAGGGATGTAATGTACAACGTGATAAATATATTAACACTCCTATATGTTACATATGAAAGTTGTTAAGAGAGGAAATCTGAGTTCTCATCACAAGGAGAAAAAAATTTTTTTTCTGTTTCTTTAATTTTGTATCCATATAAGATGATGGATGTTCAGTAAACTTATTGTGGTCATCATTAAAAAATAGAAAGAATATGCGACAGACCTATGGGCCACCAAGGCTAAAACATCTGGCCTGTTACAGAAAAAGCGTGTGAACCCCTGCGCTAGGAGACCAAAGTGACTGGTGTGTGTACCTGTCCCTCTGGGGCGCTCTGGAGAGCATGCTGTGCCCACTGCTTTGCCACTCTTCAGACAGACACTGTCCCCCCATGATCCCGAGTGGTGCACACTCTTCCTGCACCATTAATTCATGTTTCCACCCCCTTGGGGAGATAATGTGGTACAGGGCAGCATGCTCAAGAGTGCTCTTCATGAGAATTTCCTAGGAATCCATTTCTTGGGAGTAAACGCCTTCTTTATTATCTAATAAAATAGTTACATTGTGAATCAGGAGTCCATGATTCAGCTACCGTGATCCCATGAGCAGGAACGGCCACGCCTTGCCATGCCTTGCCACGTGGTTTCTGATGTGGACCCAACATTCTGCCCCTCACATCCATGCACTGTGTTTTGCTGGCTTTGAAGTTAAGAGGGGCCATCCAGGCTTGCCTCCTCATACACGCCAGCCCTGCACAACTAATAGATTCATCCTGTTAAGGATGCATTGACAGGCTCGTGCAGTGGGGAGAGGCATCCTCCGGCTGCAAAACCAGCACTGAAGGCTGGTGCGCCCCCATGAAAATCAGCATTACAGTCACACCTAAGCACGTCTGAGGGGTGTGTGAGAAGTGTCCTCTGCAGCACGGGTCCCCAGCCGCCGGGATCTAATGCCTGATGATCTGAGGTGGGGTTGATGTAATAATAATAGAAATAAAGTGCACAGTAATGTAATGCTCTTGAGTCATCCCCAAACCATCCCCCACCCCAGTCCTCGGAAGAACTGTCTTCCACAAACACGGTCCCTGGTGCCAAAAAGGTTGGGGAGCTGCTGCTCTGCAGGACAACAGGAGAGAGAACCACGCGGAGGCGACCCGTGCCCAGCTTCGCTCTGCCCCTGATTGGATCAGAACCATAACTAATGACCCCCATTACGGTTGTGTTTTTACTCCCTCTAAAGTTGGTGTTAACTTCAAACAGCAGACGTGTGTGTTTTCTCACCGATTCATTTTCTCAGGAGGGAAGGTGAGATGAGCTGCAGGATTCCTGCGCTTGCCCCCTGGTGCTGGCTGTGCCGTCCTCGCCCTAAATGCCCAGACCTCACGCTTCCGGGGGTGAGCTGCAGAGCTGAGCCTTCCTCTGCTGGGGACAGTGCTCCCCCGAGAGGAATTCTCCAGCCCCGAAGGGAAGAGCACCCCCACTGGGAGCGCTTCCAAGTCCAGAAGGGAAACCCTGAAGGCACCCATTTTAGGTACCAGCAAATCGAGGCTATAGGAGCTTCCTTCCACTCAGCACCCAGGTGGCAGCGGAGGACTCCAAAAGGCAATGCTCTCTCTGAGACACAGGAGGCTGCTGCTCACGCATTCCAGCAATCACTGTGCTCTAACTTGCGGCTTACATGAACCCGGCATTTACTATGTGCTGGCTGGTGTACACCCACTACTTCACTGAACTGTGTCTTGTCTGCACATCTCACCCACGTCTCTGGGGTAACGGGAGGGACCAAGGCTTCTCCCTCCTTCTACTCCTCAATGTCTAGCGCTAGGCATTCTCACATCACCTCCACCACCACCCCCAACCCCACCGAACCCTGCTTTTCCCCACCTGTATCACAGAGCTCCAGCAGGGAAAGGATGAAGATGTCATGAGGCCAAGGAGGCAGATCCCTTGACCTAGAGTCTGTCCACGACAACTCCCATGACGGCTAACTGCCCTGGAAAGGAGCTCATTGAAGAGGTGGTTAGGGTTTAGGGAGAGGCAGCAGAGACCAGTCTTCTATAAACCACACTTAGCACCGCCCCTTCTCCTTTCAGTGAAAATTGTACTACCAACCACAGAGGTCCAATGCTTTTAGCTCCTCCAAGAGTTTTCACAGTCATAGATTTGTTGAGCAGAGCAGCTCTGGGACAGGAGGGGGAGGTGGGATTATGGCCATTTTACAATGGGAAAAACCAAAGAGGTAAAATGACCTGCCCAAAGTCACAAAGAGAGCTCAGGGCACGCCACGGTGCTCATTGCTAATGACTGATTGACCCCGGGTTGACTTGATTATGGGATTCTGCTGAGTGGAAGCCATGGAGCCATAGCACGTCTTTTCTGCTCCCCATCCAGGAGGAAGCCGTACAGAGAGATAGGCAGTGGGGAGGGGAAGGAACGTGAGCATGACCTGTGGAAACTCTGAGCTGTGACACCCTCACTTCTTGAGCCAGCTTCTGACCCCTTCCGGCCCTGGAACTAGTGGGGGGCTGGGTCTTCTCTCTCCCTCCCTTATGCCTTCCTTGGCTCCCACCCACCTGTTCCCACCAGCCTCTGGGGCTGCTTCTCCACCTTTAGCCCCAGAACTCCTGCCCCGTGTCCTAGGAATGCAGGGGCACCACCAGAGGAATTGTTAGCAAATGAAATGATGATAATAACTGCACCACCGCTTACAAAGCCTCTTCCCTACTCCAGACGTGACATCTATTTCTGTCTTAGGATCCTGAGAATGCATTGTCCATATTCTAAAGATGAGGAACCTAAGCCTCGAAGAGGTTAAGTAACTTGCCAGTATCTGAATTCAAACCTAGGGGTATCTGAAATTGAACTCATGTCCCCCTATGCAAACTTCCCAACAGAACTCATTCTGAGGCCCAAGACACCCCCATCCTTTTACCCGGCTCGACTTCCATGACAGGGCCCAGATTGCTCCACTGAATTATGTCCACTTTGCCTCTTCTAACCACTGTTGATTCAGAAAAAAACCCATAGTGTCCTCCCCAGACCTCAGCAGTGCCAGATCCTCCAGAGCATTCAGCTTTGAAACAACCTCAGAAAGTCCTAGCAGTGATGAGCCCACAGGATGGCTTATGGCTCTTCCATGGAATTGGGAAGATTTTCCATCATTCCCCTTGCCCAGAGAGCCCATTCTTTTATTTATTTCTTTTTTGTCTTTCAAGTCCAGCGTATGTCTTGTTTTAGTCAGCTCAGGCTGCCATAACAAGACTGGGTGGCTTAAACAACAGAAATGTGTTCTCTTATAGGTCTGGAGTCTAGAAGTCCGGGATCAGGGCGTGAGCAGGTTTGGTTTCTTCTCAGGCTAATCTCCTTGGCTTGCAGATGGACATCCTTTTGCTGTATCCCCACATGGCCGTCCCTCTGTCTGTGCCCTAATCTCCTCTTCTTATAAGGACACCAGTCACATTGGATTACAGCCCACCCATATGACCTCATTTCACCTTCATTACCAACTTAAAGGTCCAATCTCCTAATACAGTCTAAGTCCGAGGTACTGGGGGTTAGGACTTCAACAGTTCAGCTGATAACATAGCCTAAGAAGGAAGCAGTTAGCAGCAGGACATCCCAATTACAAGGTTTCCTAGAGGCAAAGGGACCAAATGGGAGGAATATGGAACCCAGTTAGGAGAACAGAGTCCCAGGCCTGACTCTGCCCCGAGCTCCCTTTGTGACTTTGGGCAAGTTGCTTCACCTCCATGATTTTCCCGCTTGTAACATGGGCAGTTCTCCACTTTCCCCTCCTGTCCCAGAGCTGCTCTGCTCATCCTATAAATCTATGACTATGAAAGCTCTTTAAGGAGCTAGAAGCATTGGACCTAAGTGGTTGATAATAACCTTTCCAAAAAGGAGAGGGGCGGTGATAAGTGTGGTTTACAGAAAGCTGATCTCTGCTGCCCCTGCCTATACCCTAACCAGAGACCCAGCTCTTCAATGAGCACCCTTCCAGGAGAGTTAGCGGTCATGGGAGTTGTCATGGGCAGACTCCAGGTCAAGGGATCCGCCTTATAACATCTTCATCATTTCCCTGATGGAGGTACCGCTAATTCTGTGTTACAGGTGAGGAAAGGCAGGATTTGTGGGGAGGGATGTGTGGAGGTGGGGCGAGCATGAAGAACCTCAGCTGTCTGATTCTAGAGCCTGTGCTCTTGGCCCCCTGCTGGACCCAGCCCTGGTTACCAGCACTGAGGGCGCTGAGCTGTGTAAGACACAACTCCACCTTCAAGGATGCCCCAGGCTGCAGAGGCCACCCCGATGTAATGCCCAGTACAGAAGAATCGGATTAAGCAAGAATTACTCTTCATCATGCAGTGGCACAGGAATACTCACCAAGGGAGCAGGGACACCTGAGCGGAGCTTTGAGGTCTGAGAAGGAAGCAGGCCGAGAAAGGCATTTCAGACATAGGAAGAGCATAGTGTACTCAGGACCATCCTAGTAACACCGTTCCCCTGCCTGCGTGGGACTCTGGGGTGGGAGGAAGAAGAGGGGTCAGGAGTACAGCAGAAATGCCAGAAGACAGACCGAAAGCAAATAGCACCCAGGTTCCCAAAGGGGCAAAACGGTAGATGCTGGAAAACCAGATGAAAGCACTCCGCGCACTTGACGGTGGTATATTAAATGGGGGGGCTGGGTTGAGTGAGGACTTAGCAGAGGGTTCAACCACAGCTAAAAGAAAGCTACCTGAGCACAAACACACCAACCCAAACTCTCTTCCGATAGGGCAGGAGGTTGGAAGGAGTTGGTGTTTCCCAAGGCTGCGTCTGGTCCTCCAGGGATGAACTTAAGTGGTAAGGGGACCCGGTGATGAATGAGACTGACTCACAAAGGGCTTGGATCAGAGTAGGACAAAGTGAGGGGCCCAAGGTGCAAAATTTAAGGAGGCGCTCCCTTCTGGCATTGGTGCAAGTGCATGGCCATCCCTGGGACCAAGTGCCTTCTTAATTACACGCCCAGGAGTTGCACTGACCTCAGCTGACTCTTGGCCCCGCTGGAAGGGAGAAAGTCAGTCTCTTTTCAGTTTGGATCAAATCCTTCTGTTTGCTCTCTGTCTCTAAACCTGGCTGCCCTTTCTCTGGCTTTGAGTGGGCCTCATGCTTACAGCCTCCTGCAGGCCACAGCGTCTGGCTAGAATTTAATACTATTGCCCTGATTTCACCATATTTACTTTCACAGATATTAGTTTCCATTCGTGGTCAAAATAGAAAGTTTCCTTGAAAAATAAATTTGAATAACAAAAAGTAAGTTCCTCTGAAGATAACTATTAAGTCAATAATAGAGCAGGGCATCTGCAGATGGGGAAATCTCATGGGATAGGGATTGTGGGACCGCCGCTGGCAAACACCAGGATTTCCCACTCAGCTGTTCCTCAGATGGAATGGGTAGTCTTCCAGAGGCAAGGAAAGCTCACGTCCCGGCCTTAAGCCCCAACACACCAGACACTCCGTCCACTGAAGAAGCCACAACTGCCCAGGACAGGGGAACGCGGGCTTCCGGTCCAGCGATGACACTGGGTTTACATCTCCCATGCAAATGCTGCAGGAAGCTGGCTGCTTCCAGAACTTCTCAGCATAACCACCGGGACTGCTGTCAGTCACTATAGCAAGCTTCTCCACGCAAAAGATTTCTGATCAAAGCTGGCAGGCTACTTTTCCTTTCCTGAAGAGTGAGAGCCTCTGAACCAGTGACTGTTCACTGAGAACAGTACAATGGAAACAGATTCTCGGTAAAGGTTTCTTTAATGTTTCAACGCATCTCTTGGGGAATGACACCCCGGTGACCAAAGAGGGTATGGCTGTGGTGCCATCCCTTGAAAGAACCCCAAACACAAAAGCCTTTGTCCCAGGCGGCCCTGCCAAGGTGCAGAGATCAGAAAGGGACAAGCTGGCTCGGGGAGAAAAATCTAATCAGAAGCAGGGACTTTTCCTGCCTGCCCTTTGCGGATGACCTTCTGTTCACATTTCCCTGCTCTATCCCTGCGCCACTGGGAGTGAAGAATGAGCTCTCTTTCCAGCCTGGTGAGCAGAGGAAGGGGTGAGGTTCCGGGAAATATGTGACCCCTGACCCCTCAAAAGAAGCAAGGGATGAGGCTGCCTGTCATTCATGACTTTATACCTTTGAATGCTGTAAACACACACAGAGAGAAAAGCAATGTATGTTTTAGGGAAATGCTGTGCACCCCACTACAGAGTCCTGTAAGTGGGAAGATAAAGACAGAATCAGACAGAATCACAGAAAGAAAATATATAGGCTCAAGGACCTACTGTATAGCCCAGGGAACTCTACTAAATATTCTGTAATAACCTATATGGGAAAATAATCTGAAAAAGAATGGATATATGAATATGTATGCCTGAATCATTTTGCCGTACACCTGAAACTAACACAACATTGTAAATCAACTATACTCCAATATAAAATAAAAAAAATTAAAACAAAAGAAAAGAAATAGGCTTAGGGGCTGAAGAACGGGGTGCAGCTCCCAGATCCACCTCTCACTTGCTCAAAGCATGTGATTTCGAATGAGCCTTGCAACTCTTGGAGCCTCAGTTTCCTCAACTGTAAAATGGGCTGGTGCTTCCTCCCTTCCGGGAACAACTGATATCATCATCAGAAAGCATACTGGAAATGAAGATGTGGTAGCCAAACTGGCCAACACTTTTCCTTACTATAAAGAAGGAAAACAAATAGTATCCAGGCGCAGGAGTGGGTCTGGGAAAGTCAAGGTGTAAGTCCCATCAGGGCAGGAGAGGGGAGACTGCAGCTGCTCTCACCAAGAGGGTTCCAGTGATGGCTCCTGGAAAAGCGGGCATCAGATGCTAACCACATTAATGATGGATAAACTGTGGGCAGAGGGTGAAGGTCTTCGTGCAGCCAGGATGGTGAAAACAATATCAACCCATTAGTTTGTCATTCATCATTTGCTTTCATCCAACAAATACTTGAGTGGCATACCTACCATGTGCCAGGCACCAGGAATAGAAATGATAGACGTATGATATCCTGCCTCCAAGATCCTTAGAATCCAGTGGCCATTTGAAGGCATGAACTCACTTGAATGCACAAGCTCTGCCGTGGAATTTGGACAAATCTTATTGTAAGAGTTATTATCATTTTGTCTAAGACTGTCCCTTTATTCTCCCAACACAAAATTTATTGAGCAGCTTGGGCTGGGGGATGTAACTTTAGAGATTAGCCTCACGCAAGTCTGTTCCCCAGAGCTTACAGGCTAGTGATGGAGACAAACAGAAGAGACAGAAGACAGGATGCTACATGATGAGGGTCATGACAGATGCAGGGGATAGTAGGAGCACCATGGGGCAGACCTATCCCAGCCCACAGGTGAGGACAGGTCTAGTGGGGAGATTCCTTAGCAAAGAACCAACAGATGCAAACTTCTAAAGTTGAGCAGTTCAAAAGAGCTGGGGATGGGGCAGGAGGAGTGGGGAGCACAGCCACTGGGTTGGGAACTCCTAAGGCGAAGAAGAATGACATGAGATCTGCCAGGGAGGGGGTGTTTGGACCAGGCTTGTGGTCAGGGGCAAGGAACCTGGGCTTTATCCTGAAGGGCAGCAAGGAGACTTGGTTGGACTATCAACATCTGCTCAGAGCCAGCTGTAAGTAACTGCAGGCCATCACAGGTCCCCAGAGCAACCCAATGTTCACTGGCCTGACCTTCCACAGTTATCCCATGCAGCTGGTGCCTTCCTAGGATTGCAAATAACGTCCCACATTTCCTGTCACTGATTCATGCATGATACACACACACACACACACACACACACACTCAATTGCTTCATTCATTTTATTTTTAAAATTAATCTTTTAATCTGAGTCCTGCGCTACCACCAATGAGTGACATAATTTTGCGTAATCTATCCATCCAACCACTCTCTGCCTTATGGTCCTGATCTGCAAAACAGGAATGGTCACACCCAGCTTAACTTGGAGGGTTATTATGAAGGGAAATAAGATATTTTTTCAGGAAACTTTGAAAAATTTAACCCCAGGTTAATGGAATTATGTGACTGAAACTCTTACAGCCACAGCTCCATTCTCACCTGTGTGAATGATGCAGCAATGTGGGTTGGAATCAGGGCACCAGAATGGCATGGCCCTGGAATGGGATCTTGGGTGAATGCAGTGTGAGAACCCCTGGCCATGCTGACTCGGGGGCAGCTCCCACTAGCAGCTGGAATGAAGCCCCAAGAGCCTGTATCACTGAGGGAGAGTCGGGGTCTGCACCCAGTCCACAGGCTCTCTTTGGCTGGACCCCCAGGTTCACAGGGTCTCAATAGACCACTGAGAAACACAGTTGGGGTGCTGCTGGATGTTCTGAATTTGATGTCAGGTGGCCTACTGATGTGCCAGGGAGCCAGCCCTCCAGAAAACAAAAGCAAAAATATCAATCTGTAGCGTTGGCTGATTTCCACAGTGTAAAAACTCCAAACTTGGCCAATTTCAAGCCACCAGTGGTTTAAGAATTGGCTCCCTAAATTCCAGAATATTTAACAGTTGGTTCCCCCAAGCTGGCAGAGCCGGCTCCAGCAGTACACTGAGGCAGCCATCAGAAGGATGGAGTTGGCATCTCAAGGCCTCTCCAGAAAATTACCATCAACAGATTATGAGCCATTTTCTGTGATAGGCATTTGCACTTCACTTTGTTTAAATGAAAATCAGCCTAAGGGATCTTTTATGGTATGTTTTTCTCCTGTTCTGTCTCCAAAGTCATGTTTGCAAAGAGAGCTTTCTACTGTGCCTTTTCCATAGCATCAGTAAGTAGGGATCAGCCCAGAGCCCTAAAGGGGCAGACGGTCCCCTTTCTCTCACCGTGCTTCCTGAGTCAGACATGCAATCTTAGCTCAAGTTCATCTTGCCTTTGCTTAGAACTCAGCACTTCCCCAGGTCTGTATGCATCCATGAGAAGCCAGAGGTAAGAGTGATCACAGCCCTGAGATTCATCTGTATTTGACAGAGGGATGAATAACTCCCACTTACTGAGTTTACAAAGGAAATCATGGCATTGTGTATAATATACAGTGTGTGGTTGTCTGCATCTCCACCACTTTCTCCTTGAAATTTCCCCATGAAGATGCACTCCTATGACTTATAAGGCTCCTTAAAAATGTATATGTTTAAAAATGTATATGTTACACCAAGAAATTTAGAGGAAAAGTAATTATTTGGAGTGTAGTGAAAAAGACACTTTTAATATTTGGTCCTCTCCCTGTTACTGCACATCATCTGTGATTTCAAAAGCAAACTAAGCTTCCAAAATACAGGTGGTCCTGAAATTGCTTAGAAGATAAGCCATTAAAGGAATCTTTCTCTTTTCTTTGCCACCCCTCATAGAACAGAAATGAAAATCCCATCAAGATGGTGCTTTCTCTTCTTCTTGAGCAGGAAATCAAAGCAGATTCTATTTTGAAGAAAGACACTGGATTCAACAAACTAAAGAATTCCTTCCATTTCTTTCACTAGCGTTTTGAGCTAAGCCTTGCCAGTGACACTCTGCATCTTTACTCCTATGCTTTGCACACACCATTGTATTGTGAGGATGTGGAGAAAAGGGAACCCTTGTACACTGTTGGTGACAATGTAAATTGGTGCAGCCACTGTGGAAAACACTATGGAGGTTCCTCTAAAACACTAAAAGTACAACTACCAAATAACCCAGCAATACCACTCCTGGGTATATCTGAAAAAACAAAAACATTAATTCAAAAAGCTACATGCAGCCCAATGTTCATAGCAGCACTATTTACAATAGCCAAGATATGGAAGCAACCCCATTAACAGTTAAATGGGTAAAGATGTGTGTGTGTGTGTGTATACATAATGGAATACTACTCAGCCATAAAAAAGAATGAAATTTTGTCATTTGCAGCAACATGGATGGACTTGGAGGGCACTATGCTAAGTGAAATAAGTCAGACAGAGAAAGACAAATACTGTATGATATCACTTATATGTGGAATCTAAAAAGCACAACAAACTAGTGAATATAACAAAAAAGAAGTAGATTCACAGATATAGAGAACAAAGTAGTGGTGACCAGTGGGGAGAGGGAAGTGGGCAACATAGGGGTAGGGGAGTCAGAGGGACAAACTATTAGGTATAAAATAAGCTATACGTACTTTTGTAAAACACAGGGAATATAGCCAATATGCTACAATAGCTATAAATGGAGTATAACCTTTAAAAATTGTGCATCATTTTATTGTACACCTGTAACTTATATAATATTGTACAGTTATGACATTTCAATTTAAAAAAAAAGACACATTAAAAAAAGAGCACAGGCCTTGGGGTCAGACTTTGAGTTTGAAGCCCAATTTTGCATCCCATGAGCTGTGTGGCCTTGGGCAAGTCACTTGCACTCTCTAAACCTTAGTTTCCTCAGCTCTAGAGGAACGTTCCAGGGCCGTTCTAAGGATCAAATAAATGAGTCAATGCATATAAAGCCCTTAGCACAGTGGCTGCTGGGGCAGAGCAAGCACTCCACAAATGCTGCTGCTGCTTCTGTCTAGCTGCTCCAGTACATGTACCTTGTCTTTCAACTATACTTTGACTGCTTGAAGGGATGGGCCATTTTTCTCGTCTCGTAGATCCCAAGAACACACCGAGTATAGGTGCTAAGCAAGGTCTTGCAGACCGAGGTGTTGTTGAATCAGGATGTGGAGGCAAGATGAAAGAGAGATGGGCCCAGGTAAGAAGGAAGCCCTGGGGGAGGGAAGAGGGTGTCTCCTCTGTGGAGATGGTGGCACTTTGCTTAGCTGAGACATCCCAGACCTAAGCAAGAACGCTGCTCCTTCACCATGTGGCTTCAGACTGGTCTCATGGTAGCCTCTGCTGAAGGGACCTCCCCAGGTCCCTGGTGACTCAAGTTTCCACTAAGGAGGTCACCTCTCTGACCTGGCTAACAAAGATGGGGTCTTTCTGAGCCACATCCGTGAGCTCGTCACCATGGACTGGGGGGATCTGGCCAGAGGAGATGAACAGTGACACACAATCTCAGATGGAGAGGGCAGGGCAAGAAGAATTGATACATGGAGCAGGACAGGGACTGTGTTTGTGGAGATGGGGGAAAATGTGTAGCATCAAAAGGGAGATGTCCTCCCTGGGCACAGACTACTTCAGACTGTCCACTAGAATCACTGTCCTTCCTTGAAGCAATGAGCTCAAAAAGAAAGCCCATGAGATGGGGAGCATAGAGTGATACATGCTAAGACTTGACTGTGCAGCTTCATCTCCTGAGGACAATAGGAGAATGGGGTTGAGGAACCTAGGACGCCTCTGGAGCACAGTCAGAAACTGGACAATGGTTCTGTCCCACTAGTCTGCTTTCCTTTCCTGGGATCCGATTGTAAGTCCTATCCTGGTCTGGGGGTTAACAGGGGAGCAAGAGGAGAAGCCATTATTACTGTCTGACTGGGAAGCAGGGCTTGCAGGTGGGCAGCCAGAGTCAGCCTAGAGGTTGAGGGGCAGCAGAGACAGCTCAGGACTGAGAGTTAGAAAGTCAAGCCCTTACTCCCTGAATGATTGAGGTCAATGAACCTTGAGGAACCTTGGCTTTCCTATATCTACAATAGAAATCATTATCATCATCATCATCATCATCATCATCATCATCATCATCCCAGTGACTCCAGCAACATATTTACCTTCCAATGGGATTATTTTAGACCGTTCATAGTTAGCTTTTTAATTCTTCTCTAATAATAAAGAACAAATAAAAACATTTGGAGGAATAGCAAAATGAAAATCCCCGACCTTAGAATCAAAGTTCTCTCTTCTCTACAGAAGTGTAGGAATTAAGTTCTTAATTCAATAACATGGTGTCCCATCGTGTTTAATGGTTACATTTCCCTTTTTGCTTATTGCCGAGATATTACTGTGCAAATATGCTCTGAGGTTACTCTTGAAAAATGGCCCTTTTCCCAGTCTTTTGCGTTTGCTGCATTAATGGTCAGGAGTGAGCAGCTCTTTAAGGAAGATGTTGATCATCTTAACATCCATTGGGAATTCAAGAAGTTCATCCTGATTAAGAAGCCCAAGGAAGCACAGATCCATGTACCATGCTTTTCAAAATAAAAGGATTGATAAATTCAAGGCAAAACCTGAGTATTAAGGTGGAAGTATTCTGATATTTGCAGATTTCAAGATGAGTGGTGATAGTGACTTGAAATTGTCAGCCCTTTAACATAAAGAAATATTTTAGCAAATCTGGGCGTAAAATTGGCATACAGAAGTCTGAGAATCATGGTTCTGGGAAAGCCGATGAGGGTTAACATGACAATGGAGTTGGTGGGATGATTGTGATCAAATGGTCAAACCGGGAGGAAATCTAGAAAGCTTTAATGAATTCCCTTTAATTACTGCAGAGGAAAATGAGCCCCAGAGAAAAGCATGGTTTCCCTAGGTCCCTTGGGCATTGACTACAAAGTTAGAACTGGAGCGCATGGCCTCATGATGAGTCACATGAAACCCAAATCCTCACTGTCCCTTTTCCTCTAGGCTGATTCTTCAGTTCCTGTCTCTGTGCTGCCTTGAAATACTTCTTCTGGAAATAGAGGGTCTTTCCACCAACCTGGGAACTTCCTCGGTTCCTTCAGAATTCTCCCAGCCCTTCTGAAGAGCTGCATGGGTCCCAGCGCTTTAATAGAACACAGCCACCAGGGGGACTTCCCTGAAGTCCAACAGCCTTGGAAAGACCAAGGAGAAGTCTACAGAAAAGGCTCATGCCCTCACCACAACCATCGCTGGCCTCCAAAGGCAGCAGGAAGGAGCCTGTCCACCCATTGCTACCTGAGCCAGGCCAAATATCCCCTTGGTCAGGCAGGAGCACTTCTCCCAGTGAGAGCAAACCAAGGCTCCTGAGGGCACAGGTCCAGCCAAGGCTTCCCCCAAGCATGAGTTCCAGATTTTCTCGGGAAGCAGTCAGAGCTGACCTGGCAGGAGGTGATGTGATCTTTCTCAGAAACACCTGGATTTCTGGGATAGCAGAGAGCTCACCGCTGGGGCCAGCAAGCTCACTGGGGCCATGGTGCAAGTGGTCTTCTCGTGTTCTATTTGGGCAAGGAAGAGACAGGAGTCATTTCCATATGTAGTGTACTGAGACCCAAAAAAGATCCACAGGTCCAGAACTAATGCCCTTAGCTATGAACCACAGTGCCTGGGATTCTACCATAGGATTTCCACCTGTCCCCATCTCTTGTGTTCAAATCTGGGCTTTACCACTTCACAGCTGCCTGGCTTGAGCAAGTTATTGGACCCCTCTGAGGCACACGTTCCTTACCTTTAAAATGGGATCATGATCCCCAGCTCAGAGAGCTGTCCCCAGGATGAGAGACTATAAGGGGAGCTCTCCCTGGCACCCAGCAGGAGAACAACGAATGCTGGTCCCTTCTTTTCCCTTTGGCTGCAGGGCTTCCCTTTCTGGGCACATCTTCTGCAGTATGTCCAAAGAGGGAATGTAGTGAGTCTGTTCAGATGCGTGCTCCCTGAAAGAAGAGATGGGACTCCTAGCTGCAGGGGCAGCACTGGGCCAACAGGAGAGAGAAATGCCTGGAAAAGGGAGGCTGGAGAGAGGCGGGGTTGGGGGTGGGTGTGGCTTAGGGCCACTGCCACTGCCCAGGTTCCATTGGCTTCAGGAATCCCTAAAGAGCTTTCTCCCTAAGGCTTGAGCAAGTATGATGGAGACTTTGACCTCTAAATAATTGCACATAATATGGTATTAAGCACCGAGATTTAAAACTTTAAAGAGCAAGGATAGTTTATGTCAAACACACTCCAATTTCCCCACGTGAGCTAAGACTGAAGGTTTGAGATGGCCCATGTCAACTCCCTGACTTGTTGATATGGTGGTTCTACCTGTATGTGCATAATTACTGGAAGAGTCAATGTTAAAATTTCAGAAGATTTTCTGAAATTTCTGAAATAAATTTCTGAAATAAATTTATAAATAAATTTCTGAAATAAAATTTCCGAAGATTTTCCCATCTGGAAAATCCATTTCTATATTTTCTGGAGAGAAACACCCGATGCCTGGTACACAACACCCTCCCGCTCTTCTCGCAGGGCTCCCTTATCTGCCATTCACTGCGCTGGCACAGCGGCTGGATGGGAACAGTGGGCTGGGCTCAGTCTGAGGTCCCCTACTGCTACTGGCTGTCTCTCCTCAGGGAAGCCCCCTAAATTTTTTGAACTTGTTTTCTTAGCTATCAAACTGGGAGATGGACACCTAGGTCCCTGCAGTCTTGTGAGGATTAAAAGAACGAGGAGAAAAAAAAAATCATGTCATTAATCCCCAGTAGAATGGTGAATCCTTTCCTCTTGGGGTAACAAGGGAGAAGCCTTAGAGAGTGTTCTGGCTCCTGCATCTTCCCTTGGATTCCACTCCAAGGTGAAGAGGTGAGGAACCAAACCCTGCCCTGCCCTTGAACTGCAGCGATGCTGACTGAAGGGGGCGTCACTAGCTAGTGAGACAAGCAGGGAAGTTTCCTGCTGGTGGGTTTAGATACAGGTGTACTCAGAATGTTCTTGGAAACCTGGAGAGGTGGATATGCAGATGTCTGCTCCAAGAGTCCCTGCTTAAAGGACTGGGTGAGTCTGACATTTCAATGCCAGGGAACCCCACTCCTGAAAACTGGCCCCACAAGACCCTTCCCTGGAGCTGTCCTTGGACGTCACAGAACAACAGGGACACTAGGAGCTCCTCCTGTCTGAAGGAGGGAGACTTGGGAAGAGCTAGGGGAAGAGGGCAGATCCAGGGGAAGAGCCGCCTCCTTGTGTTAGAGGAAAAGGGTGGGGAAGACTCTGATAAGAGGGTGGAGACTCAAAACTAAAGAGGCCAAAGGGCAGCCTACTTTTGGGGAGCCAGGGCAGGCTGTGGGGACTCTCCAAGCAGATGCCATCACCAAGGACCACATCGTTCTGGAAGTTCCCTGTGGGCCGTGCAGAAATTCTAGTGTGTTCTTGTCTGTCTTTTCCCAGCTGTCCTAGCACTCGGTGAAAGAAGCCATCCAGATTGCTAGTCCTCTCAAAGAGAATTTTTCTCCTCAATGCCCGACAGTGAGAATGTGTGAAAAAGGGAACGTTGCCACATCCTTAATTGAATGATCATTTCCAAAGTGAGTTCCCACTCACACGTTCCCCCTGCTTACAGCTTAACAAGAGTGTCGGGGAAAAATACTCCACACTTGACTTAGCATAAAATAGCACACAGGTGCAGTTATAACACCATTTGGGGGAAGCATAAGATAAAATGAACATACTTCCTAATTCTATTTTTCATGACAGTGTTCTAAAAATCTATTGTGAAATTTTGCTCTCTTGCTTTTATGAAGATTCATTTTGCAAGTGGCCTTTCTTCTGTATAAATTATGTGTAACGGGGCCTCCCTGGTGGCGCAAGTGGTTGAGAGTCCGCCTGCCGATGCAGGGGATACGGGTTCGTGCCCCGGTCTGGGAGGATCCCATACGCCGCGGAGCGGCTGGGCCCGTGAGCCATGGCCGCTGAGCCTGCGCGTCCGGAGCCTGCGCGTCCGGAGCCTGTGCTCCGCAACGGGGGAGGCCACAACAGTGAGAGGCCCGCATACCGCAAAAAAAAATAAATAAATAAATAAATTATGTGTAACGAACAAGGGCCTTGTGCACTGTCCACCATCATGTGTGGGTTTGGGAGGACTTAACTGACCCTCCCATCTCCTTGTGGGCCATCCTGGAGAGGGACCTTGTTTTCTAGGATTCCAGGCAGAAACTGGCATGTGGACACAGGGGAGGAGACGGAATGCTGGGACATCTGACGCCAGGCCTCCTGCCTCTTCTCATGTGTCAGGGAAGCTGCCCTCTGGGGTGACAGGCAGTGGGCATCCAGCCTGCAGGGTCCAGGAGGAGTACTGAGACACAATTCTGGGCTCACTTGGCCAGTGCGAAGAAAGCCCTTTCGGATCAATCCGCCCCTTCCTGGGAGAATTCCGGCAGGCTCTGGGGAGGTTTCCTGGACTTGGCTCTCTGGAAGAAGCACATTCTAGGGACGATGTGGGTCCCAGTGGGGACCTCTCTCTGGAGCAGAAATGGGCCTGGTCATCTATCACTCAGAGAATCTATCCATCTGCAAGCTGTGCTGCTCAGGGTCGGACCGTATTAAAAGAAAGAAAGGGTGGAGGTTCTGCAGACTTGATCTGACACGGTAAGGCAGCCTCAAATGCCTGCCCTACACGTGGCCATTTGAAAAAGCAGGAACCCCACTGGTCCTCCCCAGGGGAGTGACCGTGTTCCGTAGGTGCTCTGCAGGTGACACCAGGCCCACCACCTTGGTCCCCACAGACTAAGCAGGGGGTTGGAGGCTTACACTGAAGGAGATTGGACTCAGAGACCACCACCTCTTAGGTCACCAAGCATGACCTGTGCTCCAAGGGGACCCTATGTGTGCACAGCAGCAAATGGACCCAGAGCTGCCCTTTCTCAGGGGTGGTAGTACAGATGCCAGGGAATAACGGGAAAGCAGGTCCTGTCCCAGGACACAGAGCTGCAATGCCAGGTGTCTATAAGGGCTGCTACATTGTCTAGTGTTGGGCTAGTGGGAGGCCAGGGTGCCAGGGGTCTGATCGAACAGCATCCACACTGACTGCCTTTCCTGGGGAAGGCACCTGCCTCGTAGAAGGAGCCCAGCACAAGGTAGATGCTCAGTCAATGTTTGTCTGATGAATGACTCTGTGAAATCTGCCTGGTGTAGATGCCGGGAGTCAGCAGTCAAACCTTTCACTGCTGCTCTGAGGAGGGGAGAGGATTGACGCTCAGTTGCTTGGGAGAAAAGTCATGTGTTCTCTCCTTCACTGAGGGACCCCGGGCCCAGAAGAGGAGGAACAGAGGTTACCGTCCATGACTAGCTATGACTAAAATGACCAAAATGTGTGTCCCGTGTGGGCCCTTTAAATGTTAGGGTTGAGAGAGTTTCGAGCTGTCTTAGGATACGATGCCTTCATTCCTGGAACTCTGTTAGTACGAGGAATGAACCTTGACAAAAACCCGATGTTCAACCAGGGTCGGTCATGAGCATGGTTATTAACAGGCACCTGAATGCACTTTGTCAGGAACTTTAGTGAAATAGCTAAGTCAGAGGGACCAAATATTTAAAGGTGATGCATCTTAAGAGGGGTGAAGTTAAAGAAATAAGCCTCTGAATAAACTTGGTACTTCCCTCACTCATTCTTAACTGCTATTAGTCACTGTTTCACCTAAACCTGGAGCTTTCTCAAGACTTGAATAGAACACTTCTTTCTAAGCCACCCCGAGTCCTTGCCCTGGGATGAGATTCCTTCCATGTTACCACCAGAAATTCAGGTTTTGCCTTTAGTGTTCTGTTTCAGCAACAGCTTCTTCTTTTCATCCTGGCTTTGGGTTTTTCCTGAATTATGAACAGCGACTCTTTCTGGGGTCCATCAAGGGGTATTTGGTATGAGATAGAATTATTACACTTGGCACAGTTGCTGAGGATGTGAAGTCAGCCCAAAGAACTCTGCTCTACTGTGAAGCCAGCAGGCTTGGGGTGGGAAGCAAGAAAAGAGGGGGCTCCTCTCAGCTGGACGTTGCTTAGTTGGCAACAAAGAAAGAATCCTGGGTCTTTTCTCATATTGTGCTGGGAACAGAATAGAAATGTCTGCTGCCGGCAGCTCTCATTTGGAGAACAATGACTTTCCAAGTGTGGGTGGTATACTACAGTGAGTTTGTCTCTTCCTCCCGTGCCCCTAGCTCGCTGCTCTGTAAAGAAGAGGGCAGGAGGGAGGGACTGTCTCTGGAAGAATCCAGGTTAGCCTTTGAAGGCGGCCATAGAACCAGTCAGCAGGAGGAAAGATATCCTTAACAACCATACAAGAGTGAATGGTGCAAGTCGGCAATATTCTGATTAAAGTTGTACAGGTCCTTCCATTCCGGCTACAATGACCAGCCTTTCTGTGAACAAGTATCTCCTTGTTCCCTGATAAGAGCAAGGTGAAGGTAAAGTTCTGATCCGCTTCCGCAGTTCCCGATACTGTCTCCATCCATCATGCTCCGGTTCCCTGAAGATCAGAACACCACAGTTTTTCAAGTACTGGCAGGTACTTTGTTCTCTGTTGTTGCACGGCCCTGGTATTGTGAAGCCTTTTTTCTCGTCTTTATCTTCCCTCCCCAACTAGTTCAAACACTCCTTGAGAGCCCAACTGGGACTGAGTACACAGTAGGTGCTCTATAAAGGCCTGTCCCATTGGGTGTGATTCTCCAAGAATTTAGCAAAGCCATGGAAAACAAGAGAAAAGAATATCTCCCCCACCCCCTCCAGAACATTGCTTTGTTTTTTATTTTTGACAATCTAGACATGGTTGAGCATACTTCCTGGTTCAGACTGAATTTGATATCTTGTGACTAGGATTCTGAGATCACAGCTAACACGCTTTCTCCAAAAGGACGCTAAAAAATACATGAATGCATAACTCACTTCTCCAGGCTGCTGATAGAAAGATAAGCGTACAGTCTCTAACTGACGCTACAAAAAGCCTGTGATGATGGAATTGGAGGCACTATGGCAGGCATGGGAGGTTGAGGAAACACTGTGAATAGAGGCATCCTGTCTCCCCCGAGAGCTCACAGTGGATGGTGTGGCTGACTCTCCTCCAGTCACAGCAGGCCAGCTGTGCACATTCATTCAGTTCTGCAGCAGGGGGTGCGGCAGGCAGTGTGAAGGCAATGCAGAAATTAGCATCCCCTGGCTTGGCTAAATGGACAGACCAGCATCTTGTCAAAAGGAGATTTCTCCAGGCGTTCCATCCAGCTGCTACAGCTACATGAACTGGTTCTGGCCAATGGATTACTACAAGCAAAACGGAGTGGTGTCACTTCTGGGTCAATGCGGTTAAAGCAGTTGTGCCTTTTCCATCATTCTGCTCCCTTCCTTGGCCACATATTCCAGATGGCACAGCTATAGGATGGAACGAGCCTGAATCCCTAGGCCATCCCCCAGGAGAAAGCACATGTACACTGGCACACAGGAATAGCTTGTGAAATGCAATGACGACCTATATTAATGTTAATATTACTACTACTGTTTGCTGATCAAGTGATAACGTGGCAACCAAGGTCAGTCTGTGGCCAGCATGAGGCAGTGAAGTCCACTGGGGAGGGTGGGAGATAGAAACTCACACTGACCCCGTGAGTGCTTACTGCATACCAGGAACACTGCCTTGTTGGATTCTTATCAAAATCCTAATGATAAAGGAGATATTAGCTGCTCCATTTTACAAAAAAAAAAAAAAAAACTGGCAGAAGAGCTCAAGGACACGTGACTGGTAGTGTCCAACATGAAGAGGGAAACCCAGGTTTGACCCCTGCACATCTGCTACCCTCTTCCTAACAGGTTCCCTACAATCTTGCCTTTCCCTTTGCCCGCACGAGGGCCTGTAGTGATACATCCTGACCACAAGTGGCATCACAAAAGCTCCCAGTAAAGACTGTCTTGGCAGCCTCTCTAAGAGCACCAAGGACACAAGGTGAGAGCAGAAGGTAATTATCATTGCACTTGGGCCTTGGTGCTATCAGGAAGCATCACTTCAGGGTTTATGGTAGTCTCCCAACTCTCTATAGCAACCTACTGGCTCAAAGATGCCTCTCCTATCTTGTTAGATTGTAAGCCTCACAGCCCACCTCTGTAGTACATATGCAAGAAATTATCCCCAGCCCATGAATAGGACCGTGCCCGTGTCCTCATGCTCAGCCTGGACCCTCAGTGGTATATTGGGCTGCGTGGGAGGCTGCGTAATCAGAAGTACATTTATTAAAGAAAAGGAAAGGAAAACCTTCAGTGACACAGATTCCTACTTTCCTATCACAGGGTCATATTTTCAAGAGAATTTAAGAGGATCTCATAGTTTATTAGTCTTTAGAGTTTAAAAGTGAATATTGGAAGCAACATTTTAAATCATTTTCTTTCACTTAAGAAAAAGCTGCCCACCTCGATCCCTGCCGGAAGTTAATAAGTGGAGGATGAGGCGCATCGCCTTACGGTGGCAGTTGGTCATTTTAATACCTCAGTACAGTCCACAGACAGCCAAGGGCCTTGAGTGGGGAGCCACTGCCATGTCACAAGAGGGGAGGAGAGAAATAACAGGACAAGGCCCCATGTCAAGTCAAGAAAGGAAATGAGGGGCTTCCCTGGTGGCGCAGTGGTTGAGAGTCCGCCTGCTGATGCAGGGGACACGGGTTGGTGGCCCGGTCCGGGAAGATCCCACATGCCACGGAGCGGCTGGGCCCGTGAGCCATGGCCGCTGAGCCTGCGCGTCCGGAGCCTGTGCTCCGCAACGGGAGAGGCCACAACAGTGAGAGGCCCGCGTACCACAAAAAACAAAAACAAAAACAAAAACAAAACGAAATGTGTTCACGGCAAAAGATGAGAGGAGCTGTTAGGGTAAATAAAGAGAGCTAGGGCTTTCCAGAAAAGACTTCATGGAAGTTGCATGGTTTAAAAATAAAAAGAAATGCAATTTACAGAGGTGGTGATGTGGGATTTTAGAAAGAGTTATTCGGCATGTGTATGCAAGTATGTGTTTCTTTGGGAGACAGGAGGGAAAAACACTTTGTGTAACCTCTCAGGAGGAGGGGTAAAGTCCGACACTGCCAGTCTTTAGACAGGTCTCTGCAACATCTGATTATCAACTGTCAAAAAAAT
The DNA here is from genome assembly GCF_025265405.1 of Mesoplodon densirostris. Taxonomy (NCBI): domain Eukaryota; kingdom Metazoa; phylum Chordata; class Mammalia; order Artiodactyla; family Ziphiidae; genus Mesoplodon; species Mesoplodon densirostris. The sequence continues at coordinate 146,731,758 of NC_082665.1, forward strand.
CAGGGGCAAGAGCAGCATGCTACTGCCTTGGCAGCATCTCCCCACAGGCTGGCCCAGAGCCCAAACTGTCCCAGTATCCTCAATCCACATTTTGTTCCTGTGTTCATCTTACCCCTTAACCTGAGACAGCCATTTTCTTAAGCGTTGGCAAATAGATTTCATCTACTGTCAGCACTAATTGAACCTGCAGCATCACACTGAGAGGAATTCATGATAGACATGCTTTAGACAGCTAAAAATGTGCACCTCTCCCCCTCCCTTGAAGATAGGGATGGCCGTGGGACCCAGTTCTTGCCTTTGAGACGGAAGCAGCAATCTGGTGGGTGTAGTGGATTGAATACATCCTCAAAGATATGTCCACATCTAGGACCCTGTGAAGGTGACCTTATTTGGAAAAGGGGTCTTCACTGATGTAACTGAGTAAAGGATCTAGACATGAGACAATCCTGAATTATCCAAGTGGGCCTTAAATCTAATGACAGGTGTCCTTACTAGGACACACCGAGGAGAGGCACATGGGAGAAGAGAAAGCCACGTGAAGATGGATTCAGAGATGAGAGTGATACAGCCACAAGCCAAGGAAATGCCTGGAGCCTCCAGAAGCTGAAAGAGGCAAGAAAGGCTTGTCCCATGGAGACTGGAGGGACCCCAGCCCTATGGACACCTTGATTTCAGACTTCTAGCCTCCAGGCTGTGAGAGAACAAATCTCATTCGTTTTAAGCCACCAAGTTCATGGTAATTTGTTACAACAGCCCTAGGAAACTAATCTAGGGGGACTTCCAGGAGAGCTCCTTAAAAGCTAGCAGTTAGTCTTTCACTCTTTTGTTCATTAAAATGTGCCCAAGGGGAGAAAATTTCTATTGGATGAGATTGTCTGGGCCATGTGTGGACCAGCGGATTCTTGTGTCCTTCTCTGGGCTGTGGCATCTGGCACGCCCCTCACTTGGCTAATTGTCCCAACACGTGACTTTTAATGCTTCAAGTGTTCACATATGATCTCACCTCTAAATATGGCTTGAACCTGTGGTTTAATTCTAGATTTATGATCTGGGCTGGAAAGTGTTTGCTCTTTTCTTTTGGGCATGGCAGTCCAGTGAATTTCACCTCTGCCCCCTGCTCCTGAGTGGGTACTTAACTCCTAATGCTTTTGCATAATATAAAACAGTAATAATTAATAATAATACTTTCAGGAGCACAGAGTCTATAACTCAGTAACTTAGAGCCATCAAATAAGTTATTTGGAAGCCAGATAGGAAAAAAACAGGGGACTTCATGTCTACTATAAAACAGTGAACTACATCCAAAGAGGATTACATATTTTTGAGTATTTTGTAATTGCCTCTAAAGCCAGGGGAATGAATAAAATCTCCAGCAAAAAAAAAAAAAAAAAAAAAAAAAAAATTTTTTACTGCCTTCAAAATAGTAAGTATGCAGTGTCTGTACATTTCCAAGCAAACCTATTTTGATTGTCATTAATGTCACTTTATAGCTCTTTCTCTCTCTCCCTCAGTCTTGCTGAAGGATTTAACATCAAGTGATTCAACAGTGACAGCTGGAGAGAAATCAGCTTTGAGATTTCTCATTAAAAGTAATGCTGTGTTAGTAGCCAAATACTCAGAAATGTGAAACGTTAAAATTTAATGGTGTGGAAAAGGCTTATTCTAACTTTGCAGATTGTACCATCTTTGTGGAAGTTGGTAGAAAATACCAGTTTGTATTTGTGGAAGGCCAGTGCGGTTATAATAATGACAGGAGTTTGCAGAAGTCAGTATCCACCAAGCTGCAATTCTTCTGTGGTTCACTTTGTGGAGTTCTTGAAACCTCCCATTGGCTCTCACTCTTGCACAGAATAAAGTTTCCCATTGGTCTCTGCTTCTTCTCCCTACACTCTTCACCATTATTGGCCTTTAAGCTGAATAGGCAAATTTATTCAGTTTATATTATCTTCCCAATGCCATTTTCAGAAATAGTCTGCCCAATGTCTTATATCACTGCATTGTGCTAAACATTTAGGAAATTCATTTCTCTAAGAGGAATAGCAGGAAATAACGTTTCATTGTATTTTAGACAGAGAACAAAAATACGAGGACTCCCATCCAATGTAATCAAAGCTGCCATTTGCATTTGGGGGAAATAATTACATTCTTTATCTCCTGATCTTAAATCACTTCCTGAAAACCTCCAACACCTGTGACAATGAAAATGTACGACTCCACAAATCAGTCAATGAATCCCATCTGGAAACTTTAATAACAGCACCTTCCAGCCCTGTAATTGCACTGGAATTGAGGACAGTTGGAAGAGGAGGTATGTGAGGGCTCTCTGGCCCACCCCTTCTATTTCTCTTCTAGAATTTGAAAGCACACGTGCAACTATGTATCATTCTGAATAATTTGTGTGGTTTTACCTACATATTTTATATTAGCATGTCTTATCTCCTCAACTTGACTGTAAGCTGCTTAAGGGCACATAGTAAAGGCCGAATAATATTAGCTGCTATGATCATTTTTATAATGCTAGTTATCCCAAGAGAAATAGTAGCCCCTCAGTAACACTGGGCAAAGAAACCCCTAAGCAGGAAAGCAGAAAGTCCAGATCAGACGGTTGGTATATCTCTCCAGTTTAAGGATGGAGTGGAGAGAGGAAAGGACTGCCAGGCCTGGAGACAGGAAGTCACCCAAACAACTCTGTAATCTTGGATAAGCCACTCAAACCCAAAGTTTGGAGTGGCTTTCACTGAAAGTGCAACCCCCTTCATGTAGTAAGCCACCCAAAATTCCTGAGAATTGGCATCTTCATGTATAAAGTGAAGGAAGTAATAAAGTTGCTATTTTACATATGCAATACTATATGTAATAGCAGAGTTGTTATTTATATTAGAAAAAATATACTTAGAGTCCCTGGCACTTTTTAGGTACTCAAAAAGTGTCCATTCATTTGAGATGATAAAGTTATAATATTATACCCAATATTAGGGCTGGGAGAAGTCTGAGAGCTCAGCTGGTCCAAACTCCCACCTTATAAATGAAGAAAGCAAGGCTCAGAGAAAGGAGTTGGACCACCCAAGTTTAACCAGGAACTAGACTATGCAGGGTTAGCGACAGAACCCTTGTGTCCTGCACCCAGATGCTGGCTCTATTTACCTCTGTCTACTGCCCCTCTTATTTCATGCTTCTTCAAACAGAACACCAGGTCCAAGAGGATTAGAACTGTCCCTTCTCTTGTTTTCCCCACAGCATAGCAGACCAGTCCAGGCAAGAGACCACAGATCCCTTCTGAGATGAAGCAACTGAATCAAGAGCCTGGATCCACTGGCCAATGTCCAGCATGGGCCATATCTATCTCTGGGCATTTTCAAAGGAGGCTTTGATGGATCTCCACCTGTACTGAAGCACACATTAGCTAATGACACTAACTGACACGGTCTTGGGTCATGACTCAGAAGACTTCCCACAACCAATCATCACCAGAAGAAGCCATGGGAAGGGGGGCCAGTCATTCAGCAAAAGAGCAAAATACCAGGAATGTATTCCTGCGCAAGACTCTCCCAGCACCCTACCATCAATATCACAGTCTACCATCAGAGCTTCATCCCTTCCAGCTATGACATTTATCCTCTGGCACATCACAAAAGCTTTGGGGAGATGTAATGTCCTATAAGCCATTAATGTCAATTGGAATATCAGAAACCTTCTACTGGGAAAGCTGGGAAACTTCTACGTAAAACACGATCTTCATTAGATAGCACTGGCTTGAGAGGCAAAGGGGCAGGAGCGCGAAGCAGAATTAGTTATGCCCTGAGCTCTTGGGGGAGCTGGAGACGGTAGGAAACCACGGGCCACCAGATGGAAAATGAGATTTCGGGAGCAGGAAGGCAGGAGGAAATATGATGCGGTCGGAGAACTCTGAAACTACGCTTTGGAGGCATTTGGTAAAATCAAATGGCTTTCCCTTAGAACCTATTCCCTGGGAAAGGTGCTTTTGTTTTTCCAAGAAGCTGAATAAATTGTCAACCAGCGTCCTTAAATGTCCTCATCTACCCATTGTGGTCTATCTCCTAGGAGAGCAGCTTGACACAACTGCACAAGCATTAGACACAAGAGCCCATCGCAGACAAATCAACGGCAACCTACTCACCCACAGTGTGGGTGCCAGCTTGTAGCTCTATTGCTTCCAAGTCCTAAGCTAATTTACAGGGTTTCGAGCAGCTGTCGCTGCCCTTGGAAAACACATAGCGCTAAAGAGACACAGATGTTTGTCACTGATCACGAACAGTCCCTGTCCCCCAGGTGTTCTCTTCCAGCCACTCACCTTTCCTCTCCCATTTCTGCAGAAATCTGAGTATAGCATGACCAATATTCATAACCAGGAGACCAAGCAACATGTCCGAACCTTTTCTGAGAATTGAGGGTGTCTGTAGCTGAAGTGGAATACTATTAATAATCATGCCAAGGCTTGATGCTAATTATTGTGTAAGGCAGAAAAGGCATGTCACTCGCCCTCCATCAGCTGACACTTTCAGGAATGGAATAGTTGTAAACAGCCCACCGGTTCTGCCCATTCTCTGGAGTCACTGGTCTTCCACATCCATACCCACTGTCTCTGTTAGCAGGAGATATGTAAGATCTAAAGAATTTTTCATGTTTGACATTTGGCTTGAGGGCACTGGGGACCACAGTCAAGCACGCTGGAGCACCAAAATAAGGGGTGGGGCCACATGACAAGACAATTTCAGAGACCATCCTCCCTGCATGGTGGTAATTCATGGAGAAACTTCAGAACAAAATGCAATGCTGCAAGTTCTGTGTATTCCATTAATATTCTCTCCACCATGGTTGTTCCCAAACCCAAATACCCTTTATATGTGAGGAGCTATAGTCTGGTGTTGGGAGGGGTCAGAACTAATTGGAAAGGGATAGAGAAATTGAGCTCATAAAATCTTTGTGAAAGTCTCTCGTAGGGTTGAAGACACCATTTGCCACCTATAATGTGGTGGCCTCATGCAGTCAATAAAATCTGCTTAAGTTTCTAGAATCTGTCTGGGTCTTAACTGAAGGCACTTCAAGGCCTCAAGAGGGCATTGATAGTCCCATGGGTCCTGGCAATGACTCTGAAGTCCTGGTTGCAGTCAAATCATTGATGTATTAGAACATCATTCATGCAAAGTTTGTATGCTACACATGAAACCTGCCACAAGGAAAAGACAGTATGCTGACGAGGACCTCAGACCATGGCCAATTTCCATATTCAAAGGGAGATTCTTGACAATATGACTTGGAGACACAGACTTTGTTGGGGGACCAGCTTTTTTCTGCTTTTTTCCAATATTTGTTGCCATTGCTGTCCCAGACTGAAGGATATAGTATTAATACTGCAAAGCACTTTAGCCGCTTAATTTTGGCACTTATGATGCTGCCTTTATCATTTAGAAAAAGAGTTTTCAGGGCTGAACAGTTCATTTACTAATATGTTTTTCCTTTCTTCCCCACAGAGGCTCTTGCACTTTTGAAATAAAAATTCATTTCCTTGAATACATGGAATTGATGCTAATTAAAATGCCTGTGAGAGTTAGAGGAATCAGCCAGCCCCAGGAAAATAGAAGGTCAATTTTATTTTTCAAAGGGCATGGGGAGAAATTAAAATACCCTTAATTCAAGTCATAGATTTCATAGAGTTTGAAGAGATCGTACAGCTCCTCTAGGAAAGTAAGAGAAAGTGTATGGACTCTGAAGTCAGATAGACGCGGGTTTGATGCTTGACTCTGACTCTGCCTGAGTCTGTGACCTTGGACAAGGTCCTCCGCTCCCCACCCCACTGGATTAGGAAGAGGTTTAAAGTGTGACTGTCAAGTTCATGGAGCAGGTGATTCTGCTCTATCTTGGTGCTGGGGGGTAGGACCTGGTGTCTCTCTTATACCAAGAATATTAGCGATGGAAAAGGCAGTCAAAGAAAGCTCTGTTAATTGTTTGAATTTCTCCTATGGAACAAATGGGCTGGTTTCAGAAGGAACTGTACCCTCTCAGGGGTGAAGCCATTTACTATAGATGCCCCCTGGGGAGTGTCTCCAACAATTAAGCCCCTCCCAGATTCCCTTCTTGGGTTCTTGCCCTATCTGGACACTTGGTACTTTTTTTTTTTTTTTTTTTTTAATGGCTGCATTGGGTCTTTGTTGCGATGTGCGGGCTTCTCATTGCGGTGACTTCTGTAGTTGCGGAGCACGAGCTCTAGGCACGTGGGCTTAGTAGTTGTGGCTCGAAGGCTCTAGGGCACAGGCTCAGTAGCTGTGGCACACGGGCTTAGTTGCTCCGTGGCGTGTGGGATCTTCCTGGACCAGGGCTCGAACCTGTGTCCCCTGCATTGGCAGGCGGATTCTTAACCACTGCGCCACCAGGGAAGCCCTACTGGTACTTTTATTTGCTCCTTGTTCTTATTATTGACTTGACTGTGAATCAACTCACTTTACTGAGTTATCCTTGTCTTAAGATATTATTACTTCCATCTGAGAAATAGTTTGACATATTCATTTCATGTGTTTTAATATCCAGTGAAATCAGTGCAGAACTATAAATCAGCCATGTTCATCCTACACCATTCCAAATCTTTTTGCACACTGCTCATTAGGAAATACTTCTCAAGGGGAGAGTGAGAGTGGAAGATCGCCATGGTTTCTTCGCAGCCCATCTTTAAAATGACCAGATCTATGCCCCTCTACCGCACCCCGTGGATGCAGAGTCAGAGCCCACCCTGCACTCTGAGGACCCTCAGTCATTGGCCTTGGGACACTGAAACTCAACACCCAAGAATCTGAAATGTGCACAATCCAGAGGGATCGGAGGGAACTTTACTGGACTCCATTATTTGAGGATAAGAGAGAAGGAGGCCAGAAGTGGGCCAGGGGGCCAGTGGGAGAGAGATTAAAAGACTGAAAACTGGCAAGTAGGAAGGCAGAGAGGACCCCTTCAGGCCAAGGAGGGTGTGGACTGGAGCTGGGCCCCCTCCTGGCTGGATGGCCTGGCACCATTACTTATTACTTTAACTGTCACTTAGTTGACTTTATAAGTAGACTCTGGCTTAAGTAATAATAATATCTGTGAAATAACGGTTCAGGGAGCAACACAGAGGGCAATGCCCATGCTCCCCTCACCTGAGGAAGCCTGGCTGGGCCATGGTTGAAGGAGTCAGGTAGCAGAATGGGCCTGTAGCCTGGCCTTTATTCATTCTCCCTCTCTCTCTGTCTCTGTCTCTCTCTCCAGTTCTGTAGCTCCCATCTGAACACCTTGGGTAACAAAGGGCTTCAATCCTCCCAGGAGTCCAGATGGTGCAGACACACTGTGGAGAAGAACAGATGGAGGTGGTGGCCTCCAGAAGAGCAGAGTGGTGCCTACCCCCCCACACCGTTCCTGGTCCTTGGCCCCCTGACCAGATGGCTCAGAGAATGTCCACCCACCAGGCAGCACCCAACTCACCCCTCCCAGGGGATGGTCAGAGACACAGCATGGGGCCGAGTGGGGACGGGGGGTTGGGGGAGGCTCTCTCAGGATTCTCTTTTCTCTGGTGCTCAGTGCCCTCTCTGTATCCCCGAGGACGGTAAGCGCACAGTGAGCTCACAGCGAGCAGAGCTTTCACCGTCAGTGCAACCCCCTTGTGTAGTCATGAACTTGTTTGAAGCCACAGAGGCTGGATTCAGACATAGGTCATCTGACTCCCAGCCCACTGCTCTCTGCAAAGTGACTTCATCTCTGTCTGTCTTCCCAACCCTTCCAGCCCGGAGCACAGCAGTGCCTACAAGCACTGGCCCAGGATGAGACATCCTGCTGGGGACGGGTGGGGTTGGGCGCCCACTCTGTCTCCCAGATCTGAGACCTTAGGCAAGACCCTCGGCTTCTCGAAGACTTGATTCCCCATGACAGAAACAATGACATTTCCCTCTAAGTCTCCTGCCAGGAGGACAGGAACGATGTTTGTAAACACCAAGCGCATGCTAAGTGAACACCAGTTTCTTGCTAGGAGCTACTCACTACTGCCTGCTCAGGGCTCAGAGTAAAACATGGCATCGGTGTCATCCTTATCCTCTTATCAAGGTGCACGTTTTTCCTGGCAGGACTACCCAGCTTGTCCAAAAGCATGTTTCCAGGGAATGGTACTGGGGAGATTCCTCAGCGAACCAGACAGCAAGGCCACTTCTCAGGTCTAAACATTTCTAAATAAGGCCAGGAGGGTTGAAGGGCACACACTGCACTCCCAGGAGCCTCAAAGTCTCATCCACGACAGGGATTCTGAATCAGTCCCCCTGAAGCCTCGGCTGAACGGGGGGGCAGGAGCGAAGCCCAGGATGTGCTCCCTTTAAAAGTCCCGTGAGTGATAGCGAGGCACAGCCAGGCTGGAATAATTGCATCGCTATTTATTTAACCAATATTTACTGAGCACCTACAATGTGCTGGGACTGGGAACATCACGATGAATAGAGGAAATCAGAGAAAGCAAACAGAAATCGCAAGATTGTGCAATGAGGCATAAAGGTGAACAGGGGCTGCTGTTCCCATTCATAATAGAACTTGAAAACACAATGGGACTTTTTTTTTCCTAACATCTCTATTGGAGTATAACTGCTTTTCAATGGTGTGTTAGTTTCTGCTGTATAACAAAGTGAATCAGTTATACATATACATCTGTTCCCATATCCCCTCCCTCTTGCGTCTCCCTCCCACCCACCCTATCCCACCTCTCTAGGTGGTCACAAAGCACTGAGCTGATCTCCCTGTGCTATGCAGCTGCTTCCCACTAGCTATCTATTTTACGTTTGGTAGTGTATATATGCCCATTCCACTCTCTCACTTCGTCCCAGCTTACCCTTCCCCCTCCCCGTGTCCTCAAGTCCATTCTCTATGCCTGCGTCTTTATTCCTGCCCTGCCCCTAGGTTCTTCAGAATCACACAGTGGAACTTTTAAGCACATCATCAGCAGAATCTCTTGTGGGATATTTTTCCTTTTGATATTTTCCTTTGTGCTTGGCTTCCAGGAACCACAGAAGGCCTGGAGTCGCGGATGGCCCATGTGTGTTACATCTCAACGACAAAAAGTGAAGAAGATGTTTTCATTTACTGAGTGATTTAGGAAAATGATTTCATAGGGAAGTGCAGAAAGTCACCAGAAACATTTTGAAATGTCTTCAAACTGTAAACAGATTTTGGAAATGAAATGCTCTCAGTTTCTTTCTCTGATTGTCACTTACCGCCCAGGCAGGGCAGGATGTTTACCAAGAATTCCTTCCCCCAAGGACAGCTGGGAGCTGACACAGCCAGCAGGTGAAACAGGGGAAAACCTGTTCACTGGCACAGCTCCTGGGAAGCCAGCCTCCCGAGAGTACAGTCAAGAAGTAAATTTCCTTCTTTAATTTAAAAGAATTTTTAATTTTTATTTTGTATTGAAGTATAGTAGATTTACAATGTTGTGTTAGTTTCAGGTGTACAGCAAAGTGATTCAGTTATATATATATATATATATATATATATATATATATATATATATATATATATATATATATATATGTTCTTTTCATATTCTTTTCCATTATGGTTTATTACAAGATACTGAATATAGTATACTTCTCTGTGCTATACAATAGAACTTGTTGTTTATCTATTTTATACATAGTATTGAGTTGGCCAAAACTTTCGGAAAAACCCAAATGAACGTGTTGGCCAACCCAATAGTTTGTACCTGCTAATCCAAAACTCCTAATTTATCCCTCCCTCACCCCGTTTCCCCTTTTGTAACCATAAATTTATTTTCTATATCTGTGAGTCTATTTCTGTTTTGTAAATAAATTCATTTGTACTATTTTTTAGATTCCACATACAAGTGGTGTCATATGGTATTTGTCTTTCTCTGTCTGACTTCACTTAGTATGATGATCTCTAGGTTCATTCCCGTTGCTGCAAATGGCATTATTTCATTCTTTCTTATGGCAGAGTAATATCCCATTGTATGTGTGTATACACACCACATCTTCTTTTAGATTTCCTTTTGTCTCTAGATTCTGCATCACTTTTTTCAAACTAAAGAGCTTCTGATCCGGTCATGTGATGAAGGTGTGTTCTTCAACCTGGCCTGGCCATGCCCTGGGTCTGTCTGGTCCCTCGCAGGCACTCTGCACACAGCCTATCTCATGCCCAGTGTTTATGGGGCACTCTCTGTTCCACACCATGTTGTACCTGGTGTTTGTCCATAGCAATCCCCACAACTGCCTCAGGGGGTCGCTGTCATCAGTCCACCTTTAAAATCAAGAAACAGTGACTGGCTCTGAGTCAAAAACTTGCTCAAGGCACCACAGCTGATAACGGAGCCCTACTCCCCCCAGCCCAGCACATCACACCAGGAAGAGCCCAGCGTCACAAAGATGCTTCCATCGGCTTACCTGGCCTGCATCCTTCAGTGCTCGCCATTAGTTCACACTCTCAACCTGGCACATGAGGGCCTCCAACTTCCCACCACAAAGCTCTGTTCCATCCCCCCGACCAGCATCCTCTACCCCCCCACCTCCTTTCCTGTCTTTCTTGCCCATATTATGTCCAGCCTGCCTCAGAGCCTGAATTTCCCCCTTCAGAACTTGCCCCTCTCCCTAGGCTAAGTTTGCTCTTTCCTTCAAGGGGCACATTCATCCAGACATCCTTCAGGAAGACTTCTCCGCTGGTCTAGCATTCTCCTCCCATGAGAATCCACTGTTCCCTACTTATGGGTCTGTGTGTTTCTGCTGTCTCTCCAGTAGGACTTAAGTTACCAGAGAAAAGGTGTCAGAACTTGAACTCACGCTTCCCTCATACACCTGACACTATGCTAGAGACCAGGAAGCATTTGACCTGCATTTGCTCATTCTTTGATAATGTCCCTGTTTCTTCTCATTGACCCTGGATGGAGCAGATTTTTTTTTAACATTTTTATTGGAGTATAATTGCTTTACAATGGTGTGTTAGTTTCTGCTATATAACAAAGTGAATCAGCTATATGTATACATATATCCCCATATCCCCTCCCTCTTGCACCTCCCTTCCACCCTTCCTATCCCACCCCTCTAGGTGGTCACAAAGTTCAGAGCTGATCTCCCTGTGTTATGCAGCTGCTTCCCACTAGCTATCTATTTTACAATTGCTGGTGTATATATGTCAGTGCCACTCTCTCACTTTGTCCCAGCCTACCCTTCCCTCTCCCCGTGTCCTCAAGTCCATATCTACGTCTGCATCTTTATTCCTGTCCTGACCCTACGTTCTTCAGAACCATTTTCTTTTTCAGATTCCATATTTATGTGTTAGTATATGGTATGTGTTTTTCTCTTTCTGACTTACTTCACTCTGTATGACAGACTCTAGGTCCATCCACATCACTCCAAATAACTCAATTTTGTTTCTTTTTATGGCTGAGTAATATTCCATCATATAAATAAGCCACATCTACTTTATCCATTCATATGTAGAGGGGCACTTAGGTTGCTTCCATATCCTGGTTATTGTAAATAGTGCTGCAGTGAACACTGTGGTACATGACTCTTTTTGAATGATGGTTTTCTAAGGGTATATGCCCAGTAGTGGAATGTCTATGTCATATGGTAGTTCTATTTTTAGTTTTTGAAGGAACTTCCATACTGTACTCCATAGTGGCTGTATCACTTCATATTCCCACCAACAGTGCAAGAGGGTTCCCATTTCTCCACACCCTCTCCAGCATTTATTGTTTGTAGATTTTTTTGATGATGGACATTCTGACTGGTGTGAGGTGATACCTCATTGCAGTTTTGATTTCACTTCTCTAATGGTTAGTGATGTTGAGCATCCTTTCGTGGGTTGGTTGGCAGTCTGTATACCTTCTTTGGAGAAATGTCTATTTAGGTCTTCTGCCCATTTTTGCATTGGGTTGTTTGCTTTTTTTTGATATTGAGCTGCATGAGCTGCTTGTAAATTTTGGAGATTAATCCTTTGTCAGTTGCTTTGTTTGCAAATATTTTCTCCCATTCTGAGGGTTGTCTTTTCTTCTTGTTTATGGTTTCCTTTGCTGTACAAAAGCTTTCAAGTTTCATTAGGTCCCATTTGTTTATTTTTGTTTTTATTTCCCTTTCTCTAGGAGGTGGGTCAAAAAGGATCTTTCTGTGATTTCTGTGATAGAGTATTCTGCCTGTATTTTCCTCTAAGAGTTTGATAGTGTCTGGCCTTACATTTAGGTCTTTAATCCATTTGAGTTCATTTCTGTGTATAGTGTTAGGGAGTGTTCTAATTTCATTCTTTGACATGTAGCTGTCCTGTTTTCCCAGCACCACTTATTGAAAAGACTGTCTTTTCTCCAAAGTATATTCTTACCTCCATTATCAAAGATAAGGTGAGAATATGTGCATGGGTTTATCTCTGGGCGTTCCATCCTGTTCCATTGATCTATATTTCTGTTTTTGTACCAGTGCCATACTGTCTTGATTACTGTAGCTTTGTGGTATAGTCTGAAGTCAGGGAGCCTGATTCCTCCAGCTCAGTTTTTCTTTCTCAATATTGCTTTGGCTCTTTGGGGTCTTTTGTGTTTCCACAGAAATTGTGAAAGTTTTTTGTTCTAGCCCTGTGAAAAATGTCAGTGGTAGTTTGACAGGGATTGCACTGAATCTGTAGATTGCTTTTGGTATTATAGTCATTTTCATAATGTTGATTCTTCCAATCCAAGAACATGGTATATCTCTCCATCTGTTTGTGTCATCTTTAATTTCTTTCATCGGTGTCTCATAGTTTTCTGCATACAGGTCTTTTGTCTCCTTAGGTAGGTTTATTCCTAGGTAATTTATTCTTTTTGTTGCAAAGGTAAATGGGAGTGTTTCCTTAATTTCTCTTTCAGATTTTTCATCATTAGTGTATAGGAATGAAAGGTATTTCTGTGCATTAATTTTGTGTCCTGCAACTTTACCAAATTTATTGATTAGCTCTAGTAGTTTTCTGGTAGAGTCTTTAGGGATCTCTATGTATAGTATCATGTCATCTGCAAGCAGTGAGAGTTTTACTTCTTCTTTTCCAATGTGGAATCCTTTTATTTCTTTTTCATCTTTGATTGCTGAGGCTAAAACTTTCAAAACTATGTTGAATATTAGTGGTGAGATTGGGCAACCTTGTCTTGTTCCTGATCTTAGTGGAAATGGTTTCAATTTTTCAACATTGAGAATGATGTTGGCTGTGGGTTTGTCATATATAGCCTTTATTATGTTGAGGTAAGTTCCCCCTATGCCTACTTTCTGGAGAGTTATTATCATAAATGGGTGTTGAATTTTGTTGAAAGCTTTTTCTGCATCTATTGAGATTATCATATGGTTTTTATCCTTCAGCTCGTTAACATGGTATATTGCACTAATTGATTTGTGTATATTGAAGAATCCCTGCATTCCTGGGATAAACCCCACTTGATCATGGTGTATGATCCTTCTAATGTGCTGCTGGATTCTGTTTGCTAGTATTTTGTTCAGGAGTTTTGCATCTAAGTTCATCAGTGATATTGGCCTGTAGTCTTCTTTTCTGTAACATATTTGTCTGATTTTGGTATCAGGGTGATGGTGGCCTCATAGAATGAGTTTGGGAGTGTTCCTCCCTCTGCTGTATTTTGGAAGAGTTTGAGGATAGGTGTTAGCTCTTCTCTAAATGTTTGATAGAATTTGCCTATGAATCCATCTGGTCCTAGGCTTCTGTTTGTTGGAAGATTTTTAATCACAGTTTCAATTTCAATGCTTGTGATTGGTCTGTTTCTATTTTCTATTTCTTCCTGGTTCAGTCTTGGAAGGTTGTGCTTTTTTAAGAATTTGTCCATTTCTTCCAGGTTGTCCATTTTACTGGCATATAGTTGCTTGTAGTAATTTCTCGTGATCCTTTGTATTTCTGTAGTGTCAGTTGTTACTTCTCCTTTTTCATTTCTAATTCTGTTGATTTGAGTCTTCTCCCCTTTTTTCTTGATGAGTCTGTCTAATGGTTTATCAATTTTGTTTACCTTGTCAAAGAACCAGCTTTTAGTTTTATTGATCTTTGCTATCGTTTTCTTCATTTCTTTTTCATTTATTTCTGATCTGATCTTTATTTCTTTCCTTCTGCTAACTTTGGGATTTTTTTGTTCTTCTTTCTCTAATTGCTTTAGGTGTAAGGTTAGGTTGTTTTTTTGAGACTCTTCTTGTTTCTTGAGGTAGGATTGTATTGCTATAAACTTCACACTTAGAACTGCTTTTGCTGCATCCCATAGGTTTTGGGCCATGGTGTTTTCATTGTCATTTGTTTCTAGGTTTCTTTTAATTTCCTCTTTGATTTCTTCAGTGATCTCTTGGTTACTTAGTAGCGTATTGATTAACTTTCATGTGTTTGTATTTTTTACAGTTTTTTTTCCTGTAATTGATATCTAGTCTCATAGCATTGTTGTCGGAAAAGATACTTGATGTGATTTCAATTTTCTTAAATTTATCAGGCTTGATTTGTGACCCAAGATATGATCTATCCTGGAGAATGTTCCATGAGCACTTGAGAAGAAAGTGTATTATGTTGTTTTTGGATGGAATGTCCTATAAATATCTGTTAAGTCCATCTTGTTTAATGTGTCATTTAAAGCTTGTGTTTCCTTATTTATTTTCATTTTTGTTGATCTCTCCATTGGTGAAAGTGTAGTGTTAAAGTCTCCTAATATTATTGCGTTACTGTCGATTTCCCCTTTTATGGCTGTTAGCATTTGCCTTATGTACTGATGTGCTCCTATGTTGGGTGCATAAATATTTATAATTGTTATATCTTCTTCTTGGATTGATCTTTTGATCATTATGTAGTGTCCTTCTTTGTCCCTTGTAATAGTCTTTATTTTAAAGTTTATTTTGATTACTACTCCAGCTTTCTTTTGATTTCCTTTTGCATGGAATATTTTTTCCATCTCCTCACTTTCAGTCTGTATGTGTCCCTAGGTCTGAAGTGAGTCTTTTGTAGACAGCATATATACAGGTCTTATTTTTATATCCATGCAGCCAGCTCTGTCTTTTGGTTGCAGTATTTAATCCATTTACATTTAAGGTAATTATCGATATGTATGTTCCTATTACCATTTTCTTAATTATTTTGGGTTTGTTATTGTAGGTCTTTTCCTTCTCTTGTGTTTCCTGCATAGAGAAGTTCCTTTAGCATTTGTTGTAAAGCTGGTTTGGTGGTGCTGAATTCTCTTAGCTTTTGCTTGTCTGTAAATGTTTTAATTTCTCTGTCGAATCTGAATGAGATCCTTGCTGGGCAGAGTAATCTTGGTTGTAGATTTTTCCCTTTCATCACTTTAAATATGTCCTGCCACTCCCTTCTGGCTTGCAGAGTTTCTGCTGAAAGATCAGCTGTTAACCTTATGGGGATTCCCTTGTATGTTATTTGTTGTTTTCCCCTTGCTGCTTTTAATATGGTTTCTTTGTATTTAATTTATGATAGTTTGATTAATATGTGTCTTGGCATGGTTCTCCTTGGATTTATCCTGTATGGGACTCTCTGAGCTTCCTGGACTTGTTTGACTATTTCCTTTCCCATATTAGGGAATTTTTCAACTATAATCTCTTCAACTATTTTCTCAGTCCCTTTCTTTTTCTCATCTTCTTCTGGGACCCCTATAATTTGAATGTTTTTGCATTTTATGTTGTCCCAGTGGTCTCTGAGACGTCCTCAATTCTTTTCATTCTTTGTTCTTTATTCTGCTCTCTGGTAGTTATTTCCACTATTTTATCTTCCAGGTCACTTATCTGCTATTCTGCTTCAGTGATTCTGCTATTGATTCCTTCTAGAGAATTTTTAATTTCATTTATTGTGTTGTTCATTATTGTTTATTTGCTTTTTATTTCTTCTAGGTCCTTGTTAAATATTTCTTGTATTTTCTCCATTCTATTTACAAGATTTTGGATCATCTTTACTATCATTTTTCTGAATTCTTTTTCAGGTAGACTGCCTATTTCTTCTTCATTTGTTTGGTCTGGTGGGTTTTTACCTTGCTCCTTCATCTGCTGTGTATTTCTCTGTCTTCTCAGTTTGCTTAACTTACTGTGTTTGGGGTCTCCTTTTTGCAGGCTGCAGGTTCATAGTTCCCATTGTTTTTGGTTTCTGCCCCCAGTGGGTAAGGATGGTTCAGTGGCTTGTGTAGGCTTCCTGGTGGAGGGGACTGGTGCCTGTGTTCTGGTGGATGAGGCTGGATCTTGTCTTTCTTTTAGGCAGGACCGAGTCCAGTGGTGTGTTTTGGGGTGTCTGTGAACTTAGTATGATTTTAGGCAGCCTCTCTGCTAATGGTTGGGGTTGTGTTCCTGCCTTGCTAGTTGTTTGGCATGGGGTGTCCAGCACTGGAGCTTGCTCGTCATTGATTTGAGTTGGGTCTTAGTGTTGAGACAGAGATCTCTGGGAGAGCTCTTGCCGACTGATATTACGTGGGGCCAGGAGGTCTCTGGTGGTCCAATGTCTTGAACTTGGCTCTCTCACCTCCATGGCTCAGGCCTGATACTTGCCCAGAGCACCAAGACCCTGCCACCCACATGGTTCAAAATAAAGGGAGAAAAAAAAAGAAAGAAAGGAAGAAAAGAAAAAATAAAATAAAATAATAAAGTTATTAATAAAAATTATTAAAATAAAAAATAAAAAAGTAATAAAAATTTTTAAAAAGGAAGAGAGCAACCAAACTAATAAACAAATCCACCAGTGATAACAAGTGCTGAGAGTTAAAGTAAGTAAACATATAAATCAGAAACTAGTCAATCGCATACAGCATACCCCAAGTCTACAGTTACTCCCAAAAGGCCACTGCCTCAACTTGGGGATGATTTGTTGTCTATTCAGGTGTTCCACAGATGTAGTGTACATCAAGTTGATTGTGGAGATTTAATCTGCTGCTCCTGAGGCTGCTGGCAGAAATTTCCCTTTCTCTTCTTTGTTCGCACAGCTCCTGGGGTTCAGCTTTGGATCCGGCCCCGCCTCTGCATGTAGGTTGCTCTCTGGCATCTGTTCTTCACCCAGACAGCAGGGGGTTAAAGGAGCCACTGATTGGGGGCTCTGGCTCACTCAGGCCAGGGTGGATGGAGGGTTACGGAATGGGGGCTGAGCCTGTGGTGGCAGAGGCCAGCATGACGTTGCAACAGGTTGAGGTGCACCATGTGTTCTCCTCCTAGATGGAGCAGATTGATGGATATAAAGAAGCTGAAAAGGAAGACCACCAAAATGGGATGGTCTTGAACACCCAGGGCTTCACTTCTCTCTCAATTTCTTGGGTGTTTAGAGCCTGCTGAACAGATACATTCTGTTCTCCATTGGGCACATCAGAGGGCTGTCCTGGGACAGTATTCTCCTGCAGATGCCAGGGTTGGGGTCTATACTTGAGGGTCTGCACTGAGGGGAACCACCTAAGTGTTTAACCAGGGCACTCAGGGACCACAAAGTCCAAGGTCAAATCTGAACCTTGGCTAAGAAAGGAATCCAGAGGTCAACCCCAAAAGAGCAGAAGGACCATGCTTGATTTCCAAAGGGTGCACAATGCCACATGTAGGAAAACAAGCCCCCAAGTAAGACTCCAAAGAGGTCTGAGCAAGTGGAAAAGGAAGTGAGGGGGTGAGCAGGGACCAGGGCTCAGCCAGCTTGTGTAACTGAGTTCAGGCTGAGTGGTATATGAGGAGCCTTAGCCTCTATGCTAACGGGTCTCAGGAAGCCAGGACCAGACTAAAAAGGCTGAGAAAATAAGGAGAATGCATCAAGCTCCAATGAAATCCTGTTTGTGGGTCTTGCCTCAGATAACCTACTACAAGCTGTGAGGGCCTCTCCAGCAGCCCAGGAAGAGCCCCAGGGATGATATATGATGTCACCACATCCATTGTGGTGGGCCACATCTTCCTGTTATTGAAGGTCTCCCTGACCCTTCAGATTCGGGTAGAAGATTTGGGGTTGGGGGAGTGATAGGAAGGGGTCAAGTGACAGCTGCCATGGAGAGCTGGCTTCCTTTGTTTTTCTGCAGTTATAATTCTGTGAAGGTCAGTTCAAATTACCTTGAATGTTGGTGTAGACTTAATGGACATAAATGTGAAATAGGGTGGGGTTGTGGGCTCAGCTATATTCTAGATTAAAAATATAAGACTTTCAGAAAAATGTCTCCCCCAACAAGTTATGGCATGACCAGGCGTCACATAAAAGTCAACCTTGTTCTATGTGTTCTGTACAAGAATAAAGGAGACTCTGGATTATAAACTGTGTCTGGAACTCATTGGCCATTATCAGAACAAATCCCATTCTCAGATAATGGGCATCTCTTAAATCTTCCACTATTAATAGCAAATGTTGCCTGTGGGACAGAGACGTTTATGATAGCACCATCTCTTCTGTGATAAAAGTGTTCTAAATCTTATTTTAATCTTATTGTATTTGCATCTGGTTTTCTTAGGGGAAAAGAATAACGGGCCACAAAAATCCCAATGAATCCGAGATGTCAGCATGATGAAGGGCTAATGAGAAACCTAACTCTCTTACCTTCATCCTTTCATCCAAACCACATAGATCTGTACCTCCAAATACCTTAAAATCCAGACTCCTTATGCTGGACTCTGAGACCCATAGGGATATGGCCTGAGTCTTGCCCCATGGTCCTGCCATTCTTGCAACTTACACTCAAGCCATGCCAACATTTTGAAGTTTCCAAATATTTCACACATTACTATATCTCCCTTTCTTACCACCTATGAAGAACTTACCTTACCTGGTTAACTCAAAACTCACCTTTTCTGAGAAGCCTTCAGTGACTTTCTTTTCCTATCTCTGGTTGGGTTAGGTATTTCTTTTGGGGACCCCTACAGAAATTAATGATGGTCTCTATATAAGCCTCAATTTACTATGCAGGTGTGTTTACTTTTTTATTTTCTTTGCTTAATTTTGAAAGTACAGTCCTCAAGCACATGGGTCTATCTTATTCACCTCTTTATCCACAATGCAACGACCCAGCTCAGGGAAGTCTAGGATGGGTAGAAGGGTGGACTCATCCTGAGAGATTGATTCTGGCAGGTAGAAAAATGGACTCTTCCAATGCAGGACCCTAAGAGACACCGATAAAGGCAGGGGATATTATAAATTTACCTAGGATATTAAATATATGAATTCAATTAAAAGCATGGCCAAAATTCATATTTTTAACCATTAATTGGCTTATTTGCCTGATCCTTAACCATCCATCTACCTGGACTCTGTCTTAATCTCGATGACCTATCCCTTGACCTACTGAGGAAACTTAATCTAATCTTGATCAGATGTTCTTTCTACCTCCTTCCCTTAAACTCAACAAAGGTAAAATGGGCATATCACAACTCCTATCTGCTTGGTCTTTAATGACACTGGTTCCTGATCCAGTACTTTACCCCAGCTCCCAAATCCTGTCTCAGATATCAGCTGGGATCCTCTTCCCTCCATTTAAAAACCTTATCCACCAGACAAAATATCTTCAAATCACCTTTCACATGAGCCATTGATCTGGGTTTGAATTCAGGTTCTGCCATTTGCCAGCTAAGCAATCATGGGCAAGGTATTGAAGTTCCATAAACCGTAGCTATATTTAAAAACCTCTAAGTCATTTATGAAATGGAGACGATCACAGTTCCAACCTGAAAAGGCTGTTGTGAGGAGTAAGTGAGACAATGAAAGAGAAGCTCTTAGAACCATGTGCGGTACACAGTGACAACTAATATGTCACCAGGATTTGTCAAAGACAGCTGTGCAATAACACGAAATGAGAGCAATGCCTAAAGATCAGGCAATGGTAAAAGTCTTATTTTTTAAGAAATGAGAAAGCATGAATCCAAAACTACTTGTCATAAGATACAGAGTGATGCCCAAGAAAACTGTAGAAAATATCTTAGATTATTTATAAGTTCTTAAAAAACAAAACAGTAATCCTGAGGACCCCAAATGGTCTTATTAATGACAAATACATCAGGTTAACCTTAATTTTTTACTGGATTGATGGTCAGGGATGTGCATTAATAATTACAATAATAGCAAATACTTATGTTGCACTTACCATGTGCCCAGGAACCATTCTAAGCACTTTATATGTTTGATTCAATCCACAGGAAATCCTAGTGAGGTAGTGGGTACTCTCAGTATCTTCAATTTACGTCTGAAGATACTGAGGCACAGAGGGTTTAAGTAATTTGCCTAAGATCATACAACTATAGGAAGTATCAGAGGTAGGATCTGAACTGAAGAAGTACAGCTCCAGAGCCTGTGTTCCATGCATTACACTAAACCCAGCAAACACACTACTACTCTGCTACCACATTCCCATAGCAGACATTGCTAATCAATCCCAGCATTCATTGTCACTGAACAGAGATACAGCCCCAACATTCTTCTCAAGATAGTAATACTTTAGAGAGACCACACCTAACCTGTAGGCATAGTCACACCAGAGGAAATCCCTTTGCCATTTCTGCCATTGGCATAACATGTCCAAATGTCCACAGGGTAGTCAGCAAAGTCTATTATGATAGTCTTATGAATTAGGTGGGGGAAAAGCCCCAAGATAGATTAGCAGTTGGTTGAACACATCTAATAATTTCATACGTCTCACTAATGAGTCAATGCTCATCTGAGGGGCTCTCCAGGAGTTACCCCAAATGAGCTGTACTTTAGCTGGCTCTATGCAACGTGATTGACCAAGGACTTGTACAAAGGGCTAAAGCACAGAATCTGGCAAATACACAACTGAGTCACAAAGGAGATCATAGTTCAAAACCTCCTCTGAAGCTATAAATCCTAGGGTGTCCACAGGGGCCAAGTTTTCAGTCTCTAGATGTAGTTCTATTAAGCCTATATCCACCCAGGCTTGTGTGAGATCCTGGGGCAGCAATGGAGGGAGGAGCACAAGAGGAAGCAGAGTCAGGATGCTGAGAGCCATGTGTATCAAAGTGGCACCTGTGTCTCTCATCAGACAGACCCGAGCACCCAGCCACAGATCATTGGTCATGTCCATTCTCTGGGCAGAGTAGTTAACCCCACAGGACGTGCATTCTCATGAAAGATACGTACAGCCCAACTGACCCCTCCCCACTTCAAGGCCAGGGTGGTCCCAGGAGGTAGCATGATGAGCAATGTCCCTAGCATGTCGAATATCAGCTCATACAACAGTCCTACCTGCAGAGATATAACAAGGAAAGTAAGTGGATCTAATGCTGATCAGAAGGACTGTGCCTAGGAGACCGTGATGCTTTCCAGTTGCTGGCAGGAAAACGCTCCTTGTGCAAAGAGGGGAACAAAATGCTCTGATCCACCATTTTTCTTTCAGCACAACAATGACACCCATCTGTTTGTTGATTTCTTTTATAGAAGGCAGGAAATGAGGTGTCCACAGAGACCCTGGATGAGTCACACATAACAGTTGCCAACAGAATCGACCCTCAATTAACTGTACTTGTGGAGAGACGTTGCAAGAATCCAAAATATCTGACAATCCTAGAAATATTCTATTTCTCTTTGGAATTGTTGGGGGGAGCAAATGGTGAGAGATTCAGCCACACACATTGGAAACAAACTCATGGATTACACAAAAGGTATAATCACACTCACGCTCACATATACACACTTATATTCACATGTACAAAGAGGTTGGTTGAGTCCTAATTCAAAGAGCAACAGGGCTTCATTAGGAGGGCACTGTATTCCCTGTCATTGGAAGGGGGTAGGCAGGGATGGAAAACACTTATTGCAGATGCTGGAGAGAGGATTCAAGGGTCTGATGGTAGGACTGCCTCTAGGCTTCCCCCAAGCCCCTAGAATCTCTGCTTTTGGAACTTGCTCAAGTTCAGCAGTAGATTGTATCCTACAAAAGTGTGCCCTGCACTGTGTAGTAATCAGAGAACCTTCAAATATTGTCTCCTTGAAGCTGTGAATTGGGTAAAAAACCATAAGACAGCAGCCTATTCTATTACAGTTGTCTATAGGTTTGGTTTCTGACAGACATTGGCAGACTCTCAGCTGCTGCAGGAAATTAGATTTTGTCAGGCAGCTGGAATACGTATGAGTGAATGAATATTCATCCATACACACCCCTCTTCCTCACCTCAGTGAACGCCCATGGATATTAAAGGCCTTGCCAGAACTCACGCAGCTGGTTAGAGGCTTCACTGAACAGGAACTTCATCTTCCCTTTCCCCGCCTGGTACTCCAGCCACTTCTTGGGCTGGTAAGAAAGGAGGATGCCCTTATTTATTTAATATGTGACCCCATACACATACTTCTCCATCTTTAGGTCACCAGCACAGGGTAGTATGCTGCAAGCATGTGTTGGTGCTTCTCAGAAGGCAGATGGGAGATGCACATGTGCCCAGTTTGCCATAAGAGAGGCAAAGAACATAGTAGAAATGCTGACTCCTTGGGATTTGGCCTCCCGTTCCTCTGGGGTTGTGTACAATCTCAGGAAACATCTACAGCCCAGACCAAGAGAACCTATTACTTCTCTTTGGTAAGAACTTTTTAAAGTTAATGAAGAATGTTTCCTACCAATCTCTAGTTTATGTGTCTCATCAAAAATATAAGTACTGAGTTCACCTTTGATGAGTACTGAATGGAGGCAGAGGATCAAAGTTCTTAAGAAAGGAAGGGAGGGAGGGAGGGAGGGAGAGGGAGGGAGGGAGGGGGAGGAAGGGTGGAGAGAGGAAGGAAGGAAGGGAAGGAGGGAGGGAGGAAGGGAGGGATGGAGGGAGGAAGAAAGGGAGGGAGGGAGGGAGGGAGGGAGGGAGGGGAGGGAGGGTGGAGGGAGGAAGGAAGGAAGGGAAGGAGGGAGGGAGGGAGGAAGGGAGGGGGGAGGGAGGAAGGAAGGAAGGGAAGGAGGGAGGGAGGAAGGGAGGGAGGGAAGGAGGGAGGAAGGGAGGGAGGGACAGAGGGAGGAAGGGAGGGGGAGGGAGGGAGCGAGGAAGGAAAGGAGGAAGGAAGGTCACTGAGCTTAGGACACATAGATGCTGACATTCTTCCTCCTGTTCTTTGCCCTGGCTGTGTCTTGCCCACAGATGCCTCTTAGGCAGTGTTACCACTAGAACTGGGTAGCATCTCTGTACTGAGTGAGGACTCCCGAGGACAGCTGGGCTAAAATTCCTATGCTGAAAACACAGACTCACCATATGCCACTCAACACAAGAACCAGGGTCTGCCCCTGGAAATACAAAGACACTCAGGATCAAGGGGTCTAAGGGTGATGAAAGATTGGGGGGATAAATCATGGTAGGAGGGGAAAAGAAAGGCAGATATCTGCCATTCAGATGTCTCTGAATGGCCAGGGTTGCTGTTTGGGAAGGCCTGGTTTTATTCTTTCAATCATTCATTGATCTAACCATTCATCCATCCATCCATCTTTTCTGCCGTTTATTTGATACAGATTAATTGAATAGCAACATAGTGGATTTACCACTGTGCCAGGTCCTGGGCACAGAGTAGTGAACAAATTAGATCACCTTTACCGCAGAACTTACAATCTTGAAAAGAAGACAGAAAATAGTCAAATCACCATGCAAGTAGATAAGTAAAAACTGTGATAAATGCTATGACAGAAGAGTTCAACTCACGAGTGCTTATAAAAATGACCCCGATATAGTGTTCAGTGATTAAAATGATTCCATGGGGAAGTAACATTTCAGCTAAAACCTAATGGAGTTTAATAGTCCAAAGAAGAGGAAATAGCATGTGCAAAGACCCTGGGGTGTAAATGCAGATGCTGTCTACGGCTACACCAATTTGGAGAGTAAGCACATTTTCTGCATGTTCCTGATGGCAAGCCCTGTGCTTGCTACTGAGACAAGCATGGGGAATGTATAAAAGATACAGCCTGGATGTAAGTTCACTGCAACCAGGGACCATGTTCAATTCTCCCTCATATCTCCAGCACCTAACATAGCCCCTGGCAAAGGTCAAGCCCCAGAATGAGTAATAAGTAGGAATCTATTTTAGATCATGAGAATGTTCATGGATCAATTTAAACGATTGGAAGTAGTACAGGAAAGCAACAAGAGCACCCCAGAAAGGGGATGGTAACAAGGCTTGAAAGCAGTCATGCATGTGGGGTATGATAGGGACAAGGAAGCCAACTCTCTGCTTGAAGCAGGTTGTGTAGAAGCATTAGAACTGTTGTGAGGGGCTTGGAGAAGTAAACAGAGGTCAAGTTCTGGAGGATCTTAAAATCCAAGGTGAACCTAACTCATTCTGATCCCAGATATGAGGCAGACTGGAGACACATGCATTTCAAGGATGCATTTCCGAGACTCTGCCTGCCACCTGCAAAGCAAAGCCTAGAAGCATGGCCCACCGGACAGTTTCTCAATAAGTAAACCCCAGTGCAAAAAGCAACGTGCATTCCCATCATTCCCCCTGCCAGTCCTCCGGATATAGCACACAGCCCTCTGAAGTCAAGGAGTAGGAGACAAGGCAAAAAAAAAAAAAAAAAAACCAGCTACAGGAGAGGAGCCTAGAGCCCTCAAATAAGGTCAGAAGAAAGATCACAGAAAAGGATTAACATTTCTGTGTAACTCCCCAACCCTTGGGCACAGAACAATGCTCACAATCCTCTCTCTGGATGCCCACCTGCTGGGAGTCTGGACTGTATTTGCTCCCCTGCAACTGCTCCAGTTAAGGTGTTTTGTCACTGCAGCACTCCTAAGAGACTTGTTATCTACAAACAGCTGGGGGGAAATGTCCTGCCTGACACTAACCCCAGGCAGGTGGAGGGTGGTGAACAACAGAGGGGGTTACCGTCAGTTAAATGAATCAGTCAATAGGTAGTTAGATCTGCATTTTATATGAAAATAATAATAAGTAAGCTAAATCCTGAAGAGTTTAGCAACTTGCTGAAGGCCAAGCAGCTATTAAGTTGCAGAGCTTGATAATTTACCTCCAAGCTCTCTTCCATCTCCAGCGCAGAATGCTGGCTAAATTCAGTAGATCAAAATGAGCAAAGCTCTACCTCTCACGGCACAGACCCCTGGAGTCTTCCTCTCTGAAGCATTCAGAAGTGCTACTAAAGGACGTACGGGTGGCAGGATGCTGGGGCAGCTTGGAAAAGGGAAGAGGAAAGAAAGGAGTGGCTGGAAGTGGAGAACCGGAGACAGGGTGGGTTCAGGGAAAGGGGACTGAGGAATTTGCCGGTATGACCTACCAGCATCTGGGGCTGCAGTGCAAAAGCCAGCCATTTCCTCTCCCCATTCCTTACTAAATAAAGCGAATGTCTCTGCTCATGTCACCGTTTGCATTTTCAATCTGATTCATGGGGAAACATTGGCAAGTAATCTTTATCCGTTTCAAGTGTTTAACTTTTCACTCAGAATACTAATGGCAAACTTGAGAAAGGAGGAACATCAACCTTGGCACGAAGAAATTAATCTTTCAAAACAAAGGAACAAATGAAACTTCCCCAAGCTTTTGATTCTTTCGTATTGTCTATCTTTTCTTCGTCATTCATTTTTAGTAGTATCTTGACATCTGTGAGGGATTTGCACTAAGCGGGGGGAATAAACCCAAACTGACAAATGCCACTATAGGACAAAACTCACCCCATTCAGTGTGTCTCTACTCGAAGAGAGCCCTCAACTTCTCACACAGCTGCACCTCTTGTCCTATCCTGTCATTAACAGAAGCACCTTCTTTTCTTTTGGAGATCCATTTTCCACAAAGAAATAGCATGTTTATGTCATCCCTAGAATCGCTGTGTATGTTGTGGAGTTGAGGATGTGCAAGGTCAGCCAGCCTCCATCTCCATTTCATTTCAGTGACACTCTCTTTCCCACACAGCATCTTCACCATGCCGGAAACAAACCTGCACTTTGATAACCTTACTATGTAATACGTATCTTTAGCCCCATTGTAGAGATAAGGGGAAAGAGGCTAAGAGAATTAGGTGTCTCATAGCTGATAGGTGACAGAAGTAGACTGAAATCTCCCCAATTACTGAGCAGGACCCTGTGGAGCCCTCCTGGGTACGAAAGCCTTTCCTTGTCTGCCAATTATTGTTTGTAAGAAAAAGGCTTCAGCCTCCTAGACCTTCCCTAAGTTCCAAAGGGCAGATTCAAACAGTTACTCGTTAAGCAAGTGAGGGAATGCAGAAACAAAGGGAAAGCAGTCAAGAAACAACAGTGCAGCAGTAAAGCAGAGTCCTTGTTTCTCCTCAAGGGTTATGCATAACAACGTATGTTTAAGTGTTTCCACAGGAACTAAGGACCCCAGCCAGGTGAGCACAGGATTCCTGGAACACCACCCTGTTACCTCCCCACCAACCAATCAGAAGAAAGTCACACACCTTGCAGCCCATCCCCCAAATGTTCCCTATTAAAGCTCTGCCCTGAAAATCTTCAAGGAGTATGGGTCTTTTGTGCATGAGCTGCCCGCACTCCTTGCTTTGCCCTTGCAATAAACCATTCTCTGCTCCAAAACTTCGATGTTTTGGTTTATTTGGCCTCACTGTGCTTTGGGGCGCGTGAACTCACGTTCAACAACTTCATTTATCCGTGTTACACACCTTGCAATCATCTCATTCTTATAGCAAACCTTGGATGTTGCCTCACCTGTGTGGATTCACAGAGCTCCAGTCCCTGGGAGAGCACTGATTTGAGGGTATCTTGAGCAGTGTCCTCATAATGTATACAAATACATCTGCTGCAAAGTAGGTATGTATTAATTCCTCCCTAGCAAATAATCAAGAATAATCAAACGTATATGCACTGGACCATTTAAAAAGCTAAACCTGAAAACCAACATATTCTTCCTCAGAATTTTTTCTAGCTTTTTAAAAATAACTATTTGAACCTCACTTTGGGAAAAAAAAATAGACTCATTCCTCCTTTCCATCCACCCAGGTAATCTTTTCTACAGTGTCCATGGTAGCTGACCCTTCCACTTCTGCTTGGGTATTTCCAAGGCTTATTATTATCTTTTGGAAGAACTTTCTATATATTTTAGAGACTTGAGCTTGCTCCTTAAAATTGAGATGAAAATGATTATTGTTAATCAACAGACTTAAAAAGTCAGATACATCACACAATTCTTTCTTGGCCTGTGGCTGAGAGGCCATTGAACTGTGTGACTATAATGAAATATGAATTCCAAGATGGTGATGGCATCAGCAAACCAGAGCCATGGCTTATTTACTGAGTAGCTGTTTCCTACCAGGAGTTATGATAAACACCTTTACAAATACGCATGATGTTACTTGAGCCTCATAACCACCCTGGTTAGGAAGATATACTTATCCTATTTTACAGATGAAGTAACTGGCCAATGGTCATGCAACTAATAACAGGGAGAACCAGGATGCAAAAACAGGTCTTTCTGACATCAAAGATCACACTCTTCTCCCCAGCATCCCCAGAGCTCCTCTGTCTGCACAGATACCATTTCTCAGTCCTCCTTTTCAAAGACTATGAAAACTCCAGCTTTATTTGACCCAACATGGCTTCTGTGTCTACCAGAAAGTTGGATTTTTTTCCCGAATTCTCATTTTCTCCAACTTAGAAACTAAAAGGAAAAAGTATCAAGTTCATAACCAGTTCAATAAAAACCATCCTAGAAATAAACGATTACATTTATTATCATAACTCTGCTAATACTACTGATTTTTCCCCCACACCATTTCCCTTTTCTTTGCTGTCTTTATAGGCCACCAGCAGCAGGAAAACTCACCATAAACCCCACAGACAGCACTAATAGATCACCGTGCTGTCACTCTCGCTCTCTTCTGTGATGGAGCATAATAATTCTAGGCTGTGGCATAGCTTTTCACCTACCAGTCATCAAGGCCCCTTATTGGAGACAATATACTCATTACATAGAGCTCCTCAAACTGCTGTCAGCTTGCAATCCTGGATTGAAAAGTCACCTTTAATTTTCTAATGCTCCCAGCAGTATATTGCATCACACTTGGTTCCATGTTGGTAAAAAATGGGTCAGTTCTGCTTCAACCATCTCCCCTAGACCTTAGTGACAAACACTATGCATTGGACAGCTCCAGATTCGAATTCCCAATTCTTTAATTGAACAATCCACCAGCAGAAGTTAGTTTGGTGCTTCTGCACTTACCACCTCATTGAGAAAATAAGCCAAACACAGATGCAAAGTCTATCATAGGAGAGCTGGTCTGAGCATCCCCTAACATTGATCCAAAGGAGGATGGGGTCGGGGGTGGTAGGTTCCACTTTTGTCTTCTGTCCTTCCTCTCTTCCTTTGCTACCCCAAATTAAGCTTCTTAGTTGACCCTTTGCTGGGGAATTTCTCCACCTATCCCAGCAACTTCTCATGGTTGATTCATTTCCCTCCAGTTTCAACCATTTCCCCTGAGATGGAGATACAAGCTTTCATAATCACAATCAAATCTGGACTGGATTCCAGGAGAGTCCACACGTAAATCATCAAACAGTTAAATTCCAGCAGACGAGCAGGTGAGTGAAGATTCCACGGCATTCAGGGCCATCTTCCCTGGGGATAGCCCTGTGGCTGAGATCAGCCACCCCAAGCCTGCCCCAGCTCCTGGCCAATTGTGAATACAGTATTTAACTCCATCATTTAAAGGCTTTTAAAGAACTAACAAACACCTAGCAGGTTACATCCCTAACACTCAGAATATCTGGACTATATCCTCTCTGCATTTCTCCTTATAGAATTTACCCTCTCACTACTTCAAGCTCAAATGACCTCATCATAAAACAAAAGGCTCTAGAAACTCCTGAGTTTATTATTTACTGATGATCTCTGGAAAGGACCTGTGCAGAAGCAAATTCTCTCTTCAGCTGCCCTGAATAATCTGACAGCAAAGAGATTACCTCCAGGAGGGCAGAGAAAAAAAAACAGGCCGGGGGGCCGGGGAACAAGACAATAATGAAAACCCATGTGCCAAATAATGACCAGAGTCCTCATTTTCCTCCTTAATATTTGCTAAGGATGAACCACCCGGATGGACTTGTTTTATGATGGGATCACAAGGGAGCCGCTTGCCGGCAGGTCTGCTCATCAGGTGGCGTGTGGGAGGCAAGCACTGACAACCACAGGCTGCTCAGATGACATGACCCTCATAGCCCAAGGCAGCTCCTTCCCTCCAAGCTATTTTTGCATTTTTAGAACTCATTTTCTGCCGCTCTGACTGTAGAAGCCTTGCTCCTTCCTGTGGGTGGCTGAAATGAGGAAAGCTGGTGATCACAACGTGAGTTTGTCAAAAGTCACCCAGGCAGTCTGGAGGGAACACTTTAATTAGTGAAAATGAGTGCAAGGCAGGAAGTAAAAGGGTAACTGCCGGGCGGCAGACGCTGGTACCCACCCGAGTGATGATGACGTGGACCCCCCATCCCTCTGCCAACATTGAAGCCCTCACTTGTTCATGTCCCCTGTGACTGTGAACTGGAGACGAGACGGTGGCAGAGCTGAGCTTCAGAACCACAAAGAGCTGGGTTTCACTGGACCGCCTTCCTCTCACTGCCTCCACAGTTCCAACTCACACATCATAGCTGTGTGACATCGGGCAGAGTCTTTAACCTCAGTGTCTTCATCTGTGGGATGGAGACACTGACAGTGACTGAGCAGGGAGGGTGTAAGGAGCTGCAATAAAGAGGGGTAAGCACCTGCCCCAGGGTCAGGAATGATAAACGGGGGGGTGTTTCTGTTTAGATGTAAAAGTATTAGCATTTAAGGAGAAATCAATCAGCAAAAGATAAACCCGAAAAATCCCCCACTTCTTTGGAAGTTAAGAAACACACTTCTAAATAACTTGTGAGTCAAAAAAAAGAAATCGTGATACAAACAGTAAGTATTTCAAATTCAGTGACATAAAAAATATACCCATCAAAACATGCAGGATTCAGCCCTAAGTGAAGAAAGGACAAACATGAATATGCTAAAACATCCATCTTCCTAAACTGGAAAAAGAAGAGTAAAATGAACCCAAAGAAAGTAGAAGAAAGAAAAAAAAAGATTAAAGCCACTACTGATAAGATAATCAGCGTAATTTAGAGAGGATCAAGAAAGCCAATGGCAGGTTCTTTGAAAAGGCAAATGAGAATGATCACCTTCTGATGTGGCTGATAAAAAAAGGAGGGAACAACCAGCATCAGGATTACTAGTGGAGGAGTTTGCTAGGTGTGACTGCTGCCCTCAGAGTAGGCGTCTACCTACCACAGGTTGCTGACAGTGCAGGGGAGAGACAAGACATGTGTCCATGAAAAGTACCAGGAAGAGATCTTGGGCAAGTGACGTCTCCAGGTAGGAGGTTCAGAGGAGAAAGAGCCCCTGACTGGGAAGCAGAAGCTACTCCAACAGGGGTGAGAGCAGAACCCCTGCTGGGTCCTACAATGAGATCATTTAATGCCAAAGGGACTCAAATGATGTGAAATAAGATGGCAACTCATAGCGGCCACAAATGCAGGGAGTCAACTGGAACTGAGTTGACATCTGCAACTAACTAGCTTTGTGACCTTGTGCAAATTACTTAACCGCTCTGTGCCTCTATTTCTTCATCTGTAAAATGGGAGTAATAAGAGTACCTCCTTTACAGGGCTAACCCTCCCAGACTTCAGACAATGCTACAAAGCTATAGTAATCAAAACAGTATAGTATTGGCACAAAAACAGACATATGAATCAACGAAACAGAATACTGAGCCCAGAAATAAAGCCACACACCTACAGTCAATTAATCTTCGACAAAGGAGGCAAGATTATGCAATGGGGAAAAGACAGTCTCTTCAGCAAGTGGTGTTAGGAAAGCTGGACAGCCACATGTAAATCAATGAAGTTAGAACACACCTTCACACCATACACAAAAATAAACTCAAAATGGCTTAAAATCTAAAATATAAGACATGACACCTTAAAATTCCTAGAAGAGAACAGAGCCAGAACATTCTGACATAAATCGTAGCAATATTTTCTTAGATCAGTCTCCCAAGCAAAAGAAATAAAAGCAAAAATAAACAAAGGAGACCCAATCAAACTTATACTGCCTTTTTTTTTTTTTTTTTTTTTGTGGTACATGGGCCTCTCACTGTTGTGGCCTCTCCCATTGCGGAGCACAGGCTCCGGACGCACAGGCTCCAGACGCGCAGGCTCAGCAGCCATGGTTCACGGGCCCAGCCGCTCCGTGGCATGTGGGATCTTCCCGGACTGGGGCACGAACCTGTGTCCCCTGCATCGGCAGTTGGACTCTCAACCACTGTGCCACCAGGGAAGCCCCAAACTTATAATGCTTTGCATAGCAAAGGAAACCATAAACAAAGCTAAAAGACAACCTACGGTACAGGAGAAAATATTTGCAATAGATGCAACCCACAAGAGATTAATTTCCAAAATATACAAACAAATCATACAGCTCAATATCCAAAAAACAAACAACCCAATCAAAGAATGGGCAGAAGACCTAAATAGACATGTCTCCAAAGAAGAAATGTAGATGGCCAAGAGGCACATACAAAAATGCTCAACATCGCTGATTGTTAGAGAAATGAACATCAAAACTACAATGAGATATCCCCTCACACTGGTCAGAATGGCCATTATCAAAAAGTCTACCAAAAATAAATGCTGGAGAGGGTGTGGAGAAAAGGAAACCCTCTTACATGGTTGGTGGGAATGTAAATTGGTGCAGCCACTATGGAGGTTCCTTAAAAAACTAACAATAGAGCTACTATATGATCCAGCAATCCCACTCCTGGGCATACATCCAGAAAAGATGCAAACTCTAATTCAAAAAGATGCATGCATCCCAATGTTCATAGCAGCACTATTTACAATAGCCAAGACATGGAAGCAACCTAAGTGTCCATTGACAGAGGAATGGATAAAGATATGGTATGTGTATACAATGGAATATTACCCAGTCATAAAAAAGAATGAAATAATGCCATATGCAGCAACATGGATGGACCCAGAGATTATCCTAGTAAGTGAAGTAAGTCAGACAAAGACAAATATCATATGATATCACTTATGTGTGGAATCTAAAAAAAAAAAAAACAAATTTATTTACAAAACAGAAACAGACTCACAGACATAGAACACAAACTTATGATTACCAAAGGAGAAGAGGGAAGGAGAGAAGGATAAATTAGGAATTTGCGATTGATGGATATATGCTACTATCTATAAAATAGATAAACCACAAGGACCTACTGTATAACACAGGGAACTATATGCAATATCTTGTAATAACCTATAATGGAAAGCAACCTGAACAGGATATATATATATATATATGTTTATGTTTATAAGTATAACTGAAATCATTTTGCTGTACAACTGAAACTAACACAATATTGTAAATCAACTATACTTCAATTAAAAAAAGAAGGGTACCTCCCTTACAAGGCAGTTGTGAGCATTAGAAGAGGCTGGTACAGAGGACATGCTCAGGTGCACTGAGGGTTACTATGAATATTATTATTGTTTTTACACGTCTATGATCTGAACTCAATGTACCAGTTTGAGCAGGGACGCAGAACTGCATTTCTGTGGACAGGCCCAGATAACCGGGGACGCCTTTCCCCCCCACGCCCTCAGCAGTCACCTATGAAGCACCTCCAATGTGCCAGGAACAGTTAAGGTTTCCAGCAGGTGGTCCAGGGAGGGGCAGCTTCGGTCACTGTCCAGGCCAGTGCACGCTCCCAACTGAGCCTCCTGTGCCACACCTTCATGGGTGGGGAGTAGGCAAGATGAGGAAATATCTCTCAGATACTAAAGGGCCAAAGAATCAAGACAAAAATGGTTGATTATAGCCCTGAGCAGAAGTGGGCAATTTTTCGAAAATACACATTTTACTTAAGGAAAATCAAAGATGGCAGATGGAAAAAAAAAAAAAAAAAAACACCCAACAGCAAGTTGTTGCCTTGATCTCAGTTTTTATGTCAAGAGCTTTGGGGCTGGTGCTACCAATGCCAACGGTGGAGGAGGATGGCCTACCTGACCAGCCACCTCTGGCGGCATCACCAGCAATCGGGCCTCCCCTCACAAGGGCACACAGCCTGTGTCTTCCGAGAGCCTCCAGAGAGTGGGGTGAGGCAGGCAGGAGTGGACTGAGTTCACAGCTTTTCAGGCGAGTTCTGCCAGACCCAAAGACCATAAATCCCAGAAATGGAAAACAGGAGTGAGACATAAAGCCCTTGGCTTCTAGCGAACTGCCAGCCACTTTCTTTGGGCTGTAAATAACCACAGTTAAACCAAGCACCCTTTGCACTTCTTGGCAGTGAAGTGCATGAAACCATCTGATGCAAAGGTTTTAAATGCTTAAATGCTCTCTGCCAGCATCTACTTAACTGCCCAGAGCTGCATGGTCCAGATCTTTGAAGTGAGCCGGGCATACCTCTCCCTCCACTGCCCCTGACCACTGTCTTAGGGGACCCTGACTGGTGGGATGCTGCATGACATCATGAGTGAGAAGCAGGGGTCAGTTAAGCCTGGCAGAAGGAGGTGGGTGGCACTGAGCAGTGGGGCCATCTGTCCCAGTGCCATCTCTGGCACTCACCATTCCGCAAGCCCTAAATCAGTCGACTGGTAAGTGGCTGAGCCCAGATCCAAGCCCGTGTGTCCTGGCTCCAAAGCTCAGGCACGATTTCAACAGGCGCATCACAGGCTCCCAGGAAATACATCCTGGGTGGTAACTGTAACTATGACTTTGGAGCTGGGACTACTTTTTCTCCCCTCACCCCTTTCTTCCAGATCCTTCTGGGTAACTCTCCGATTTCACCACATTACAGTGAGCCTGATAGTCAGGAGCTCAGCCTTTGGTGATTCTGCATTTTCAGTTTGATGGTATCTCCTCAGTCAAGGAGTCAAAGCCATCTTTTGGACCATCTGGATGGCCAGCTTTTAACCAAGAACTGCTCAAAGGTGCAGCCCCATCGTTTGTGTTGCAGGGTCACTGCAAATGAAGATCAAATGACATCATGGCAGTCTGTGGAAATAAAGATTTCAAAGTAACTTGAAAAGAGAAAAGTGGTGGGGAACTTGAGTGCTCTGGGTAGAATAGGCAAAACCGGAACTCAAACAGGCCGTCCACAGCAGTCTGAGCCTGTGCACGTGAACTCATTAGCAATGAGCACGGCAGTAAATAGCCCAGGAAGAATGTTTCTGGTCTCAGTTCCAGTGATAATTAGATTTATTACTATTTAACACACATTTCAATAAGCCAGGATGCTAACCTTACCTTTAAATAAACTGGATAGCTTCACAGGATTATCAACGACCGCTCATTAAAACCGCTCATTTGAAGGTTTTGACTATTCATGGGTCTGAATAGCCTGAACTAACAAGCAAAACCTAAATGTATTTATATAATTTAAAAGTCTAGGGTTTCCCTGGTGGCGCAGTGGTTGAGAGTCCACCTGCCGATGCAGGGGACACGGGTTCGTGCCCCGGCCCGGGAAGATCCCACATGCCGCGGAGCGGCTGGGCCCGTGAGCCATGGCCGCTGAGCCTGCACGTCCGGAGCCTGTGCTCCGCAACGGGAGGGGCCACAACTGTGAGAGGCCCACGTACTGCAAAAAAAAAAAAAAAAAAAAAAAACCTATTTATGTAAGCAGGCCTTCCTTATATTGGTATTACTGAACCGAAAATATAGATTCTATGTATAAAACTGAATCCGTGTCTATACAACCCCATTGTTTATACATCCATCCTTCAGTTTCAGAATACACACATTTTATAAGCTTGATAGTGTTAACTTGAATTTTATTGGTTTTGTATTTGTTTATATATGATTTATACATTTTTTTAAGTTACAGGATTATTAGAACTATAAAGCTATGAGGTTTATACTTAGTTCAGTAGTTCCACATTCTAGAGAAACCTCAAAATAAAAATAATTAAATTCAATAGAACAGGTTCCTGAGAATTTCTTTTTCCCTTAAATGGAATGGATACATTACTCAGGTTTGAGAAACACTGACACAATGAAACCTTAATGATGGGTATTTAGATTGTTTCCTGTTATTTTACTAATGCAAACAATGTGCACTTAATCTTTTCCAAGTATCTTTGCGTGTTTGAGGATACCTGGAGGATAAACCTCTAAAAGCGGCAACAGGGGTCAAAGTGTGGATGAATTTACGATGCTCATAAGAGCGGTCGAATTACCCTAGAGGGAGACTGCAATTGCTCTTTCCAAACTATGTATGCAAATGTCTGTTTCCACACACCCTTGACCTTTTATGTCTTTGCCAAGCTCTTAATCTGACACGTATTCAATAAATTAAGATACATCAGAGTTGTTGCAGTTTACACTTCTTCAATTAGGGGAAGAATGAGCATTTTTCCATAGTTTATTTGATATTTTTCATTTCTTTCTTGCATATGTAGGAACTGCCTGTTAATGCTCTTTGCTTTAGATTGTTTTATTATTTTCTCATTGATTCATTGGCCCTCTTTGCTTACAACCTCTGTCCCTCATGGTGAGGATATTGTTTTTCAAGTGTCTTCTGGCTTTGCTGTAGTAAATTTACTGGGCAGGCTTTAAAATTTTTTTTAAGTAAAATACATAAACTTCCTTTTGTACCGTTGTTTCCTTTTAGCTTTTAGATGATTCCACTGATTATTATTAAATATTGCATTCATCTATGATTTCTTTCATATAAGGTATAAGCAAAGTACTGAGACTTTTTTCTAGATATCAAATAGTTTACTGAATAGTCCATCTATTCCTCCTGATTTTAAATGTCATCTTATACTAGATGTAAGTTCTACCAATATTTGGACCTATTTCTGTACTCTTTCATAGCACTGAATAATTTTCTATTCATGTGCCAATACCGAACTGATTTAAGTAGTGTGTATTTATCAAACATTTTGAAAATTGGTAAGGCTAGTCTGCCCATATCCATCTTTGCATGTTTACATGGATATTTTCATGTGTTTAATTTTCTGGGTCAGAAATCTGCAAACTTTCTGTTAAAGAGACAGTACATACTTTTGGCTTTTTGTGGGCCATACAGTCTCTGTATAGTGACTACTCAGCTCTGCCTTTGTAGCTGGAAAGCAGCCACAGGTCATATGTAAACAAATTTTGAGTGTAGCTGTGTACTAATAAAACTTTATCTGCAAAAACATCAGTGGTCTGGATTTCAGCAAGCCCTAGTTTCCCAACCTCTGTTCTAAATGAACCCTACTATCATTTTTGAAAGCTTTCCCACCTAAGCAGCCAAACCAGTTTTGGACTACTGGTAGGGATTGCTCAGAATTTAATGATTAAAGTGGGAGAATTTACGTTTTTAAACGTTGACTCTTACCATCCAAGAACACATTCTTTCCTTCCATTTATTCACAGCTTCATTTTTGCTCTCAATAAGATTGTGAAGTTTTCCTCCTAGTTACTGCACATTTCTTGTTTAGTGTGAGGTATTTTATCTGTTTTTATGTTTGTTACTGAACATGAAATCATTTGTACCCATTGACTTTTGTTCAACCCACTGGTTCAACCTACTAGTTTAATGCAAAGCTTAGAACCAGATCTATAGACGTTTCTGGGATTGATAGAGAAATCCCATGGGGCCTAGATACCTTCACACATGTTGCCTATTTTTCTGGGAAGAGCCTATAGCTTTCATCAGAAGCTCAAGATCACTATCCATTCTCCTCACACATGTTGCCTATTTTTCTGGGAAGAGCCTATAGCTTTCATCAGAAGCTCAAGATCACTATCCATTCTCCTGTCACAAATTAGAGATGCCCTGACCCCAGATGGGTAAAGGCCAGGGCTTTGGTATTGAAATGGAACACAAATATAGGTAATCAGGAACATACTGGCTGTGGGGTCAGGGAGAGTGAGAGCCACCCCCCTGCCCTGGCTCTCTGGGGGTAGGAGTGATAGCCAGGTTTAGGCAGCAGTTTCCTCCCGCTGTCCACGTGGGCCGTGCTGCCTCAGGGCTGAGATACCCCAGAGGGCCTGTGGTCATCAACCTTGCCCACATCCCACTTTCCTTGACTTTCAGGCTGAGGTCTCCTCTAATTATAAACCCTCTATACCATGGCCAATCTCACCTCCTTCCTATGGAGTTTTTTGTTTGTTTGTTTGTTTGCGGTACGCAGGCCTCTCACTGTTGTGGTCTCTCCCGTTGCGGAGCACAGGCTCTGGACACGCAGGCTCAGCGGCCATGGCTCACGGGCCCAGTCGCTCCGCGGCATGTGGGATCTTCCCGGACCGGGGCATGAACCCGTGTCCCCTGCATCAGCAGGGAGACTCCGAACCACTGCGCCACCAGGGAAGCCCACTTCCTATGGAGTTTTGCTCAGCTTAACTGCTTACTGGGATCATGAACTGTCTATTGCCAACTGCCCCCTAATGCCTTGCCAGGATCCTTTCCTGGCCCTCTTCTAGCCCTGCAGTCCTATCCTCATGGAGAAAGCCAGCATAGGAGGAGGAAGAGCACAGACTAAAGGGTCCAACAAACCCAAGTTCAAATCTGGCCTTTGCCAAAATGTGCTGTAAGGCAAGATGTGAACTTCTCTGACCTCAGAGAAGTAAATGGCAACATGCATGCCTCTGAGAATGGCTGTAGAGATTGAAAGAGATAATGCATAAGAGCTGAAAGCCACTCTTACCGTGGAGCTTGCTGTTCAGCAATGGGATGGTCATAACTCACTTCTTATACAGCCAACTGGCATCAATCAGGCTCAGCCTCTGCCTGTGAAACCTCTGGAGCCTGTGAACTCTATGTTTCCCCCCAGCAGAGCAGACTTTCTATGGGGTCTCAGCAGTCTATACTTAGGAGAGGTCTACCATGGCCCTGCCTTTAACCTGATGTCTCAGTGCCATGGTGTACCCAGGATGCCCCCGTAGGTGTCACTCCCAACAAGTGACAGACTTATGTCTTCACATTGCAAAGAGCTGGCCTGAACTGAAAATGAGTATAGGACAATTCTGAGATCCAGAATTGGATCTCAGGCAAAATTTAAGGCAAGATTTAAATTTGAGTTTTCCTCTTGTGAAAGGAAGACTCTCTCACTGTCACTTCCCAAGCCTTGGTTTCCCTGTCTGCAAGATATGGATAAAAATAAGGGCAGCTAAATATTAATGGACACCTACTATGTGGCAGGAGATAATTCCTCCTCCAAACCCTATGATAGGAGATTCTGTTATCATCACAGAGACACACAATGGTTAAGTAATATGCTTAAAGTGGCAAACATGACATTTGAGCCACGTAATATAATGTTAGAACCAACTCTTAATTGCCGTCATCTACATGCTAATATTGTTGGAGTGCTTTAAATCACATATAATTCATACATTTCCGGCACTGGGTCAGGTCCACAGTAGATGTTCAATAAATGATAGTTGCCCTTTTATAAGGCAGAAATTGACCCTCACACCAGGAATTGGCCTCTTACCAACTGGCTATCACATTAGAAATTGGCCATATCTTCACTGTCCACTCCATCAGGAATTAGACATCCCATCAGAATTTGGTCATCATCAGAAATTGGTCATTCCATCAGGATGATTTAAAGAGGCCATGTTCCAGCTAAAGCCTGCCCAGGAAGCAAAGTATCACAAGGTAGCCTTCAATTCAACAAACATGTATTGTTCTTTGGTGGAAAGAGAAATGAAGCACACTGCTACCAAATGCATCTAAAATCCAAGTACCCAGGGATTCTTAAAGTCCATCTGGATGGGAAGAAGAACAAAGAGGCATAAACTCGAGATAAACAGTCCATGTGGAACCTGAGGGCAGTCTACCATGTGCCAGGCACTGTTCCAAGAAGCTCCCAGTATCAGTTTATCTGGGCCTTAACTCTGAAAGTGTTCCTTGGGTCTATTTATAGATGAAGATTCTGAGATCCAGAGAGGTTAAGTGAATGTCTGGATTCCTGGCGCTCAAAAGAGGTAGTCAAAAGCAAATGGCCCCAGACGCTTTCTTCCAAACTTCAGGGCCACCCTCCACTTTGCTGTAATGGGTCACCACAAAAACAGTGGCGTATGCCCAGGACAAACCCTGCCTCTTGCTTAACTAAACCAAGGCTGGCCTTGCTCTGGAACAGACACTTTGCCTCACTTTAAATCACCTCCCAAGGAGTATTTGGTTGTACCTGTTTGCCATGGCCATGGGCTTGGGAATCGTAGAGAGATAGAGTTGTGTCTGCAGCACCCAGCACAGAGCCTGGAATAGAACCAAAGCCTCATACACACAGTGTCCAGACTGTACAGACACAACCTCTGCCAAGAGGGCGGGCCTTCATGTCAATCAGAGAGAAGGTAACACACATCGTTAATTCTTCTCGTTTTTAGGGAGGTGGCAGGATGAGGTGAGGAGATTGGTTATTTCAAGAACTCCATTTCCTGAAGCCAGTGAGGCAAAGATACTAACTTCCAAACAATGGAAGCAGCCCCATTTCTCCCAGGAAAGTGTCCTTCCTCAAATGGCCACCCACAGGGGAGCCTTTGTGATCAGGACGGATGACAGCACCTGCGATCCAGGCATTGAATCGTCAGGCACACTCAAGTTTACATCCCTCGTGGTTATGTGTGATCCCTGGGAAATCATTCAACTTTCTGGGACTCCATCTTTTCCTCTCTAAAATGAGCATAATGCCTACCTTCCTGGACTTTCTGGAGGTTCACATAAGATCATTTATGTAACATGCTTGCCACAGAGAGGTTTTCGATGTGGCAGTTTCTTCCTCAGGACTGAAATGACATCATCTACCTAGGACTGCAGAGACCCCGGGGACATTAACTGTCTGAAGCTATAGGAAGTAGATGAAGGCTGTGCCTCGCCCCATCAACAGAGCAAGAATTTGATTAGGAGGTTGGGATTAACAGATACACACTACTATATATAAAATAGATAAGCAACAGGGACCTACTGTAGAGCACAGGGAACTATACTTAATATTTTGTAATAACCTGTAAGGGAAAGGAATCTGAAAAAAGTGTATATATATATACATATATATGTATAACTGAATCACTTTGCTATACACCTGAAACTACTTCAATAAAAATAAATTAATTAATTAGAAAAAATTTTGATAGTTGCAGAGAATGACAGCGATCCCTTCTCAAAACAAAAATTGAGAGAAGTAAGGAACCCAAGGCCATTCAGCCCGAAGAGTGTGCTGGCCCTGCACTGGGAGCTTTACTCAACGATCTTCAGAACTGCCTACGAGTAGGTGACTGTGTCCCCAGTTTAGAGAGGAGGGGGCCGAGGCCAGTGAGGTTGTGTAACATCACTGCCTCCCTCTCTGAGTTGGTAAGACAACTTCCTGTTACCCTACATTACCTCGTTTAATCCATCAGGGAGTCACACAGGCTGGGGGTGCAGGGAGGGTCAGGGGTCAAACCTCTTCTCCCCCAAGACTGATGAAATCCACTCCAGGCATCTCTTTCTCTGATTAAAACACATGGATGATAAATTACCAAAGTCCTTGATGTGGAAATGTGAATGATAGGAGTGCCACTGACAACTGGTTCAGGGTGGTCGTCACAGAAGCGGGAAGAACTCTCACGCATAGCCTACAACCTTGCCATTCTTTTGTGACTCCTAAGCCTCTGTGAGTGTCTGTGGGTGAAAGGAAATGAAGGTGATGCATTAGAAGGGAATCTGGAGGTCACAGTGGTCACAGATGAACATAAATCAACAACCTACTGCTTTGGTTTAATGTAACAGGAGCCTAAGTAGAGGATTATTTCCCCCAAGGTAGCAAGGCTGTAAAATGGAAAGAGTCTGTCCTGACAATCATCAGCCTCTCCTGTTTGTGCTTATTCCTTTCTTTTTTCTTTTTTTAATTAATTTATTTTATTTTTATTTATTTATTTTTGGCTGTGTTGGGTCTTTGTTGATGCACATGGACTTTCTCTTGTTGCGGCGAGCGGGGTCTACTCTTCGTTGCGGTGCACGGGCTTCTCATTGCGGTAGCTTCCCTTGTTGCGGAGCATGGGCTCTAGGCGTGCGGGCTTCAGTAGTTGTGGCACGCAGGCTCAGTAGTTGTGGCTCCTGGGCTCTAGAGCACAGGCTCAGTACTTGTGGTGCACGGGCTTAGTTGCTCCGTGGCACGTGGGATCTTCCCAGACAATGGCTCGATCCTGTGTCCCCTGCATTGGCAGGTGGATTCTTAACCACTGCGCAACCAGGGAAAACCTGTGCTTATTCCTTTCTGATGAAAGTTTTGGTGCCTTCAGCCCTATTCACTTTCCTGTCTAGCCCTTCTTCCAGGAAAGCATCTCCTAGAAATCAGCCACACTTTTATGTTAATATACATCCGCTTGTCTTCTTTCAAAGGGTCATTTCCTCCCTTGGCCTTTTCTCTCATGATGGAACAAAAGTCTGGTGCCTGCAAACAATATTTCAGGCATCAGAGAAAGACTGGAGAGACAGCTTTGGAGAAATACTAGGACAGAGGCTATGTAGCCTCCTTGTAGAAGCAGGATGTGGGAGATTGCTTCTCCAGCTCCCATCTGTTCCTGCAGACAAACAGGCTGCTGTGAGGCTCCTGACAGGCACCATGGAGAACAGGGTGGAACATTTCAGAAAATATCCTTTCTGGGCTTGTGCCTACCTGAAAAGTTGTAGGACGATGGAGTAGAAAAATCAGGGACCTTAGAATCAAGGTGTAAATCTCATCTCTCCCACTTTCTAGCTGAAAGACCACTGGCAAGTTATTTAATTCCTTCATTTACCTATTCTGTTGAATAGGGATAATAATATTTGCCTATCAGTTGTTGATGGTGAGCATTATGTGGGATAGTGAATGTAAAATGGGTGGCAAATCATGGGAACTTGATAACCATTAGTTCCCGTTCTCTCTCCACCATGGTTGAGCAGATCATATAAGAGTAATTCTTCCATGGGATAGTAAAAGTAGTCAGTTAAGATCTAATATTTCCACTTAGCATTTTATCACTCATGAGTCTAGTGTCCTTCACTCCCAAGGCTGTATTTGCCAACATCGTGCTTTAAATGAATGAAGCAAAGCATGATGATGCATTTAATGGTCCTTGGGAATTGAACCTTGAAAATCCCAACATCTTCGGACCTTCTGGTTCCAGAGAGACTATATGGAGAGTCTGGGATGCCAGTTAAATTTGGATGGTGATCCAGAGAGAAAGAAGATATGCTTCCCGGGGCATGTCCCTCTGCCCCCAGCCTTCTTGGCGTCACCTCTCAGAATAACATATTCAAGACCATGGGAAGAACCTAAAGTCTTGAAGTTATCAACACAATGGCTTTGTAGGAATAAACTTCTTGACCATGATGAGGGCAATCCTTTCCCTCAAGTTACTGTTAAAGTTGTGTCAGTACAAGGGCTCAAGTTTTTCAAAACCCTGTCCCATTGACAGTCACAGAACTCAAGGGTGAGTAGGTGGTGAGGGCTAGCTCCCAGGCTGACCATGAAGTTAAAGAAAGGCAGGGCCCAGATGGCCAGATCTGAGCCTCAAAAGTAGGAAACTGTGGATTGGTCTCTAGATCCAACCTGTCCCAGGCCCTGGCTCACCTGCCCTTGCCTCCCACACACTTGCCCTTGGCCTTGACCACCTGACTTCATTCTAATCTCCCTGGTGCCTTTGACCATGTCCTGCTCATTGTTTTGCCCCATCTACTCACATGCTCCAGTAAAACCCTGACTCGGTTTGTTTTGACCCTCCTCTGAAAATTTATCTATTTTTTCTTGATAATTCATTAAATACCATTTTAAATTGCTTCCATGGCTATTAGCCAAGTTAACTTTTTTTTTTTTTTTTTTTTTTTTTTTTTTTTTTTTGCAGTACGCAGGCCTCTCACTGTTGTGGCCTCTCCCATTGCAGAGCACAGGCTCCAGACACGCAGGCTCAGCGGCCATGGCTCACGGGCCCAGCCGCTCTGCGGCATGTGGGATCTTCCCGGACCGGGGCACGAACCCGTGTCCCCTGCATCAGCAGGCGGACTCTCAACCACTGCGCTACCAGGGAAGACCGCCAAGTTAACTTTTTGAGTCAAATCTGATCATATACATTTTCTCAGGATGCCATACATTTCAGAAGCTTCCCAGTATCTTAGCTTAGAGATGTGGATTTTGTGCTCTTGTAATTTAAGTTAATCTATTCCAAAATCATGGTTATATTCCATTTTTCATCTTTAATCTTGGGTTTTCTGCTTTCTCCCTTATTTTCTTGATTATATCTAAGAAGAGCATGCCCATTTTATTGGTTTCTTCAAAGAATCAGCTTTTAGATTCACTTATAAATTCTAATGTTTTTCTATTTTTCTAATACATGAATTCCTACCATATTTATGGTTTATTGCTTCCTAATTTCCTCAGATTTCTCCTTTTTAATTTCTTTATTACTTTATTTATTTTCATTCTTTCTCATTGATTATTAAGCATTTAAGCCTGTGGATTTGCTTCTAAGTACAACTTTGGTTACATTCCATAAGTTTTGGTATACAGTGTTGCTCTATGAATAGCTTATAAGTGTGGTTTTGATTTTCTTTTGTACACAAACATTGTTTAAGAAAGTTCTGTTTTTTCTTTCCATGTGATTAGGTTTTATTTTGCTTTGATTTTCCTGGTAAGTACTGAAACATGATTCTCCATCGGCAGGGATGACATTCTTATTCCACTTTTCAAAGAGAAGAACCTGAAGCATGGTGAGCTTAAGCAACCAGACTGGAGCTTCTGAGATAATAAGCAATAAAACCAGAAATGAGAACCAAAACATTTTGCGTAAGAAGACAATCTCCAAGATCCTTATTCAGCAACAGGGAACGCGCACAACCATCAGTGGGCTTTTCCAGGGTTGGGGAGGGACATGAAGAGTTTTCAGCAGCTAGAGACAAGGCCTCTAACAGGGCATGGAGGTCCCCCTCAGTGACGCTGAGAAGACAACTCCCAGAGTGCTGTGCACTGCATCACTGAGCAGGCTGTAAGGTGGTGAGTGGTGCTGTTCCATCTGCCAGACTAGGTCCAGAAAGGCCCTGGAGAGTCTTAGTACACAAGTGCCCCAGATGTAAGCCTTCCAGCACGCAGAGGTCACAACTAGACTTGTCCAAATGGGGCCAGTGCCCACATCACTCCCTGTGTGCTACTCCCTAATTGTGCTTGTTATTTTATCCTATGGAGTAGTTCTCAGCCCCCTTCACTGATAAAGAAACCAAGGCTCAGAGAGGTTAGGGAACATATCCAGGGCAGGGTTGATGGTGCAAGATGGCACTTCCTCAAAGGGTGACAAGACATGGCAGGAAAACATGGTGGTGGTTGAGACATTCCTATTTCAGAGCAGGCTTCTGGCAGGAGTTCAGCCAGTGTTTTGAACCCCTGTTTATGTATTTAACTTTTAAATGATTTATTTCCAACAATCCTTCCCTAAGATGAGGGGGTAC
Organism: Mesoplodon densirostris; assembly: GCF_025265405.1. Classification (NCBI taxonomy): domain Eukaryota; kingdom Metazoa; phylum Chordata; class Mammalia; order Artiodactyla; family Ziphiidae; genus Mesoplodon; species Mesoplodon densirostris. Next base: position 146,776,084 of record NC_082665.1, read on the forward strand.
TTTACCCAGCCCTGGGTACTATAGGTTTAGGGTGGTACCCTGTACATGGTAGGTGCTCAGTTAATGTGGGGTTGGGAGGTTCCTTCACCCCTTTCCCACTCTAGCTTGGGGCTCAAGCTGGAAGGTCATGGCCTACCTTTTGCAGAGTCTGACACCTGTAAAGTGCTAGGACTGGCAGAGCCCAGAGAGACCATGAAGTCCAGGGGTTCACTACCGGGGTTCATGGGTACAATTCAGGGGGTGCCTAAAATCTGGATAGGAAACACATCTTTATCCTCCCTAATCTCACAGCAATTCAGGATTTCCTTTACTATGTATGTAGGCAGCAGACCACAGCAGTCCTAGCTGTGGATCTAGGACCTGGGACTTTGTAACCAACAGAAATCACAGGTGCTTGCATGGAAGGTCACAGTTATCACAGACATCTCATAATATCATTTACATCCATCACTACTTCAGAATTAGGATAGGTATTACACCCACAACTAGGTCTTGTCACTTAATGTGTTAATAAATAAGCATATATATTGCACTATCACAATTTATAAATCTTTTGATAGCTATTTCAATATAATCCGTTCCCTTTATAATCCAATGTATTTTATTTTACTAATTAAAAAACATGACTCTGAGAAGGAGTTTATATGTTTCACCAGACTACTACAGAGGTCCATGGTACAAAAACATGTTTAAGAACCCTGGTTATATAATTATTAGAGAAAGGCAAATCAAAGCCACAATGGAGTATCACCTCATACTGGTCAGAATGGCCATCATCAAAAAGTCTACAAATAATAAATGCTGGAAAGGGTGTGGAGGAAAGGGAAACTTCCTGCGTTGTTGGTGGGAATGTAAATTGATATAGCCACTGTGGAGATCAGTATGGAGGTTCCTTAAAGACTAAAAATAGAGCTACTCTATGATCCAGCAATCCGATTTCTGGCCATATACCCAGAAAAGATGAAAACTCTAATCCAAAAAGATATGAACCCCAATGTTCATAGCAGCACTATTTACAACAGCCAAGACATGGAAGCAACCCAAGTGCCCATCAACACACGATTAGCTTAAGAATCTGTGGTGTATATATACAATGGAATATTACTCAGTCATAATGAACAATGCGGTATTGCAAGTTGCAGCAACATGGATGGACCTAGAGAATTTTATACTAAGTGAAGTAAGTCAGACAGAGAAAGACAAATATGTGATATCACTTACATGTGGAATCTAAAAAGTAATACAAATGAATCTATGTACAAAACAGAAACAGACTCACAGACATAGAAAATAAACTTATGGTTACCAAAGGGGAAAAGGAAGGGGGAGGGATAAACTAGGAGTTTGGGCTTAACAGACACAAACTACTATACATAAAATAGATAAGCAACAAGGATGTACTGTAGAGCACAGGGAAGTATATCCAATACCTTGTAATAACCTATAATGGAAAATCTAAAAAAATATATATATATATATATAATTCAGTGATATATATACATGTATCTGAATCACGTCACTGTGTACCCAAAACTAAGACAATATTGTAAATCACCTAAACTTGAATTAAAAAAAAAAAGAAGAAGAAGAACCCTGGTTATAGACAAGGAAACAGGCCCAGAGAGGAGAAGTGATCCACCCAAGGTCATACAGCAGAGTTGGGACCAGACTCCATCTTCCAACCCCACTAGCACAGGATGAGTTTACCATAACGGGGACATGGGGGTGTGGGTATGTGTGTCATCATGTGACACAGCTTAGTCATATGAGGACTCATGACAGCTGTGGGAGGAAGGGTGAGGCACAGCCAACGCAGGGCAAGGGTAAAGGGAAGACTGCACCGTCTGCAGTCCTGCCTGCTCAGCCAGGGAGGCCCTCAAAGCAGCAGTTACAAGTATTTATTATTTGTTTTCCCGAAGTCTGCTCACATTGAACCAAGAAATAGATTAGATGATCCTTCAGTGGCCACACAAGAGGGTGGTAGGGCTTGATTTGTCTTGGCAGTTAAAACCCACATCACGTACATGTGTTCTTTATCCTTGTATTTGAGCAGCTTAGGGAGAGAATATAACCCCTCAGTATAATACCTCACAAGGGTGGGCATGCTTGTCTGTAGACTAGGAAGCCCTCCACTTAGAGAATGGTCCTTTACCCCACTACCTGAGACTTGCTGAGGTCAGTAACTTGGAATCAAAAAGAAGGTGCTTCTCAAAGGACCGTGTACACACATTGAGCAGGGACTAAGTCACTGCACCCAGCATTTTGCAAACTGGGTGCCTGGGACTCCTGGCACACAGCCACCATTCTCCTGGCCTTCCCCAAACGCCTGACTCACCTCCTCATGCTGAGCCCTCACTTGGCATTCCTTCTCTACACGTCACCACTTTTCATCATTATCACTATTATTATGATAGGGTAGCAACTGCTACAGCTCGAGGACTGCTAGCAGGCAGGAACTGTCTGTAAGGGAGGCTGCTGCATAAACAACCATTTAAAATGCTGTGTGATCAGCGTCGGGACTGGTGAGCACAAGGCTTCCAGGCACTAAGCTGAGTCCTGAAGAAGCAACATAGGCACCAAAGCAGTTTCAGGCAGAGAGAACAGCACATGCAAAGGCACTGTGGCAAGAAATAGCATGGCCCATTCAGTTCTCAGCAGGACTTCCCATCTGCCTGGTGCCTGTGTCATGTCCCAGTTGGCTATAACAGTCCGGATGCGATTTCTTGGAAAGGTGGACTTTATCCTGGTCTCCGAGGAAAGGTGGCGAGAGTACCCTTGGAGGGGGGTCCAGCCCAGAACGGTGGTGCAGGGGACTTCCCACCTCCAGCTCTAGGAGAACACCTGCCCCAGACCTGGAGAGAAGCTGGGCTGGTGGGGATTAGAGTAAGCCAGGTTCCTGTGTGCTGTCCACAGCCATGGAACACCCGGCCACCCCGACTCAAGGCGATCTGGAGAGATCCACGACCTATACATTCAGGAACATCTGGAAGGGAATGTGCAAATTCAGTCTCTGCAGTGAGCATCTCATTTCCACGGGGTTACAGAGAGTGGGGGCTAAGTGGATTTGTGGACCTGTGTTAGCAACTAACTGATGCTCCAGGTAAAGGAAACTGTCCATTCACTTGCATTTATCTGCATGCCTTTTAATTCCTCGCCTTTGAAGTTTTAACTACGGCACTGCTTACAAAATAGAATTTGATCCAGAAAAGCTCACTTTGAGAAAATGATCAACGTTACTATTTCCATGTGAATTGAGAAGGTTGGAGTCTTGGGGAAAAGCTTGGGATTCCCTCGGGGAATCTTGCTTCTTGGCCCCCAGGCAGAGAGTAAGGGGTGTCTCCTCCTGTTCGCCTCTGCTCAGGGCTTCCCTCTGCCAGAGCACTGGGCCAGGGTCCAGTCCTGGTCTGTTTCCTCCTCTGTCCTCTCTCCAGGCTGGAAATTCACTGACAGCAGCAATCAAGGTTCATCCTTTCCAGGATCCCTTGGCACAGACCCGACCCCAAGAGATGCTCAGAAAATGCTGAATGAGTGACAAGAATAGCACAACCCTGAAACTCAGATCCAGCACTCAGTATGTATGTCTGTGAAACTCAAATGCTTCCCTGTGTTGCCCACCACTGTGGTTAACCAGTTACCCAGGTCAACCACAAGTCTCATTACCCCCAGATGCCACAGAGGGCAGCCCACTGGTGATGGGCCCAGTCTCTAAAGGGCTTGCTCTAACAGCCAGATGGGGAGCACTTCCTCTGGACCAGGCATCCCTGAGGCCCTATCACATCAGTCATCCCATCTGGACCTGCCATTGTGAGGCTCAGGTCACTCAGACAGTCAGGGTGTAGCAGAGCTGGGTCCCCTGAGACCCAGGGTTTCTGCATGTCTGGGAAAGCCGAGGCTGCCCTTGCCCTTGCCAAGTTCACTTCTAAGAGGACTTCGGGGATTGTCTCAAGGCAGCTCCTCGTCAATTTTACAGGTTAGCAGTGGGACAGCCTTGGTTATAGTCGTAAAAAGCCTATGTCCCCTGACCCCATTCCTCCACCTCACACACCTCTTCTCCAGTAATATCATACCTGACCTTCACTGACAAGTTTATTCTCCTGTATCTGGAGGACTAGCCTTTCAGCTTTCCCAATAGTACATATATTACATTATTACCTCGAAGCTAGGCTATCTGCACAAATAAGGCAAAATAACAGAAGAAAGGATAACAACCCTCTATTGATCTCTTCCTATATGCCAAGAACCTTGCTGAGTTATTTATACACATGTTATTTAGTTCTCCTAACAGCCATGAAGGAGTCTCGTTATCCTCATTTTATGGATGAGGAAACCGAGGCTCAGAGAGACGAAGCAGTTTGTCAAAAGCCACAGAGCTGGTCGGGCAGGGCTAGGGCACGGTGCCAGTTGCTCCTGAAATCTGCCTGTGATGATGTTATTCTTAATCCCATCATTAGGTGAAACCATTATATCCTGAATATGCTCTTTCTGCATTACTAAGAGTCCCTAATTTTTGTTGTTTAAAATGCATACTCTCTTTGGACATTTTGTTTTCTTAGTAAGCTAAACACTTCTGTTGCAATTTGGGAAATCATAGATTGACGATCCACGGAAGCAGCAGAGATGGGAAGACACAGGGCCAAGGAGCAGGCCCACCCAGCTGACTCCAAGCGAGTAGCTGAAAAGGGCCAGTTCCTTCACTGCACGGACCACAGTCTCTCACCTGAAAAACGGGGATAATCATATCCATCCCGCAATGCTCAGAGGAGGCCACCGGGAGGACTGGACATGATGGTAAGTGTGCAAGGGCTCGACACACAGGCCTGAGAAGGAGGCCGGTGTGAGGTCCTGTGGTCCCCTGGTACCCTCTCATGTAGCTTTCACTGATGCCCTGCTCATGAGCACACATACCTCCAGCAAGGGCAGGCCTATGTCCCAGTTCCTAGCACGTCACCATGAGTCATCTATTCAGCATTGAACATGCATTTTTGGAGCCCCCCATTGTGTCCCAGGCAGGTTCCAGGCCCTGGGGAGATGGCAGTGGACTAGCACTGCCCACGTGGAGATGCTGCCGGCCTCCTGGGGCTGAAAGCCCACACCCCTGGGGCACTCATCACGGCTGTTCCAGGTACCTGGTGCATCTCAGTCCAATTGATGCTCGCCCATGCAACTCTGAGGGAAGAGCCAGCATTACAGCTAAGGAAACCGAAGCACAGAAGGTTAGGTAAGTTGCCCCAAGTTGCACAGGTGGGAAGCAGCAAAGCTGAGTTTGAACTACACGGTCTGGTGCCAGAGCTCACACTCCATCAGCACTCTCTGCTGCCGCGTGTCTCTACCTGCTTTCCCTCTGTCTCCAACCCCTTCACCTTTTCCTCCACAGCTTCTCCTGCTCTCCTTTCTGGTAGCCCCCTCCCTGTGTCCCAGGCCCTCTTCCATCCTGGAAACACAACAGCCTCCCTCTAGCCTTCCTGCCTCTTCTAGCCTCTGCCCAGCTCCCACGTAGTCTCTATCACCTCCATTCTATCTTGCCTCCCACCCCAGCTGAGTCCCCAAGAGTCCAGGTATAGAGCCCTGGCCTCAAGGTCCACCACGGTCTGCTCTGACATGCACTTCTGCGTTTCTCTACCCGCTCCACAATGCTCAGTTCACAAAAACTATCCTCCCCGCCAGTGAGCCTAAACTTTTGGGGGAAACCGTTGGCCTTTTTGAGAAAGTTATGGACCAGCCTTCCCTAGGAAAGTAAACATGTATGAACACTTCCCAAAGTTAGCACGCGCCTTCTGCACCGTCACGATGCCACCATGAAGACCCCGGCAATAGACACACACATTTTTTTTTCTAAAGATTTTCTGTTTTTTTGATGTGGACCAATTTTTTAAAAGTCTTTCTTGAATTTGTTACAATATTGCTTCTGTTTTACGTTGTGGTTTTTTGGCAGCCGAGGCATGTGGGATCTTAGCTCCCCAGTCAGGGATCGAACCTGCATCCCCTGCATTGGAAGGCGAAGTCTTAACCACTGGACCGCCAGGGAAGTCCCTAGACACACAAATCTTATTACTGTTCCTCAGTTCCTTAAACGTGTGTCTTTCCAGCTCCCTCTCAACATTTTCTCCCACCCCAGATGCTTCCTCCGTTCCTCTCTTCCATCTAATGAAATCCTCGTGACCCATCAAAACCCAGTTCCAATGTCACTAGGCCAGACAAGAGTTCTCCCTTGATGTGTTCACCACCAGCTGCCCTCATGGGATTTCAGTGCTCCCTGCCTGGAATTTGGGAGCACACCTCATTTCTACCTACTCCAATGGACCTCTTTAGGGCAAGGATGCTGGCTTAGCTGTCTCACCATCGTTCACCTCATGCAGCACAGAGCTCTGTAGACAGCAGGCATATAGTGTCCATTTATTGAAAAAACTGAAAACTGGAAGCAGCCATCCTTATTTCCAAATAGAAGATTCTAGGAGGCTAATGAAATGGAAATGGATGTTTGGTCATCTCTGTCCCACTAATAAGGTCCTGCAAAGGGTGGACTTCTGGAAAATTTCACCAGACATAAGCCTAGGAAAATGATCTCTTGCTTTTGCCATTTGTTAACAATATAAACATTTCATACCCACTCATTACTGCAGTTCTTGAATTCCTACTTAAATTTCTATTCCTTTAGTAATGGTAACCTAGTTTATGGGAATCTATGGCTTCAAAATAAGGTCAGATTCTGATAATTAGTTGTGATCCATATTTTGTATCTGATAATTAGCTTATAGCTGCAGTGAAAATTGGGCCCTACATTTTTGGAAGGTGGAATATTTTAAGAAAGCAAGGTATTCTTCATGTGCTCTGATCTCTGCTTTGTTGAAAGGATGTTAAAGTGAGAACTATAACATGGGAGAAAAATGAATATATTTGCTCTCAAGAGGCAATTAAAACAGAATGCAAATATGACTAATGAGACGATTAACTTTTCTAGAAATATTATGCAAGAAAATCAATTCCTGGGATGTAACATTTCTATGCTAAAAAATTCAGTTTGATGGCATCAGTGACCAAAGGGATCTAGGAAGAAAAGACATTGCTGCTGTCAGGGAAGGCTGAGGAGGGCATGGAAAGTACCCATTTCTTTCTAGCTTGATCTGCTCAGCTATGAAACAGATGCTGCTGCAAATGCTCCCGTGTGGCTCCTGCATGTGTACTGCTTTGAGCAATTCTTTTCAACATGGCACCGCTAGAATGGCATTAATTCAGGAGTCAGGAACACTTGGTTCAAATCTCAGCACCACACCGGTTACAGCTAAGTGGCCTTGGATGGTCCATGTCATTGCTCTGGGCCTTGATTTCCTCCCCTGTGAAATGGAGATTGTGATACCTGTCTCACGGACAGGTGAGGATTCCATGAGCCAATGCATGTAAAGCACTTGGTATGGAGATTAGCAGGCTGATGTGTCCTGGAGAAATTGCTATCGAAGCTGCTGTGTGGGGAGGGCACAGAAACCCCCTGTTCCAGGAAGAGGCTGTGGCATGAGATAGGGATTCTAGCAAGGATGACTCAAGAGTCAGGATACTGGGTCCCACCCTGCCCTTCAAGTTCAAGCCAAGTGATCTTGGGCATTGTTGTCATTCTTTCAACATCCATAAAACAACAGCATTTCCCTAAGTGATTTCCAAGGCACTGTTCTGGGAACCCAGCACTGTCCAATGCTACAAAATAATTCACACGTTTTTCCAAATAGTTTGTTACTAAGTAGGCTCAATTTCTCCAAATGTGACCTATTCCACACTTATTTGGGTTTCGGTCCACAGTTTGGTGACCAGAATTACACTGCAATTAAACAGTCCAATCTGTAGCCCTTAAGGACCTCTAAGTTCTGCAAACTCTCTCTCTCTCTCAGTCTTCATTCAGGAGCTGCACCCTATCTTTCCAACCATGTCTGTGGGCATTGATCCAACCCACGTGTTCCATGAGCCAGGCTGAGGATACAGAACGTGGTCCTGTCCTCAGGAAGACTGGAGTCCAGTGGGGATGACAGACCAGAGAATGACAAGGCCAACTGGGTGGGTCATGGTCTATAACAGAGAGTGCACAGGGGCCCCGCAGGCAGAGAGGGGGTTGGCAGGGTTAGGAAAGGCTTCCTGGAGGAGGTGATGCTCAAGCTGAGCCTTGGTCATCCAACCAGACATTCATCCAACAAGCAGTCTGCAACTATTTATTGAACACCTACTGTGTATGAGGCATTTTGCTCGATGCTGAGGCTATAACACTGAATGTAACCATGTCATTTCCTACCTCAAGAATCCACAATACTGGGCATATATCTGGAGAAAACTCTAATTCAAAAAGGTACATGCACCCCAATGTTCATAGCAGCACATTAGCACAACAACTAAGACATGGAAGCAACGTAAATGTCCATCAACAAATGAATGGATAAAGAAGATGTGGTATATATACACAATGGAGTACTACTCCGTCATAAAAAAGAATGAAATAATGCCACTTGCAGCAACATGGATGGGCCTAGAGATTATCATACTACTGAAGTAAGTCAGAAAGAGAAAGACAAATACCATATGATATCACCTACACGTGTGAATCTAAAATATGACACAAATGAACTTATTTACGAAACAGAAACAGACTCACAGACATAGAAAACAAATTTATTGTTACCAAAGGGGAAAGGGGGTGGAGGAAGGATAAATTAGGATTTGGGGATTAGCAGATACAAACTACTATATATAAAATAAACAATAAAGCCCTACTGTATAGCACAGGGAACTGTATTCAATATCCTGTAATAAACCATAATGGAAAAGATTATGAAAAAGAATATGAATATATATGTATAACCAAATCACTCTGCTGTACACCAGAAGCTAACGCAACATTGTAAATCAACTATACTTCAATAAAAAGAAAAAATTTTTAATAAATAAAAATTGCAAAAAAAAAAAAAAAAAAAGGATCCACAATGGCTCACTCTAGCCACTCGTTGCAGTGCTCATTCTATACCCTTCTGCCTTACTGACAGGACCTCCCCACTGTGGCCTGGCACCCAACCCCAGCAAGCAAGCATCTTTTTTCCCAGAATGCCCCTCCATCCTAGACTCCCTCCCCGCATCCAAATTCAGCCCAAAGCCATCGGCACTCTCCAGTCCGGCCTCCTCTCAGGCCTTCTCTTTATACTGATGAAAAGGCCCCCGTGCTCCTGATGGGGTCGGCATGAGAGGCACCCCAGCTATTTCACTTCCACGTATCTCACACCCCCAACTCAACTCCTTTAAGCGGGGGCCCTTGTTTCCTTCTTCTTTTATACTTTATCGTGCCAAGGACAGCTCTAGACGCCGGGCAGAGTGGGAGACTGATTAACAGGGTGCTGAAATGAGATGTTTCCTCTACTTGTTACCACCTTCTTAAGATTAACACTAAACCAGGGCATGTTTTGTTTTCTTGTCTGAGGTGTCAGAAGGAAAAAGGCATCATTTACTGAATATCTACTGCGTGCTGGGTAATGTGCTGGATGCTTTCGTTTCACCCCTTTTTAACCCCCTCCACAAGCCTGCAGGCAAGCGTTTTTATTTCCTTATTGCATATACAGAAACCAAGGTTTAAGGAGGTAGGTTAGGGACTTTCCTGGTGGTCCAGTGGTTGACTCGACGCTGCCAGTGCAGGGGGCTCGGGTTTGATCCCTGCTCGGGGAACTAAGGTCCAACATGCCGCGCGGCTCGGCCAAAAGATTTTTAAAAAACGGAGGTAGTTTAACTTGACCAGGGTCTCATCACTAGTAAGGGGCAAAACTGAGGTTTAAACACAGCTAGGCGATTCTGAAATGTAAGCTGTTCTTCCTCCACCAAGCTTTTTCTCAGGAACACATGCCCTTTTCTACTTCCAAAGACCTTCTTAAATGCTGCAATCTGGAAAGATACACAGAACTTGTTTGCCATATGATTATGGTGGCTTGAAATCAGGTGAAAATCCAGGGACTGCTCAGGGGGGAGGAAAGCCCATCTGAGCCAGGGGTTAAGCAAACAAGATAAGAAGAATAAGAAAATGGTTTCTGGACGCCGCCATCCATCTCTGGGAAGCCTTAGATAGAAGGCTGCAGGTGATGAAGTGGAATGAAATTCCGAGAGAAAAAAAGATGAAAATGGAGGTTTACACATCACTGAGCTGCCTGCCTATCTAGAGGGAAAACCCAACATTAATAAAACAGAAAACCTTCAACAAAATCAAGCCAATTTTTCTGTCAAGTTCAGAAACAACAGTCCATAAACCTACAGGCGTTTCCCAGGTGTGTTCCAGAAATAGCCAGGTTTCTGAGAAGTTGGGTGGAAATGAAATTCAGGGGGAGCTTAGTCCCTGCTAATCGTGTGAGGGAAAGCTGCCTTTGTGGCTGCAGGATGGAACAGAAGGAGTGTCTCTCGTGACATCAGCTTCAAGTTTTCCTCCTAAGCGCCCTCCTCCCCAGTCAGGGCCATCCTTGATAGGGAGTCAACAGTGGTCGACAAACGCTTAATACACAGCAGAGTGCTCAGTAAATCAACCTCTGCTGATAAATGTGTCCATGAAGAACACACACACACACACATACACACAGTGCAGGGTCTCCTACAGACAGACCCACTCGCGCCCTACTTACTAGTCAAGAGGGGGCGCTTTTGTCTCCTTCCCTGGTACCATGTGGGGGCCTCTGGTAGAGACAGGGGCATGTGGGTGTCCGTGGTGTGAGAGCAGGTTACAGCAGAGTCTGTGGGGTCCGACAGATCTAGTTTTGAAAGTCATTCCCACCACGTACTGGCTACACAGCCTTGGATTTGTGCATCTTACTTTCCTTACCTGGCCCTTGGGGTGTAATCCCTTACCTCTTGTCATCCCTGATGTCTCAGCATCTGTCAAGGAGGGGAAAGCATGCCTATTTCTTGGCTTAAAGTAAGAACTTAAAAGGATAGTGGGGGCTTCCCTGGTGGCGCAGTGGTTGAGAGTCCACCTGCCGATACAGGGGACACGGGTTCGTGCCCCGGTCCGGGAGGATTCCCCGTGCCGCGGAGTGGCTGGGCCCGTGAGCCATGGCCGCTGAGCCTGCGCGTCTGGAGCCTGTGCTCCACAGCGGGAGAGGCCACAACAGTGAGAGGCCTGCGTACCGCAAAAAAAAAAAAAAAAAAAAGAAAAAAAAAAAAAGGATAGTGTAAAGCTCTTGGCATGGGGAGGGCACTTGATAAATTCCTGGCTTCCTTACTTGGCTAACCATCCCCGAATCTGGCCCGTTCTTTTTTTTTTTTTTTTTTTTTTTTCTTTGTAATTTTTATTGGAGTAGAATTGATTTACAATGTTGTGTCAGTTTCTGCTGTACAGCAAAGTGAATCAGTTATACATATACATGTATCCACTCTTTTTTAGATTCTTTTCCCATATAGGCCATTACAGAGCATTGAGTAGAGTTCCCTGGGCTACACAGTAGGTCCTTGTTAGTTACCTATTTTATGTATAGCAGTGTGTATATGTCAGTCCCAATCTCCCAGTTCATCCCTCCCTGCCCCCCCTTACCCCCTGGTAACCATAAGTCTATTTTCTACATAAAGGCCCAGCTCACCCTCACCTCCTCCAGGAAGCATTCCCTGACTATATGGGTCCCCAAGGACCACTCCCTCCCCTGAGCTCTGTGGTACTATTGGTCACCACCAGCCCCTTGTGGTCACTCACCACCTAGTCCTGTGTGCTGGGAATCCCCAGCCAGACTGAGCTGCCTGAGAACCAACTGTGGTCACCCACTGGGGTCAGGCCCAAGCCTCTTTCCAAGCAGACAGTTAGTAAATCTGTGTCTACAGACGAGGCATTCATTCACCCAAGAGGGGTTTCCAATGACAGAGAGGTTCCTCACGTGCATTAACCCTGACTAGCCCAAGCACTTGACAGTAATCATCTCACTCTATCCTACCACATCCCTCTGAGACAAGGGTTATGGAGTCCATTTCACAGATGAAGAAACTGAGGCTCACGGAGGTGAGCTAATTGTTTCCCCAAAGCCGTGAGGCTCAGAGGGCAGGAATGGAGGCAGACCCATGAGGGAGGAAGGGAAGAAGGAGAGGTGGGTGATGGAGAATGGGGCCGACAGAGACAGAGGGTCAGCCAGGAGGGACTCCTCTTTGTTGAGCCCCTGTTGTGAGCAGCTCTGAGCTGGCCCCATACCCGCCCCTTCCCTTAAGGCCTTCCCCACCACTCGAGAGGCGTCTGGTGCTCTTGGCCCTGGCCACACACTTCTGTTTATCATGCCCAGTGAAAGCTAGTGAGAGAGTCACCGTGGCCCTGACCTCTGTCCCCGGCCAGCTGACCAGCCAGTTTATCTTCTGTACAGTCCAGTAACTCTGGAGAACCAGAATTGGAACTAGATTGCTTTCCTCTAATAAAATTTACCGTGTATACAAATTCAATCACATCATCGTGTGTGTCAACGGTGGCCAAGGAGCCCAGGTCACTTACACACATCCATCACCAGGGTGCGGAGTCAGGGGCATGAAACTGTCTCCCACCCAGAGCCCAGAGGATGGCAGAGGCACAGCGAGGGCACAGGGGGGCTGCCGAGCGGGAGGGCCGGGCTCTCGGGCAGGGCCCATCCTCCCTGCACCCAGGAGGGACAGGGAGCCCATATGGATGCTCTGGGAGCCCTGACTTCCAGCTCCACCCGTAGGAAGGGTCTGTGCTCACTCCTGCAGACCCATGGTTGGCTATGTTTTCCTGATGGCAGCTGTCTGTCCTTACCACACAGCCTAGGGAAGGGAGAAACGATGTGCTGTGCCCACCCCCAAGGCATGCTATTTAAACCTCTCCAGATCCTCATTGTGCAGACGTGGGGCTGTCAGAGAAGGAAAGTGAGCTCAGAGAGGTTAGGTAACATGTCCAAGGCCACACAGCCTACAAATTGACAAGCTGTGCTTGGAACCCAGGTTTGTTGGGCTCTAAGCACATGCCAAGGATTTCCAAACAGGAGGAGAAGGCTGCACTTCAGAAGAGAAGCTCCGGGAGGCCAATGCTTCCTTTAGGGGCTATTGTCAAACCCACTTCATGATGGTGGGAGATTCGGCTGGTTAGAAATAAATATTTTAAACAAGTGCTTTCCTCCGGCCCAGCCTGGGATTCTTCTGATCTGGCAGGTCTAATAAACACAGACTTAAAAGAATAAACCTAGAATGGGGCGTGAGCAGGTTTGGCTTTCTGTGATAACTTGATACCAGAAATATCTGAAGAAAATATCGGACTTCTGCACAGGATCAACCAGCCAGGCCTGGAGGGGGATAAACAGACTTCAGTTCTCTATCCACTGAGGGTCATTTGACCTCAAGCAAATCATTTAAACTCTCTGAGCCTCAGTTACCACTAAGGCAGGGGTTCCAGAGTGCGGTCCCCAGACAAGCAGCATCAGCATTGCCCAGGAACTTAGGAGAAATGTACATTTTCAGTACCCACATCAGACCTATTTATTGCACCTGCAGCTCTGGGGCTGGGGTGCCACAATCTGTGTTTCCAAGTCCTCCTGGGGGTTCTGATGCAACTCAAGAGCCTCTCTGCTTGAAGGCCATGACCCTCATGCTGGGTACACACTGGAGTCACCTGGGGAGTTTCTACAACAGTCCCAGAACCCAGGCCACACTCCAGACCAATGACCTCACCACCTCTGATGTACATGAGGTGAGACCTGGGCCTCAATAGTATTTTGAAGCTTCCCTGGTGATGCCAGATGCCTGTTCTCTGGAGATGATCACACAGCCCTTGCAGGAAGTGGAGAGCCGGGTCTAAGAGCACAGATGGAGAAACACAAGTGTGAATGAGGCCTCCTCTTGGCCCCTGTGGCCTGTAGATGGCCCACTGCTCCACCCTCTTCCCCTGCCTTTTGGGCAGGGCCCAGCAAGCACACAGGTGGGGTATGGATGAACGATGAGAGTGCTTTTAGGAAGATGCGCAGCAGCCATGCTGAGGATGGATCGTGAACTATAATGGGGCTTCATAGAAGTCTGTGATATTTCATCCAGGTCCAGCTGTTTTTCATTCATCAGAAAAAGTCCTCAAGGTCTGCAAACTTGTGCAAGTTGCATAGGCCCTAAAACTGATGGCTTCTCCCGACAGCCTCTCCCTGGAGCAATTTGTCATTTAAAGCTCGGTTCTACCAAAGACCTTGAAACTGTTCACACCATCAGCCTGGCCTGGACTTTGAGTGGGAATCTGATGCTGTGTTTCCTGCCTCTCTTGGCCTTGAATCCCAACCAGGGAACACCAGAGGCTGCGTGGAATCCAGGGCAGCCTCCGAAGGCCCCTCTGTGGGAGCTTTTCTTGTGGTTGGTCCAGTGCCGTGTTTCTTTCTTTGATGTTCCTGAACCTTTGCATCCCTCTTCACCCCTGCTTGGCTTTCAGACCCCTCAACAGCAGTAACTATAAGGATGACAAGGAAGCAGCCACACACACAAGGCCCATGGTGGGGCCCTCCTCTGAGCCAAAAGCATGGAAGCTGGTGACACCCCTCTCGTCCCTGCAGACTTATTCTCCAGCTCTCCTCCATGTCTGGGAGGCTGATGTCTACCGTCTGCCTCATCCATGCTCCCTTGTTGTCTGTCTGGTTGGGTTTAACCAAAGGAAGGCACCAGGAGAAAACAGAAATGGCAGGAGGAGTGACAGGCTGGGGTGTTCGTTCCTCTGGCTCTCTCCATCGGCCCCAGTGTGGTCCCTGCTCACCTACAGAGGGTCCCAGCTGCTGCAGACCGTCCTGCCTCTACAGCCACAGGTCTGGGCAGGGCCCTGTTGCCGGTCCCGCTAACCGCTCTCCCGCTGCCCCTGCGACCTGGGCGCTAACGGCGGCCATGTTGCCAGGCCTGAGCGCTTCAGTGTCCCTTAATAGTGTCACCGCTTTAACACTGCCCACACTTTGGAACCACGTTGAAACTGCTGCGTCTGTAGGTCAAAAATGGTCAAATCACTGACCGTTCCATATGGTTCATCTAGTAAGAGTCCCTTCCTTAACTCTCTTCAGTTAACCCCTCCAAGTGGGCCTCTGTGTCCTGCTCAACCCACACGGCAGGTGTGGGGAGATGCTGTTAACATCCATTCACAAGTGAGGACAGAGACTCAAAGGCCTTTGCTGAATCGTCCCAGGGGAAACGTAAGACCGCGAAAATAGTAAAGTTGAGAGTTTACCGTGTGTCAGTTGCTGCGCTAACGGTTCATACAGGTGATCTCATTTAGTCCTCAAAATTCTGAGGTACAGACTGTTATTCTACCCATTGTAGACTGTTATTGTCCCCAGTGGGGACATCGAAGCCTGGGTAAGTTAAGAGCAGGTAACTCCTTCTGGTCAAACTCAGCCAGAAGCAAGAGGGAAGGAAGCTTGGAGGAAGCAGCCTCCAGAGGGTGGTCCCCCAGGGCACCGGACAGGACAGAGAAGGTGGAGCCGGGCCCGAAGGAACAGGAGGGGATGAACATGGTCCCATGCTTTGGATTCAGATAAAAGGAGAGAGTGTGTGGGCCCCGTGCTGGGCCGGTGGCCTCACTGCAGACCCTTAATCACAGCCTGTTTTTTTTTTGTTTTGTTTTTGCGGTACGCGGGCCTCTCACTGCCATGGCCTCTCCCGTTGCGGAGCACAGACTCCGGACGCACAGGCTCAGCGGCCATGGCTCACAGGCCCAGCCGCTCCGCGGCATGTGGGATCTTCCCGGACCGGGGCACGAACCCGTATCCCCTGCATCGGCAGACGGACTCCCAACCACGGCGCCACCAGGGAAGCCCCACAGCCTGGTTTTTACCCCTCGAGCCCGTGTGCTGCTTCTACCGAGCTCCTTCCCGCTGAACTGTATGACCTTCCACTCTCTTCTTTCTGCCTTCTCCCTCCCACCCGCGGCCCCTGACCTATTTAGTACAAGATTCGGTACCTCATACAGCTGTAGGAGGCGATGGAACCACAGGTGAGAGTGATTAAGCCTGGAGAATGCCAAGTGAGTGGCACACTGTCCCAGGGTCACTAGGGTCACCACTGTCTGGAGGCTTTGCACTGGGGCACAGCCCACCTCCCCTTCCCTCGACTCTTTTAAGTTCACGTTCAGCCCCTGGGACCCTACTGCACTCCTCCCAAAGCGATGCAGTGGACAGGAAGCTTTGGAGCCACAGAGACCGTGCCCAGCACCAGCATCTCCTAACTCCGTGCCCTGGACCCCTCACCTCGCCCCCCTGCACACAGCATCTTCCCCTTCAGAGAAGTAAGGCCCTCCCCCGCTCAGAGAGACTAAGAAGACAAAATAAGATAGCAAAGGTAAAACACGTAGAACCTACAAGTATTTGATAAAGGGCTGGTTCTGGTCCCTCCTTCTGGAAATAATCATTCTAGTCTGGGGATTATAATTGCTGGTTAAAAAGAGAGGCTAAAACTGTTTATCACACTTTGATTTTATGTACCTGGGATTAGAAAACTTGCCTTAAAAGATGGTTTTCTTGGTTTTACTGTGAAATTTCAGGATTTCCTTGGCAACGGCCTTTAGGAAGACAAAGAAGTCAATCAAAGGCCACCCAGAGAGGGGCGAGTTGAAGGCGATTTATTCCTCTTCGGAGCTGGCCCTGTGCAGGGCATGCTGGCCACTGTGTCCTCCGTGGAGATGCCTTTCGTGCCTGGGTCAGAGTTAACTCCCTGCTCCCCGTGATACCGGGTCCCTTTGATTGTTTCTCTGGCTCAAACTCGAGTTCCAGCCAGTGCCACCTGCCTGGGCTTCCCCAGCAGTCTGCAAGGACCACACAGTTGGGGCTCATCAGTGCCGGCCAGAGAGGTACAGCTGGTCACACCAGGAGGGAACAGAGACGGTGAACCAGGTGGGGCCAGAGACCAGGAGGCGAGAGAGCAGACTCTCTCTCTGGAGCTGCGGGCGGGGTCTGAGTCTGGCCTTCGTCCCTGGGTGTGGTGGGGCTGGAGGCACCTCACACAGCTGCAGGGCTATGGCCTCAGTAGGAGTGGACGCTGAGTTTGCCGGTTCCCCCTCCAGCCTACGCTGAGGCCTTGAACACAGGACCACCCCCAGAGGAGGGGCTCACACAGCCCCACCAGCTGGGGACAGAGGCACCAATGGGGCAGGGGGAAGGATCTGGAGCCCGAAGTCACCCTCCCCGCGTTCACAGCCGGTTCTTCTACTCACTAGCTGTGTGATCCATGGCAATCTGTTGATATTTAACCTCTCTTTGCCTCAGTTTCCTTATTTGTACAACGAGGAGGATCATAAGCATATCCATCTAATAGGGTTGTTGCGAGAAATAAGTTAATATATGAGAAGCACGTGCAACAGTGCTGGGACCTGTGAGTGCTATATTGGGCCGGCTGTCATTCCAGTTAGCAGGACGCTGGCCAAGTCTGAGGGCCATTCTGTGTGTAGGCAGGGCTTGAGGCAGTCTTCAGTCTCACCACAGATCACCCCTGGGCTCTGGGCATGAAGCCTGAAATTCCACTGCAGACCACTCATTCTTGGATGTGTTCATTCATTCAAGCATTTAACTCTGAACTAAGCTGGATTTCCCAAAGTATGCTCCAGTACAACCGTGGCATACAAGTTGACAGCAGGGGTTACCCTGGAGGGTATTATATTAATTTTAATAGCCATGTATACTTTTAATTTCCTCATATCAATATTTAAGGCAAGGGCTTCCCTGGTGGCACAGTGGTTGAGATCCGCCTGCCGATGCAGGGGACACGGGTTCGTGCCCCGGTCCGGGAGGATCCCACATGCCATGGAGCGGCTGGGCCCATGAGCCATGGCCGCTGAGCCTGCACGTCCGGAGCCTGTGCTCCGCAATGGGAGAGGCCACAACAGTGAGAGGCCCGCGTACCGCAAAAAAAAAAAAAAAAAAAAAAAAAAAAAAATTTCAGGCAAGCTCTATCAGCTTTCCATTTAAATAAACAATGCTAATATTTCAGATAAATGTACCTCCCTTTAGATCATGATTCTTAGCTTTATTCACCCCCCCCCCCTCCTGTCTCCCCTCAGTCATCATGGCAACAATATCCTTCTGGTCCATTTTTTATGCTTTATACTTCAATTTTATTAACCATACTTTTCTTTATTTCCTTCTAACATTATTTAAGGCAAGCAATAATCATTTTCCATTTATAGGGGTGACATAGTTTCCTTCTTAAATTAATTTCCATAAGAAGTGCGTTAGTTAAAAGAAAATATTATGTAAATGAAAAGCCCAGGTGGTTATTAGAAAGAATGAACTACTAATCTATATATCAACACAGAGAGATAAGCTTAAATGAAAAGAATGGTGTAGACTCAATATGCATTTTGTGGCATCGTTTACAGAAAACTTAAAGTATACCCCAAAGAGGACTACTGATACTTTTCATGACTACATGTATATAACTGTAAAGATACACAAAACTAACAGGATGGTGTTTCCTGTGGAAGGTAAAGGGGAAAGAGAGGAAGAAGTATGGCCAAGATTGATGATCAAAGGGGATATAAAGTATTAAGAGTTTTAAATCCTTTTTTTTTAAGGAGAGACAAAGTGACTTGAAGGAAATATAACATGATGCTATAATTCTGGATGGAAGCAACACGATGTTTACCAAATATTCTTGCCTTTTCCTTTATTTTATTAATTTCTCAACATAAATAACACAGAGGATATGAAGATGTGCAAAAAGTCACCCAGAAGGGATAGCTGGAGGTGGCAACACCAAGCTAGGCCAGTTGCCAAGTTCCAAGGATGCGAAACTGACAGTCAAGTCCTGGCTCTCACAGTGTCATACTAGAGTGGTAGGTGCAGAAAGGAAACTGTCCCAAATCTGTGACAGATGTGAGCCAGGAAAGGCCTTCTGGAGGAGGCGACACCAGAGCTGTCGTTAAGAATCGGGGCTGGGATCCATCGGCTGATGAACAGAAAAATAAAAGGTGATACATCCACACGATGGAATGTTATTTGGCAGTAAAAAGGAATGAAGTGCTGAGACATCCCTCAGCACAGACGCACCTGAATGATGCTGAGCTTAAATGAAAGAAAGCAGACCCAAAAGGCCACAGATTGTACGATTCAATTTTTACGAAATGGCCAGAATAGGCAAGTCCATAAAGAAAGAAAGTAGGTTAGCGATTGCACAGGGCTGGGGGAAAGGGAGGTTGGGGAAGTAACGGGGAGGCTGCTCATGGGTACAGGGTTGCTTTTTGGTTTCAAATGCATAACGAATCAAATGAACTGAACTGTGTACTGATTGCTAATATGCATGGGGTTTTCTTGAAGAAAATGTTCTAAGATTGATTGTGGTGATGGTTGCACAAGTCGGCAAATATACTAAAAATTACTTTATAACACTCTTTAAATGGGTGAATTCTATGACTTGTGAATTCTATTTCAATAAAGGCTTTTAGGGCTCCCCTGGTGGCACAGTGGTTGAGAGTCCGCCTGCCAATGCAGGGGACGCGGGTTCGTGCCCCGGTCCGGGAAGATCCCACGTGCCACGGAGCGGCTGGGCCCGTGAGCCATGGCTGCTGAGCCTGTGCGTCTGGACCCTGTGCTCCGCAACGGGAGAGGCCACAACAGTGAGAGGCCCGCGTACCACAAACAAACAAACAAATAAATAAATAAAGGTTTTTATATTCAAGTGAAATAAAGACTCAGGACTAGGGTGTGGTGGAGCTGGAGGAATCACGACTGAAAACATCTCAGCCCATCTCCCTGCTTCAGCAAAGTTTTCTCTCTCCCACTCTGCACAATCTATGCTTGGGATGCTGAGACACAGTGAAGACCCAGGCAGACAGGACCTGTGCCACCGTGCAGGTCCTTGCCTGGTGAGCAGAGAGAAGCAATCACTCTGATTGTCTAAAGTGACACAGAAATGCCTTAAAAACTTTGTAGGAAACCGTCAGATCTGGAAGGTGGGGAAACACCGTTCAGACAGAGGGAATGACGTGTACAAAAGTGTGGAAGCAAGAGAGACTGAGGCTTTGCAAGGAGTCTGGGCAGGATGTCAGCACTGAAAGGAGATGGCTGTAAAGAGACAGGCCGGAGGTGGAAGAGCTTTGGACACACACGGGATGAGACCTCTGACAAGACCCAGCTTCCCATTTTTCCTCCTGCACCACCTACCCCTCCCCACAATGTGTGAAAGGAAAACTCCATTTCCTCTGGGACTGTCCTCTACAAAGATCTTGTCTAAGCTGATGCTGAATTCTTTTGTTGGCTCCCAGACAAGAGACCATAGCCTGCCTAGCATCTTCTTCTGCTGACCCCTCTGGTTTCTGGAAAATGAACTCTGTGTACATGAACCAGATGGTCCCTTGTGCAGAGTAGATGGCCGTCTCAGCCAGGAGCTAGCTCTACGTGGCCAAGTCACACTCACAGACAGCACTTACACGGCCTTGGGAGGAGACTCTAAATAAACTTGCTTTGAGTCGGTTCATTAAAGTCACGAGCACATCTTGTCTATCTCAAGATGATAAAAATGAGCTGTTATGTCTCCCCACTGCTCTCTGGATTTAACGAGATAAATATCAAAGGTAATATATCGTATGGAGAGCTCACCGAGGCACAGGGGAAAGGTATCTCCAATCTTTATTACATTGCCTCTTCTCCACGAGGGCCGCCTGATTTGGAGGGGGACTTAGTTCCTTCATTTATCACTGCTACTGGAAACAGGAGCTGGATGTCAAAGCCCCATTTTCTTCCCTCATCCCCCCGTCATGCTAGATATGACTGATTCATGGCTGGGCTTGCCTAACAGCCAGATCCCACACACTCCACCTGGTAATCATGAAAAATACTCTCTCCCTTTCAATGGGACTGTCACCCTCACTGCCTTATCAACAGGCAAGACTTTATTCTTTTCCTCTTGTCACTGGGTTCAAATGAAAAGAGAAGTAAAAGCACATTTCTAAAGAAGCAGTCCATTTTCTTTAATCTCTTCAAATTGCTTGTCCACTCGAACTCTCTTTTTGCCAATGGGAAGAGACACCAGCGCTGAATAAAACATTCAGACCCCTGGCAGCATCTGGATAAGGTCGGATCAGGCTGCTCAGGGAGGAATACTAACACTCGCAAGTAGGGTGACATTAGTCACTGGCCTTCGTCTTTCCACGTCCCGGGCACAGAAACAGCATGTGAGAATGGTACCAGCGGTGGAAATCTCCTCCTGTGTATAACACACCTTGTAATGGTTCTGTTGAATAAGTTGACTCTATTTAACATACGCAGGGCATGGTCTGGCAACTTGAAAAAGTTCAGGATGTTCCTTTCTTTGCACATTGGCACCCAAGGGTGTCGGCTAAATCCTACAATGTGTTTCTATAATAAATGACACAGAGAAGTTAGGACGCGCGCAGATTGAGGACTGCAGTCAGCTTCAGGGCCAGGACTAGCCACAGCTGTGCGCAGGAGGGCAATGCATAAGAAAGACACCAAAGGGGATGAGGAAAGGAAGGCACAGCTACGGAAAACAGCTGATGTGCAAGGCACAGGAGAAACTGACCAGGTGAGCTAAAAATCTGGTAGCTTTAGCAGCTTAGTAAGCAATGGTATGAAGTGTACAAGCTCACCTACAATGCCTGACTTACAGGAGGCAAACAATGAATTTTTTTGTACAAAGGGATATTGAATGCTAGAGCTTTGATTTCTTAAAACTGCTTAAAGTAAAGGAAGGAAAGTTCCAATTTATCTAACTCAAAATAATTTAGGCAGAGTTTGACATTTTTGACACTTAGAAGTTGTTACTGTTGTCTTTTAATCTAATTCATATTGTTTATCTGTTCCTACTTATTTAATAAATTACTTTATAAAATACATATGCATTTATTAATACTTCAAATATATATATATATACACACACACATATAATATAATTTACACATATCAAATGGAATTCTCCCCCAGAACTTAGAATCCCAGTCCTCAAGTTGTTTTCAGCCCCACAAATAACCTGGTGGCAGGGGAGAGATATAGGGCATTGTTGCAGAGAAAGAAATCAATAGTGTTTTTAACACAGGCTCTAAATCTGAATTAGCTATAGGAATATCATGCATGGTTATAAACTAAAAACTCTAATTTATTTACAAATAGTTTCACATGTTTTTCATATTGTCAGTACTGATAACACAAGTATTAACGTGCAAACGATGGACATACAAACTAGAAAGATCCATGTGACTAGGAATGAAGAATTTGACCAAAAACCTAACAGTGAACAGTGGTGGAAGCAGGAGAGGAAAGCAAGTTGGCAAAATGCACCCAAAAGCCTTAAAAGGTCTCTACCCCTTGGCCTCAAAATTCCACATTCTGAGAATTCATCTTAAGGACATCATCAGAAATACACAAGAAAGATTTATATTCAAATATGTTCACTGCAGACACATTTACAAAGAGAACAAATGGAATCAAAGTATTCAGGACAAGGAAATGGATTAAATAAATTATGGTGGATGCAAGGGACAGACTTGCATCCATTACACAATGAATGAATGAATGAAGTTCCAAATCAACAGTAGCCCAGAAACCCTTAAGAGAAGAAGAGCAGTATGAACTGGCCTCACCAGATATCTAGGGATAAGTGGCTCAGATTGTCAGGATCAATGAAGTAAAGTAAAGAAAAACTCACTGGAACAGATCAGTTTGAACTCATAACGTGTTTTCTCTAAAAACAGGTTAACCCATGTGAAATTGCCAATACTGGATCATTTTAACCAATAACATGACAATTTCATATAGCTTAACCGAATACAGTTTCCCAAGCTCTAGCTAATGAAAAGACTAGAAACAATGAAAAACCCAGCAGCAATGGCACCCCTACTACCTAAAACACATTTTTCAGTAAAAGGAAAAAAGACCCCTTAGAGAAATGGCTAATTCTAGGTCTGGGACAGGAGATGAACAAGAGGAGCCATGTGCAGCCTGTGTGTTTCTGCCACGACAGAAAGCACGGATGTCATCAAAGACTACGGAATTGTGTCTCAGAGAACCCAGGCACTGGCCTAAAGAGGCTTCCACTGACCACAGATGGGTCAATTTGAATATCAATGTTTACTGAAACATTATTATCTGAATAATTACTGAAAAGCACATCAAATGTGCTTCAATCCAAGTTTTCACAGAACACAAAACACACATTAGTTACCTTCAAGTAAGGAAGATTAAGGAACCAACTCCTTAGTTTGAAATCTGCCAAACAGTTAATAAAGGGAAGTTTATCTTAATAAAAGTCTTTCAGCTAATAAGTGCAGAAGGAATGATAAACTTGGAATATCACTAGTCCACAGGCCCCAGTGAAATAATTACTTAGGCAATAATCATTCATGACTACCAATGCCACAAAAGTAAGGACAATCAGATATTACATACCATCTGATGGAAATATGCTACACCCCATGAAGTCATCTTGCCAAAACTTCAAACTAGAACCTAGCAAAGTTCTAGAGCTAACTATCAATTTACCAGAAATACAGAGGGGAGAGGAACATGTTATAAAGATATCACAGGGACATAATTTCAGACTGTGGGAAACTCTACAGAAAAAATTAACATATAAACTGCAAGAAAAAAAGTGCATGTGCGCACGTGCACACGCAGGGAGACTTTTAAATTAAAACACACTTCTGAGACATATCAGCCAATTGCAGTTTATAGACTTAATTGGACCTTATTCAAACAAACTGTAAAAATCTTTTATAAGCCAACTGAGGAAATTTGAACAGTGACTGAATATTTCATGATGATAAGAAATTATTATTAATTTTTAGGTGACACTGTGGGTATGTATTTAGGTGACACTGTGGGTATGTATTTAATGATAAGCCCTTATCTTTTAGAGATCCAGGCTCACATATTGATAAAAGACATATGATGGTTAAGAGGTCCTTCAAAATACCTCCATGGCAGATGAATCAAAATTGTTGAACCTGGGGAACTGTACATGAAGGTTTATAACAGTGGTGTGTTTCTTGTCATATCTGTTTGAAATTTTCCAGCCTCAAAAAGGTCTTTAAGGGCTTCCCTGGTGGCGCAGTGGTTGAGAGTCCGCCTGCCGATGCAGGGGACACGGGTTCGTGCCCCGATCCCGGAAGATCCCACATGCCGCGGAGCGGCTGGGCCCGCGAGCCATGGCCGCGGAGCCTGTGTGTCCGGAGCCTGTGCTCCGCAACGGGAGAGGCCGCGGCAGTGAGAGGCCCGCGTACAGAAAAAAAAAAAAAAAAAAAAAAAAAAGGTCTTTAAAAAGTTTGAAAATAATCATTAAGATTGTTAAAATGTGTCAATGTATTTGTTTTCAGAAAAAGGATGTTACAAAATTGCATGTACTGTATGATTCCAAATTGGTATATAAATATATATAACACAAGAGAAAAGGCTAAAATTATACACTCCAAAATGCAAACTGTATTTATCTTAGGGTGCAGGGATTATGTAAGACTTTTATTTCCTTTATATTTTTATCTTCTGTAATTTTTACTTCTTTATAGTTATCACACACATTTTAATCTAAAACGTATTATCACTCTTTACCTCTAACAGTGCACATAATGTTCAAGAATTTGATTAAATATACTCCCATCTATAAATAAATACGATCAAAGATGTAGGTCAAAATTAACGACAAAATGCTAAATGTTGGAAACATTCTGATGAGTGACAGGATGTCTTGCATTTTATCTGATGCTCGACCTCCTATAAAAACAGATCTAGCATCCTCACTGAAGGGACAAGAATAATGGGGGTGGGCAGAGCATTCGAAGCGATGCTGTGATTTGGACATTAATACTATGTCCACTTCACGCACAGTGGGGAAGGACAGTAGACTCTGAAAGTGAAAATCCAAACACTTCCAAATGTCTTAGTTGTGCCCAGATTTGGGCATTTTTTAAAATTAATTTTTATTGGAGTATAGTGATTTACAATGTTATGTTAGTTTCTGCCATACAGCAAAGTGAATCAGTTAGACATATACATATGTCCATTCTTTTTTAGATTCTTTTCCCATATAGGTCATTACAGAGTATTGAGTAGAGTTCCCCGTGCTATACAGTAGGTTGGACTTTTTACCTACATATCTGTATTATGATATGTACCCCAGGATATCATTAATTCCCACTTACTTCAAACAGGTGTATCAACAAGGAAAGGTACAGGTGTACAATGCCATCTGAATCTTCAGGGCAAACACTTGACAAAGTCACGGGATTCTTCTAGACTTGAGCCAAGCTGTCTCAGAGCTGGTTCTAATTAAAAGCAGCATAAATCACTCTATGGATTTTGGGCTGGGCTGGAAAGGTTTTAGATCAAGCATACCTCAGAGATACTGCAGGTTCGGTTCCAGACCACTGCAATAAAGTGAATATGTCCATAAAGTGAATCATGTGAATGCTTTAGTTCCCCAGTGCACATAAAAGTTATATTTACACTATACTGAAGTATTAAGTGTGTCTAAAAAAACAATGCATATGCCTTGATTAAAACTACTTTACTGCTAAAAAATGCTAACCATCATCTGAGCCTTCAGCAAGTCGCAGTAGTAACATCCAAGATCACTGATCACAGATTACCATACAAGTATAATAACAATGAAAAACTTTGAAATATTGTGAGAATTACCAAAAGGCGACACAGAGACATGAAGTGAGCTAATGTTGTTGGAAAAATGGTGCCAATAGACATGCTCGATGCAGAATTGCCACAAACCTTCAATTTGTTAAAAAAAAAAAAAAAAAGCAGCAGTATCCGAGAAGTGCAATAAAGTGAAATGCAATAAAAAGAGGTCTGCCTTCCCAAAAGGCAAGAAACTCCCCACATACCAGGGTAGGGCAAAGCAGAGAGATCCCCACACAGAGGATCGGTGCCGAGCGGCACTCACCAGCCCGAGAGGCTTGTCTGCTCGCCCGCCGGGGCACGCAGCGCTGGAAGCTGAGGCTCGGGCTTCGGTCAGAGCGCAGCGAGAGGACTGGGGCTGGCGGCGAGAACTCAGCCTGAAGGGGGCTAATGTGCCACAGCTAGCCGGGAGGGAGTCCGGGAAAACTCTGGAGCTGCCGAAGAGGCAAGAGACTTTTTCTTCCCTCTTGGTTTCCTGGTGCGCGAGGAGAGGGGATTAAGAGCGCTGCTTAAAGGGGCTCCACAGACGGGCGCGAGTCGCGATTGAAAGCGTGGAGCCCAGTGACGGGCGTGGGACGCTGGGGCTGCTGCTGCTGCCGCCAAGAAGCCTGTGTGCGAGCGCAGGTCACTGCCCACACCGCCCTTCCGGGAGCCTGTGCAGCCCGCCACTGCCGGAGTCCCGGGATCCAGGGGCGGCTTCCCTGGGAGAACGCATGGCGCGCCTCGGGCTGGTGCAACATCACGCCGACCTCTGACGCTGCAGGCTCGCCCCGCACTCCGTGCCCCTCCCTCCCGCCCGGCCTGAGTGAGCAAGAGTCCCCGAAGCGGCTGCTCCTTTAACCCTGTCCTGTCTGAGCGAAGAACAGACGCCCTCCGGCGACCTACACGCAGAGGCGGGGCCAAATCCAAAGCTGAGACCCAGGAGCTGTGAGAACAAAGAAGAGAAAGGGAAACCTCTCCCAGCAGCCTCAGAAGCAGCGGATTAAAGCTCCACAATCAACTTGATGTACCCTGCATCTGTGGAATACATGAATAGACACCACATCATCCCAAATTGAGGAGCCCGGAGTCAGTGCTGTGCCTCTGAGGTGGGAGAGCCAACTTCAGGACACTGGTCCACAAGAGACCTCCCAGCTCCACATAATATCAAACGGCAAAAATCTTCCAGAGATCTCCATCTCAACACCAGCACCCAGCTTCACTCAACGACCAGCAAGCTACAGTGCTGGACACCCTATGCCAAACAACTAGCAAGACAGGAACACAACGCCACCCATTAGCAGAGAGGTGGCCTAAAATCATAAAAAGTCTGCAGACACCCCAAAACACACCACCAGACGTGGACCTGCCCACCAGAAAGACAAGATCCAGCCTCATCAACCAGAACACAGGCACTAGTCCCCTCCACCAGGAAGCCTACACAACCCACTAAACCAACCTTAGCCACTGGGGACAGACACCAAAAACAACGGGAACTACGAACCGGCAGCCTGCAAAAAGGAGACCCCAAACACAGTAACATAAGCAAAATGAGAAGACAGAAAAACACACAGCAGGAGGAGCAAGATAAAAACCCACCAGATCTAACAAATGAAGAGGTAATAGGCAGTCTACCTGAAAAAGAATTCAGAATAATGATGGTAAAGATGATCCAAGATTCTATTTCCCAGATCCAAAATCTTGGAAATAGAATAGACAAAATGCAAGAAACAGTTAACAAGGACCTAGAAGAACTAAAGATGAATCAAGCATCGATTAAAAACACAATACATGAAATGAAAAATACTCTAGATGGGATCAGTAGCAGAATAACTGAGGCAGAAGAACGGATAAGTGAGGTGGAAGATAAAATAGTGGAAATAACTGCTGCAGAGCAAAACAAAGAAAAAAGAATGAAAAGAACAGAGGACAGTCTCAGAGACCTCTGGGACAACATTAAATGCACCAACATTCGAATTATAGGGGTTCCAGAAGAAGAAGAGAAAAAGAAAGGGACTGAGAAAATATTTGAAGAGATTATAGTTGAAAACTTCCCTAATATGGAAAAGGAAATAGTTAATCAAGTCCAGGAGGCACAGAGAGTCCCATACAGAATAAATCCAAGGAGAAATACGCCAAGACACATATTAATCAAACTGTCAAAAATTAAACACAAAGAAATCATATTAAAAGCAGCAAGGCAAAAACAACAAATAACACACAAGGGAATCCCCATCAGGATAACAGCTGATCTCTCAGCAGAAACTCTACAAGCCAGAAGGGAGTGGCAGGACATAATTAAAGTGATGAAGGAGAAAAACCTGCAACCAAGATTACTCTACCCAGCAAGGATCTCATTCAGATTTGATGGAGAAATTAAAACGTTTACGGACAAGCAAAAGCTGAGAGAGTTCAGCAAAACCAAACCAGCTTTACAACAAATGCTAAAGGAACTTCTCTAGGCAAGAAACACAACAGAAGGAAAAGACCTACAATAACGAACCCAAAACAATTAAGAAAATGGGAATAGGAACATACATATCGATAATTACCTTAAATGTAAATGGACTAAATGCTCCCACCAAAAGATACAGATTGGCTGAATGGATACAAAAACAAGTCCCATATATATGCTGTCTACAAGAGACCCACTTCAGACCTAGAGACACATACAGACTGAAAGTAAGGGGATGGAAAAAGATATTCCATGCAAATGGAAACCAAAAGAAAGCTGGAGTAGCGATTCTCATATCAGACAAAATAGACTTTAAAATAAAGACTACTAGAAGAGACAAAGAAGGACACTACCTAATGATCAAGGGATCGATCCAAGAAGAAGATATAACAATTGTAAATATTTATGCACCCAACATAGGAGCACCTCAATACATAAGGCAAATACTAACAGCCATAAAAGGAGAAATCGACAGTAACACAATCATAGTAGGGGACTTTAACACCCCACTTTCAGCAATGGACAGATCATCTAAAATGAAAATAAATAAGGAAATACAAGCTTTAAATGATACATTAAGCAAGATGGACTTAATTGATATTTATAGGACATTCCATCCAAAAACAACAGAATACACATTTTTCTCAAGTGCTCATGGAACATTCTCCAGGATAGATCATATATTGGGTCACAAATCAAGCCTTGGTAAATTTAAGAAAATTGAAATTTTATCAAGTATCTTTTCCGACCACAATGCTATGAGACTAGATATCAATTACAGGAAAAGAGCTGTAAAAAATACAAACACATGGAGGCTAAACAATACACTACTTAATAACGAAGTGATCACTGAAGAAATCAAAGAGGAAATTAAAAAATACCTAGAAACAAATGACAATAGAAACACGACGACCCAAAACCTATGGGATGCAGCAAAAGCAGTTCTAAGAGGGAAGTTTATAGCAATACAATCCCACCTTAAGAAACAGGAAACATCTCGAATAAACAACCTAACCTTGCACCTAAAGCAATTAGAGAAAGAAGAACAAAAACATCCCAAAGTTAGCAGAAGGAAAGAAATCATAAAAATCAGATCAGAAATAAATGAAAAAGAAATGAAGGAAACGATAGCAAAGATCAATAAAACTAAAAGCTGGTTCTTTGAGAAGATAAACAAAATTGATAAACCATTAGCCAGACTCATCAAGAAAAAAAGGGAGAAGACTCAAATCAATAGAATTAGAAATGAAAAAGGAGAAGTAACAACTGACACTGCAGAAATACAAAAGATCATGAGAGATTACTATAAGCAACTCTATGCCAATAAAATGGACAACCTGGAAGAAATGGACAAATTCTTAGAAATACACAACCTGCCAAGACTGAACCAGGAAGAAATAGAAAATATGAACAGACCAATCACAAGCACTGAAATTGAAACTGTGATCAAAAATCTTCCAACAAACAAAAGCCCAGGACCAGATGGCTTCACAGGCGAATTCTATCAAGCATTTAGAGAAGAGCTAACACCTATCCTTCTGAAACTCTTCCAAAATATAGCAGAGGGAGGAACACTCCCAAACTCATTCTACGAGGCCACCATCACCTTGATACCAAAACCAGACAAGGATGTCACAAAGAAAGAAAACTAGAGGCCAATATCACTGATGAACATAGATGCAAAAATCCTCAACAAAATACTAGCAAACAGAATCCAACAGCACATTAAAAGGATCATACACCATGATCAAGTGGGGTTTATTCCAGGAATGCAAGGATTCTTCAATATACGCAAATCAATCAACGTGATACACCATATTAACAAATTGAAGGAGAAAAACCATATGATCATCTCAATAGATGCAGAGAAAGCTTTCGACAAAATTCAACACCCATTTATGATAAAAACCCTGCAGAAAGTAGGCATAGAGGGAACTTTCCTCAACATAATAAAGGCCATATATGACAAACCCACAGCCAGCATCGTCCTCAATGGTGAAAAACTGAAACCATTTCCACTAAGATCAGAAACAAGACAAGGTTGCCCACTCTCACCACTCTTATTCAACCTAGTTTTGGAAGTTTTAGCCACAGCAATCAGAGAAGAAAAGGAAATAAAAGGAATCCAAATTGGAAAAGAAGAAGTAAAGCTGTCACTGTTTGCAGATGACATGATACTATACATAGAGAATCCTAAAGATGCTACCAGAAAACTACTAGAGCTAATCAATGAATTTGGTAAAGTTGCAGGATACAAAATTAATGCACAGAAATCTCTGGCATTCCTATATACTAATGATGAAAAATCTGAAAGTGAAATCAAGGAAACACTCCCATTTACCATTGCAACAAAAAGAATAAAATATCTAGGAATAAACCTACCTAAGGAGACAAAAGACCTGTATGCAGAAAATTATAAGACACTGATGAAAGAAATTAAAGATGATACAAATAGATGGAGAGATGTACCATGTTCTTGGATTGGAAGAATCAACATTGTGAAAATGACTCTACTACCCAAAGCAATCTACAGATTCAATGCAATCCCTATCAAACTACCACTGGCATTTTTCACAGAACTAGAAGAAAAAATTTCACAATTTGTATGGAAACACAAAAGACCCCGAATAGCCAAAGCAATCTTGAGAACGAAAAATGGAGCTGGAGGAATCAGCCTCCTGACTTCAGACTATACTACAAAGCTACAGTAATCAAGACAGTATGGTACTGGCACAAAAACAGAAAGATAGATCAATGGAACAGGATAGAAAGCCCAGAGTTAAACGCACGAACATATGTTCACCTTGTCTTTAATAAAGGAGGCAGGAATGTACAGTGGAGAAAGGACAGTCTCTTCAATAAGTGGTGCTGGGAAAACTGGATAGGGACATGTAAATGTATGAGATTAGATCACTCCCTAACACCATACACAAAAATAAGCTCAAAATGGATTAAAGACCTAAATGTAAGGCCAGACACTATCAAACTCTTAGAGGAAAACATAGGCAGAACACTCTATGACATAAATCACAGCAAGATCCTTTTTGACCCACCTCCTAGAGAAATGGAAATAAAGACAAAAATAAACACATGGGACCTAATGAAACGTAAAAGCTTTTGCACAGCAAAGGAAACCATAAACAAGACCAAAAGACAACCCTCAGAATGGGAGAAAATATTTGCAAATGAAGCAACTGACAAAGGATTAATCTCCAAAATTTATAAGCAGCTCATGCAGCTCAATAACAAAAAAACAAACAACCCAATCCAAAAATAGACAGAAGACCTAAATAGACATTTCTCCACAGAAGATATACAGACTGCCAACAAACACATGAAAGGATGCTCAACATCTTTACTCATTAGAGAAATGCAAATCAAAACTACAATGAGATATCATCTCACACCAGTCAGAATGGCCATCATCAAAAAATCTAGAAACAATAAATGCTGGAGAGGGTGTGGAAAAAAGGGAACACTCTTGCACTGCTGGTGGGAATGTGAATTGGTACAGCTGCTATGGAGAACGGTATGGAGGTTCCTTAAAAAACTACAAATAGAACTACCATATGACCCAGCAATCCCACTACTAGGCATATACCCTGAGAAAACCATAATTCAAAAAGAGACATGTACCAAAATGTTCATAGCAGCCCTATTTACAATAGCCCGGAGATGGAAACAACCTAAGTGTCCATCATTGGATGAATGGATAAAGAAGATGTGGCACATATATACAATGGAATATTACTCAGCCATAAAAAGAAATGAAATTGAGCTATTTGTAATGAGGTGGATAGACCTAGAGTCTGTCATACAGAGTGAAGTAAGTCAGAAAGAGAAAGACAAATACTGTATGCTAACACATATATATGGAATTTAAGAAAAAAAATGTCATGAAGAATATAGGGGTAAGACAGGAATAAAGACACAGACCTACTAGAGAATGGACTTGAGGATATGGGGAGGGGGAAGGGTAAGCTGTGACAAAGTGAAAGAGCGGCATGGACATATATACACTACCAAACGTAAGGTAGATAGCTAGTGGGAAGCAGCCGCATAGCACAGGGAGATCAGCTCAATGCTTTGTGACCGCCTGGAGGAGTGGGATAGGGAGAGTGGGAGGGAGACGCAAAAGGGAGGGGATATGGGAACATATGTATATGTATAACTGATTAAATTTGTTATAAAGCAAAAAAAAAAAAAAAAGAGGTCTGCCTGTAATGGAATGGAGGAATGGAAACCATTCTGAAAAGTAAAACAAAACACTAGTGGAATGTATGTGCTTGCCAGGACTTCAGAAGATAAATGTTCAGCCACTCATTCACCAGATACTATCCAGCATCTAGTTGGTGTCAAATCCCAGGCCAGGCAGTGGGAAAGAAAACAGGCAAATGAAGCAGTCCCCAGCTTTGCAGAGCTCACAGTTTACTGGGAGAGACAGATTTTAATCCAATAAAAACACAAATCTATAATGACAAGTAGTGATGAATGCCCTGAGACCAAAGAACTGACTACTTTGTGAGCATAGGACAGGGAGCCTGGTCCAGCACTGGTGCTCAGAGCAGGTGCCTTCCAGCTGAGATGTGAAAGATGTAAAAGCAGCATGTGGCACCCACGCAACTGGAGAGGTGAGTTGGGGAGAAGACGCACAAAGCAGAAAAGTGCTGTCTTAAGATGGTACTTCCCAGGGATGAAGAAGAAACAAGCATGACTGGAACCCAGGGAGCTCAGAATGGGGTTGGGAAGGCAGGCAGAGCGTGGTGGATCCTCTCATTTAATCCGCATAACAGCCCTGGGATGCAGGTATTATTATTATCCAAGATGGAGCAATTTCCCACAACTAGTAGGACTTAGAGCTGGGACTCAAACCCCGACTCCAAAGTCCACCCTCAGACCTGGGACTCAAACCCCGACTCCAAAGTCCACCCTCTCACCATGCTCTGTTTCTTCTATGTTCACAGGGCCACTGTGTTGGGAATGACTGGGAGTGGCAGGGTGGGGTTGGAAGACCACCCAAGAGGCTCTCACAGTCATCTGTTTCCTGTCACCCTGTATAGTTCACAAAAAGCTTACAGTACACTGAGGAGAGACATTCCAACTAATGGGCCATCCTAGGTACTTAGTGATTCCCTTGACAAGGTGCCACTGGGATCTCCAAGCCCTCTTCCAGTTTTGGGATGAATCAGAATTCCAAAGGAGGTAGAGTTTTGGTAAAAGTTCCTTAGCTGACATAGGCCATAGGACTAGCTAGCATCCTGGCTGGCCAGAATTTAAAACTCCCTAGGAAAATGTTGTTTTCAGAAAAATTCCAATATGTATGATTAGGCAGAAAACAATATCCTTTGGGTGTCAATCCTCCCTAAACCAGGTAAGGGTAGGCTCCCAGAAATTCCCATAAAAATTCTCCGAAAGGCCACTAAGGGCATAAGAGGGACAAGAAGGCAGCTCCCAAAGCCCATGGTGTTTAGGTAGACTGTGTGTGTGGATAGATTGCTGCTTGCCCAGAATAGGATAACAATGCTTCAGTCAGAACGACCATTGTACACCCACCAGGTACCTGGGCTTTGCTTTATTAATTTACCTAATGGCCACCCTGTGAAGTAGGCATTACAATTCCCACTCTGTGGATGAGAAATGTGTATTTGGATCTAGATTTATTTGACTTCAAGTCTCTCCCCCAGAATAAATGAATTATTGAATGAAGAAGTTGCAGGAAAAAGAGTTGACGGATATCAGTGGATATCAAACTCCGAAAAATTCCCCCTGACCTTCGTCCATGCTTCTCACTCTCTTGGATCTCCAGAAGCTGGAATTCCAGCTGAAGGAGAAGTTCTGATAAAGGAGAGGAAGGCAGGGCAGGCTCCCCTAAATCTGCAAGCACCCTGGGGTCAGCATTTGCAGGCACACTACCCACGTGGAATGCCTTATGGCAGGAAGGAGATCATTCCCAAGGAAACAGCACAGAGTACCTCTGCAGAGAGGACAAGCCCCATTTCAAATTTTGATTCCAATTTGGCATTCGAGACTCTTGTGGCCTCTGGGATTTTTATTTCCTCTTTCTCTGACAGGATGGTGACATCCCGATTCTAGGTTAATGACTAAAATATGAGAATTCTCATTAGATTCTCCCCCATAGTACCTCCCTCTCCCCTACTGCTAAAGACAACTTCTATAAAAATCATTTGCTCCTTTCCATACTGCATAGACTTGGATTTAAGCATTAATTCAGTCGCCTCAGGCTGTCACCAAGAAAATTACTTATTAATTTCTATGCACTGCAAAGCCATCTCTAAAACAAATAGAGTTGACTTGAGATTATCAGCGTTAACCTCCATGTCCTGGCTTTGTACTTTCTGTCAGAGTCTCGAAATGTTTCAAATATAGCATCATACACATTTGATCACATTTACAAAATGCAAATTTACTCAACATTAATTGAAAATGTCCATCGGTGAGGTCTTGAAAGTTTGCACCCCTTCAAGCTATTAAAAGGCTAATGAGAGACATTTTCTCCCATATATTATGATACAACTAATTATTTCCACCTCCTCCTGTCTAAAAAAAAAAAAAAAAAAGACTCAGCAGATTAATAGGCTGTAACCTTTTGATCTTCAGCCCTTTAAGAATATGAAGAGTGCTATGGACCCTCTCCCTAGTAAAACCCAGCGTTTCACCCAGTTATGCACACACAAAAAAGTAATTTTGCACAGACATAAAACAGCATTTCAGTTATTTCCTGGCTCACCTAAGATCCCGGGAACCCTGAAGAATGTTCTGCCTCTCTTCTTCTTTCAGTCTACTCAACTGTTTATTAAACCGATGGCTGCCCGTTTCATTAGTAGTGTCTGTGCTGAGTGAAGGACGCTTGCAGAATGATAAGCGGTATTCGTGTTTATTTCTCTGCTCCCACACTAAATTATCAGGTGTTTTGCATGCACTTTAAGAATGTGCTCATGGCCTCTGGAGAAGACAGATAAATGCACCATTGGAATGGGGCGGGGGATGTCATGCCTGGCACCCCAGGGAAGTTACAGCAGAAGGGGAAAGCTCTTCTCCGAAGCCTAGCAGCTAGCCCAAGGTGAGTGTTCAATAAAGCTGCTCTGGGGACTTCCCTGGCGGTCCAGTGGTTGAAACTCCACGCTTCCACTGCAGGGGGTGTGGGTTCGATCTCTGGTGGGGGAACTAAGATCCTGCATGCCGTGTGGAAAGGCCAAAAAGTTATAAATAAATAAATAAATAATAAAAAATAAAGCTGCTTTGGTTATCATTGTGAAGTCATTACCTTTGAGAACCTGGTCCTTGATGCAGTTAGGTGGACCCTGCCACCATGCTATGTCCCTTTGGTCCACACAGGAGGTCTGCGCAGCCTCAGTGTTCTCTTAAGCTGCGTCCCAGAGCATATCATAATTTTTTCTATACTATCTACTATGTGCAAGGCCTCCTATTTCTTTTCTAATATTGAAACAACTCTCTAAAGTAGGGGTCATGATTCCAATTTTACAAATAAAGAAACCGAGGCTCAGAGAGGTGAAGGGACTCATGCTGGCTTACTGGCTGATAAGTGTTGAAGCCGGATTCCACTGGACCCATCTGACTCCAGTGTCTTCGCTCTCTGTCAAGGGCCAGGCTGTCTCTCTCATCTCTACAGCGCTTTTCACTTTGCTTACACACCAACTCATTTCTCGAAAACAAACCCAGAGGAGTATTTTGTTACCTTCGATTTGGTAAATGGGGAATTTGAGGGGCAAGGAGACCAAGCAACTTGCCCAAGGTCATGCAGATGGCAAAGAGTGGATGCAGGGCTGGAAGCCAGGTCCTGGGTCCTGGGCCACTGCCGACTCTGCACCATGCCTGATGCCCGGCTGACTGGAAGGCGTGCCCACACTTCTGCCACCCTGTACCCGCTGTGGACCACCCAGAAATGGTACTTACTGGCTCTGGAACCTAGGCTTGGTGGGGGCAAAGACAGAGCAGGAGAATAAGAATAAATTTGAGGCAGACTCATAAAAAGTCTACATGGGAAATATATTTTTAACAAATTAATTTTTCCCCTGAGTATATTTATGAGCCTGTTCTCCCCAGCAAGCCTGTTCATTTTGCACAGACATAATTTTCAGGACAAGCCCTGTGCAATATGTCCAGGGACAGCACCCTCCTTTTGTCTGCGGTAGGGGGACAAGGAGGTCAAAGGGTCCTCCCACTTATTTGTGCTTTGCTCTGGGCCCAGAGCAGTGTGCCCCAGTATCCCCTAGGCTAGAGACTGCCTGGACAGCTGAGGGGTTTGAAGGTCCTGGAGTCGAACCTCCCCATTTTACAGAGGGGTCCTGAGGTCCAGAAAGAGGAGGGACTTACCTAAGGTCCCCAGTCCATTGTGCAGTGGCTGCAGGCACAGGCGGTGGAGCCAGACTCTGCCTGACTTGAATGCCGGCTCTGTCACTCACTCACCATGTGGCTTTGGATGGATAATTCAGTCTGAGCACAGAATTACTGGAAGACATAGGAATCTTCCCCAGCACATCTCAAATCATGTAAGCTGCCAGCCACCTGATGTCTTCCCCAGGTCAGCTTTGGATGACACCACCCCGTTTCACTGTAGCAGCAGAGACCCAGCTCTAACAAACAGCTTCTGAGTGTCCTCTCCATTACACCAAGTTCCAACTCACGTGTGCCCTCCTTGCTGTCAAGAGATGCCTGGAATAAGGAAACTATACAAATAGCCCTTGATCTTCAAACCCATTCACTTAGATGCTTCTCCCAAATAGAGAAGCCCAGAATCAATTTGGTGCCTGAAAGTTGAGAGCAAAGCATCAAGACTTTGGATAGCAAGGGATACCTGCTCTATCTCAAAACATTTATCCAAATGATTAATCTCCTCCCTTGGGACAGCAAGAGTTGCGGTAGTAAGGATGCCTCCCCGGGACCCTTCTGGGTGGCCGCCAGGACACGGACAGTCCACACCTCAACCACTCCGGGGATATGGTGGTTACGTTCCCCCAACCTGTTGACAACCGTTAAGTCACTCCTCATTAGCAAATAGCCAAGAATGACCAAACAAGGCTCTGCCCATCTTCCTAGTCCAAGAATGTCTTCCCTCCATGTGCCACGTGTAAAAATTGGTTTGATTTATCGCAAAATGAAACAGAGGCAAAGCATGACCACATCCCACCCCCAGTGGCTTCTTAAGAATACCAGTCCTCTATCTGGATGTATTTGAGGCCCTTAAAAAAACATCAGGCGTAGCTGTTGAGGTCTTTGGTGGAAGGGCATCCTAGCCTTTTGACATGGCGCTGTCATGATGTTCCAAGATGAATAAAAGCTAGAAGAGGCAGTGTCAAGCTGACGTCTCCTCAACAGAAGGCTGACATGAAAAAGGAAGGACACGTGCCCACCATTCAACCAGGGCTCCTCTTTCTTCAGTCTAATTTATGCCACAGAGCGCTTACCCTCTTTCTCTGGCTGTAATATCATGTGCCACCAAGGGGACGTCAAGGCGGAAGATGCCATTTATCTGCCATGTGGGGTCCTTAGAGAAAATATTGTTGGGCATACATTTTTAATGAACAATTCCAAAAGTGCATTCAGGAGTTTAGATTTCAGTTCCATCATCTCCAGTGAGGGGACAAGACCATTTTTCTCGTAAAAAGACTGAAGAGGGGTAGGAAAGAACATTGGGTGTCAGGTACCTGACTAGTCCTGTGTCCTCCCACCCTGGGGCTGTTTCCTCAATGGGATAATGTGGGGTACAAGTTCTCCACTGCCCCTCAGCCCCATGTTCTCTGAGTCTTCCACCTGTCTGGTGAGAGGAGGCCTCCCGTACGCATCAGAATACGGGGAAAATGGAGGCTGCAAGTGTGACCCGCACTCCCCACTTCTTTCCACTTCTTAGCTCCCTGATGAAACAGTTCAGCAACACCCAGCTTTAAAGAGTCAGTATCAGGGGGGC
The DNA here is from genome assembly GCF_025265405.1 of Mesoplodon densirostris. Taxonomy (NCBI): domain Eukaryota; kingdom Metazoa; phylum Chordata; class Mammalia; order Artiodactyla; family Ziphiidae; genus Mesoplodon; species Mesoplodon densirostris. Next base: position 146,814,032 of record NC_082665.1, read on the forward strand.
TTCCCTGGTGGCGCAGTGGTTGGGAGTCCGCCTGCCGATGAAGGGGACACGGGTTCGTGCCCCGGTCCGGGAAGATCCCACATGCCGCCAAGTGGCTGGGCCCGTGAGCCATGGCCACTGAGCCTGCACGTCCGGAGCCTGTGCTCCACAACGGGAGAGGCCACAACAGTGAGAGACCCGCCTACCACAAAAAAAAAAAAAAAAAAAAAAAAGAGTCAGTATCAGGGAGCAATGCAAATCAAAACTACAATGAGGTCTCACCTCACACCAGTTAGAATGGCCAACATCAAAAAGCTATAGACAAGAAATGCTGGAGATGGTGTGGAGGAAAGGGAACCCTCCTACACTATTGGTGGGAATGTAAATTGGTACAGCCACTATGGAGAACAGTATGAAGATTCCTTAAAAAACTAAAAACAGAGCTACCATATGATCCAGCAATACCACTCCTGGGCATATATCCGGAGAAAACCATAATTCGGAAGGATATATGCACCCCAATGTTCACTGAAGCACAATTTACAATAGCCAGGACATGGAAGCAGCCTAAATGTCCATCCACAGAGGAATGGATAAAGAAGATGTAGTACATATATACAATGGAATATTACTCAGCCATAAAAAAAGAACAAAATGGGCCTCCCTGGTGGCGCAAGTGGTTGAGAGTCCGCCTGCCGATGCAGGGGATACGGGTTCGTGCCCCGGTCTGGGAGGATCCCATGTGCCGCGGAGCGGCTGGGCCCGTGAGCCATGGCCGCTGAGCCTGCGCGTCTGAAGCCTGCGCGTCCGGAGCCTGTGCTCCGCAACGGGGGAGGCCACAACAGTGAGAGGCCCGCATACCGAAAAAAAAAAAAAAAAAAAAAAAAGAACAAAATAATGTCATTCACAGCGACATGGACGGGCCTAGAGATTGTCATAGTGAGTGAAATAAGTCTGACAGAGAAAGACAAAATGTCAGATGATATCGCTTATATATGGAACCTAAAAAAATGGTACAAATGAACCTATTTACAAAACAGAAATTGAGTCACAGATGTAGAAAACAAACTTATGGTTACCAGGGGGGGAAAAGGGGGGAGGGATAAATTGGGAGATTGGGACTGACATATACACACTGTTATATATATAAAATAGATAACTAATAAGAACCTACTGTATAGCACAGGGAGCTCTATTCGGTGCTCTGTAGTGACCTATATGGGAATGGAGTCTAGAAGAGAGTGGATATGTGGATAGGTATGGCTGATTCCCTTTGCTGTGCAGCAGAAACTAATACAACATTGTAAATCAACTATACTCCGATTAAAAAATTAATTTAAAAAAACCCAAACAAACGAACAAAACAAAGAGAGTCAGTATCAGGGAAAGAAGAAAGAGCAGGGGCTCTGTGGGCAGCCATCCTGGGGCTTGGATTCTACCTCTAACCAGAGGTCTAACACTGGGGAAGTGAGCTAACTCTTCATGTCCATCCCTATAATGGGTATACTATTATCTACTTCACAAGAGGATGAGGTGGCAGGGGGTAGGTCAAGCAGCTAGTATGTGCCTGGCACTTCGCAAGCCCTCCAGACAGGAAAGGGTGACTTTGCATCCCGCTGCTGCCCCCGCTCTGCGGTTTTTGCCAGCACACAGCTCCTGACAATTCTCCGCGCTGCCGCGTGCCGTGATGGACAGTGTGCTTCATCACTGAACCAAACACCAGAAAATGCAGAGCCAGGGTGAAATGCTAAGAGAACCAGCCGAAGCTCTGACCTCTCAGAAATAGCCTTGGCTTCTCTGAACGTGGCCTTCGGGAACTCTTTCCGCTGTATTCTGGCAACGTTGAAATTCACTGAGGTCTCCAACCTGAGTCTTTGGAGATCTCAGTGTTAGACTGACCAAGGTGATGCAGAGAGATCAGGAGGTGGGGAGCAGAAATAAGGAGGAATCTTAGAAGAATCAAACGGTAGTGATCCCAGCACCAGAGATGAAAATAACACAAACGCGAAAGCTCTGGGGGAAATTTAATTTCAAAATTTACAATATTTAGACATCTGAAATATAGCACGTCTCATCTCTGTGTTTTTCATGTGTGCATTTCTTACATGCAGATATTCCCCAAGCCCACATTCCCTAGCGAGTTCTTAATTCATTGAGTCAGATAGTTTGGGGAAGAGTATTCTAAAGGCTTGGCAATGCTTTTACGAGGATGACTTCAAATTTCAAACAATAAAGTTAAAAGTCAACATGTGGGGCACAGGCCTTGCACGCGTGGGCCTGACATCCTCATCGGTGTTCTGTTTTCCCCCAGGATCCTTTACAGATCTAAATTCAACTGTGAATGCTAAGGACACACGCATTACCATATGGACACCAGACTCTGAATCACAAAACTCATTATTTCTGCCATACTTAAAATGTAAAAAGTCAGGGAAAAAAACAACAAAGGACAGAATTCATTTCTCTTCAAAAATTGTTTCCTTCCTCCATGTACTGCAAACCACCTCCATTCTCACTCCAGACAGAGGGAGAGAAACCTCTAGAAAGCCTGAGAGAATGTACTGGAATCTCAGAATGAGAATGTCCCAGATCCTGGGAGTTTGGGGAAGAGGCGGAGAAAAGAGGAGATGGAAACGATTTTAAGACGAAACAGCATGAATATGGAAGTGACCCACTGAACCCATCACACAGTTTCAGAAGGAAGACCTCGGCTTCCTGCACAGCCTGCCCCATACAAGTCAGTGGAGCTTTTTAAATGTAATCCAGAAGCTCCACCACTCACTCTGCACGGGCCATGCTCTTCATAGCCGTAGCTTCTGGGATGGCTAATTCTGTGTGTCAGCTTGACTGGACCCCAGGGTGCCCAGAGAGCTGGCAAAACCTTATTTCTGAGTGTGTCTAGGAAGGTGTGTCCAGATGAAATTCACCTTGAATCAGTGGACTGAGAAGCCATTTGCCCACCGGTGCCAGTGGGCATCGTTCACTCCGCTGAGGGCCTGAATAGAACAAACAAGGCAGAGGAAAGCGGGATTTGTCTCTTCCTGCCTGGTTGCCTGAGCTAGGACAGAGATCTTCTGCTCTCTGAGCTCCAGATTCGCAGGCCTTCGGACTCAGAGTCAATTACACCCCCGGCTTGTCCTGGGTCCCCAGCTTGCAAACAGCAGATTGTGAGACTTCTCAGCCGCCATATTTGTATGAGCCAACTTCTCAAAACAAATCTCTGTGTGTGTGTGTGTGTGTGTGTCTGTGTGTCTGTGTGTGTGTGTGTACACACATCCTATTGGCTCTGTTTCTCTGGAGACCCCTGACTACTACAGCTTCTGAGACAGAAAACCCAATTTGGAACATTCTCATTTTCTCAAACTCTACCCCCTTGGCTAAATCCCCACACTCCATATGCCCTCTTCAAAGAGGCAGATCCAGGAGCAACCCCTCTCTGCCTGTTGAGATTCTGGGGCTGCAGGAACAAATCGTCACACACTGGGTGGCCTAGAAACTTCTCTCACTGTTTTAGATGCCAGAAACCCAAAATCAAGATTCGTCAGGGCCATGTCCCTTCTGAAGGCACTAGGGAAGGGCCGTTCCTTGCCTCTTCCTGCTTCTGGGGGCCCCTGGCCTTCTCGGCTTGGAGCTGCATCCCCTGCATCTCTGCGTCCTCTCCTCTTTTGATAAAGATGCCAGTGGTTGGATTTAGGCCCCAATGTAACACAGTAGAACCTCATCTTAACCAGTTACACCTGCAAAGATCCCATTTCCAAATAAGGCCACCTTCTGAGGTTCTGTGGACACCAGTCAACCCACTACTACGTCTAAGGCAAAGCTGTCTCTCCGGCTCCTGCACCCGGCCCGCCGAGTCACGTGGGCTCTGACGAAGCCTCTGGGCTGACAACTGCAGGAGAAGGACCGACACTTATTTTTCCTCGTTCTCCTGAAATACACAGCTGAAGGGGAAGCCTCATCACCAGCCCCAAATCTACCCTGTGATGCCATTGGCAATAATCCCCAGAGCTCCGTTCAGGGCGGGGTGGGGGGAGGTTATCCCCCCAGGCGCTGCGTGATGAGGCTCCCAAGGTCACTGTCCCACCTCTGGCTCAGGAACCTGGGCTCTCAACCAGGAGGCAGGGAGGTGCCCCAGGCATGGGCAGTGTGGAGTGGGGACGCCTCTGAGATGGGGGTCTCCCCTCCCCTCTGTGGGCCCCTGGTACCCATCTGTAAGAAGAAGAGCCAGCTCTGGGTCCCAGACGTTCCTGGCAGGGGACAGTGAGCGAACAGAGACAGGAGGGCCTCGGGGACAGAGGTCTCACACTGAGCCCACCCAGACCCAGAGTGTCACTTTGCAGTGGGTGGCTCAGGGCCCTGAGGGGTCGGAACTTCGACTCCAGCCACTCCACACCCCCATTCTGGTGACCAATCCAACAAGAAACAAGCGGCACTTCCATTCCCCAAGCCCCATAACACTCTGTGACACGGAGAGGAAGCAGAGGAAAGATGGCCCTTTAATGGGGAGGCAAATTTTTTTGTCTGTTTAGTTTTTTCTGCTTTCTGAGCCTTGGGACACATTTTGCACATACAAACCCCGCACAGGACATAAAAGGCGCGGTGATGTATTTGCAAGCACTTCCATATACTATTTATTTTACCTACTGAAATATCATTTCTGTCTGCGAAAGGTATTGGGTATGGTCAGCTTTTATGCTCTCGGCACCTTCCCCCGCTAACAAAACCCTTCCCTATAAATCTGCGGTCCACAGCCGGACTTCAGAAAACACTTTAATAGTTCCCCACTCCAATACTTTTCCATAGCAATATATCCCCATGTCAAAAATACTGAAGTGCTGAGGCTTGAATTCATTCAAGAGAGCTCATCAACACCCCTCCAGTGGGATGAGGGACTCCATCTCCTCCCAGCCCCCTGGGGGGATGCAGGGGGTGAGGGGAGATGCTGCAGAAGAGGTAGACCTGCAAACACCACCCATCACTCCCCCTCTGGGAAGCAGGATGGGGCCACCTGGAGGGGGAGGGGTGCCCTTCACTACTATCAACAACAGCCATGGTCACTGTCCTCAATCCCATGTAACTCCACGCAGGGTACCTCCTCCGTTCCCATGAGCGCCCAGCCCTGAGCCATCCAGCATTTCCTTGCATGACCTGTGAGCTGCTTCCACACCCATCCCACACTCAACTCTATCCTTACCCCGATAAAGCAAACCCAACCTCAGGTAGGACACCCAGCAAGACGGCTATGACTGAAGATCTCAGAGGGGGCCGCATCATACATCGTACCGAACACATCATTTAAATCTTCCTCGGACATCTCTTCGGCCTCATTGCTCTCTCCTCCTTCTCCAGCTTTGCTCATGAAGAATGATTTAACCCCTCCTCGACATCCCCCACCAACACCCATTGGGAAGCAGTGGGAGATTAGAAATAACCATCTGGAATATTAAGGATAACAAAACCCTTATATAGCTGTGCTCTTTGTTTGTTTTCACCTCTGATGGGGAAGCTGATGAAGCTGTGACCTTGCTGCAGTCACACAGCCAGAGAAGGCACAGGGTCAGGAGCCAGACCGTCACCTCCGTCTTACAAAGTAAACACCTGGAAAAAAGTGAATCCTCTTTCTGCACGCCCACCATTTTTGTGAGTGTATATTAAGGCCTACCACTGGGTGGACACGGATTTAGTTTGGGTAAGCATCCCCATGAATAAAATTTTGCTCACCAAAAATTTGAATGTACCCAAGATAGTAAATGGAAACAAAACTACTTGGGGAACAACATCGGGGTCACTTTCAAAGTTCCTGTTTACTGACAAATAATATGTAGCTGAAGGGAAAGAATTTGAGAAACAGCAATGTTCCTGACCAGGGAGATCCTAGACAGGGGACCAACCCTGTGTGGTCCTTAATTTCTCATCTGCCAAATGCAAGCAGTTGACTATGGTTCCAGCTTAATTTCCTTAGTGTAGTTCAAATAATTTTGTAAGTGATCATTAAGGTTTACTCTAAAGGGCCAAATCCCTGGCATTGGGTATATTCGTTTAACAAAAATGGCAACTATTATTTATTGAGCAGCAGATGCTTTATATGTAGCATCTTGAGACTGAAAACAATCCCGCAAGATAAGGGTTATCATCTCCATTTTACAGATGACAAAACTGAGGCTCAGAAACCCAAGTAACTGCCTCGAGGCCACAGAGCCGAGATTTGGGTCTGTGTCATCTCTACATGCAAAGTTTGTGCCTCCTTTACCCGCAGTATCACCATGAGACTGAAAACGAATAGTCCTATAGGGAGGAGAAGCCATCACACAGACCCAGCTGTGTGAGGTGTGGGTAAGATCCAGGCCCGACTGCTGCCTGAACCACAGGGTAACTGCTAGTGACCAAATGTCCACTGGGGCCAGGCCAAGGCTGCCAGAGGGCTGCAGAAAAGTCCCTTAACCCCTCAGTGATCTCCAGGGAAAAGAAAACCTTGCTTCACGGGTAAAAGGACACGCAGCTGAGGTGGGCCCTGCCTGCGGCTCAGTCCAGGTCTCCCTGGGGGAGGACGGCACACTCCCCCAGGCTGCCCACATGTGTGAGGGACAGACACAGGGGAAGACAAAGCGTGGGCACCGGGGCAGGGGTTGCCCTGTGCCATGGGATGCGCACATGTGGAACACTGCCACCTCCATGCTCAGACTTGACATGTCTTATTAGTAAATAGCCACAAAGTGTAATGAGCGCTAATGCTGCATCAGGAAGTATGCTAAGAGCTTTACATGAACTCCCTCATTGAATCCTCACCTTCTACACAGTAGGTATCCATACTTATCCCCATTTTGCAGATGAGGAAACTGAGACCCAGATTGGCTATACTCTACATTGAGTGGAGCTGGGGTTCAAACACAGGCAGTGGGACTTCAGAGGCTGAGAGCTTAACTTCTGCTGATGGTCCCCAACCCCCGTGGTCCTCCATGGGACCTTCCATGCTGCTGTGGATCAGGGAGGAGGGCAGCACCGAGTCCTGGAGCAGGAACCAGAACCCCAGGTCTGGGGCCAGGTGGAGGCCACACCCAGGCTCAGCGATTCCAGCCTGAGCTCTCTTCCCTTGAGACCAGACTCCTGCCAAGAAGCAGTGCCTGAGAAGAGCAGGGTAGGGGCGGTAGTGGTGAGACACACAGCGTCCAGTGAGAGCTGCCTGGTAAACAAGGAGTCAGAGCTCCGAGTTCCCCTGGGGCGCCCACCACCATGAAGTTGCCCTGGCGCCCAGCTTGAGCAGCTCCCAGGGCAGCAGATTCAGCTCACGTCACTGAAAGCTGTACCAGTGTCTCCTCTGCCTTGTGAAGCCAGGACTGGGATGCTGGGTGCAGGACAGACCCCTCCACAGAGCTGACCTGTGCAGAGGTGCTGCATGCGGGCCCAGGACCTGCTGAGGGAATGGGGGCTTGAGGTGCTCCTAGTTGGGGAGGCCAATCCTCAGCGTGTCAGGGACACAGAGCAGCTCCACCCTCGGAGGACCTTCCAGTCTGCTCTTCGTATTACAAATGGGGACCCAGCCTCAGAGAAAGCAAGGGCTGGTCCAGGGCCAAATGGCAATTTTTCTTTCAGACTCAAGGAAACAATGCCAAGTTTCCTCTGTTTGAGAGAGTTCTACCTGCTCTCTTCAATGCATTTGCATTTCAGGAACAGAACCAGTCCTAAGCCTTGCTCTGGGTCCTCATTCCAAATTGTCAGGGTTCTCCCCAGCCTCCTCACCACCCCCTGATTCCCTGCTTTGGCCATATTGAGGTAGAAACTGAAGACACAGATAACGGGCCCCTGGGCTTCTCCATCATTCCCAGTAGGAATAAATCATTTTTGTGGGATCTGTTTGTGCACCATCTCTCCCACCACTGAGTTACTCCAGAAAGGCCAGGGTGGGTCTGCCATAGTCACCGGTGGACCCCCAATGCCTAGCAGAGATGGCACACAGTAGGCATCCACTAAATAGATTTTGAATAAAAGAAGACATTTTCACAACCATACCAGAAATTTATCTCACAAACTGGTGGTTCTTCAAGAGACCCCTTCTGAGATTGTGTATTTCTCCCAGTGACTCTCAGCACAGTCTGGAATTCCTCTTAGGGACCAATTTCCTGGGCCACCGCTCCCCCGATTCATGCCACCAGCGTCACAAGCCTGGACAACAGCACCAGTAACTCTCTGTGAGGTTCCCCTCCCTGAAGGAAACTTCTACCTGCAGGACAATCTCTCCTCTTGCTGTCCTGGGCCTGGTTCCCTTCCCCTGGGGGTGAGATCTGTTCAATTCTGTGCCTGCTCAGTGAGCCATTGATTTTGGGCAAGTGCTGGTGTCCAGGGACCAAGATGGGATGACCAGCATGCCAGGAGGGAGGGGCCTCCCAGGACACACATCTCCCAGTGAAGGGCAGAGGTCACCGTAGAAGGCTGAATCTTTTTACTCCCAATCCTGCATCACCTTCCTCATCTACTCAGCACCTTTCCTATATTGGAGGTGTCATGATGGGCTCTTAAGGGCACAAACTCTGGGAAGGGTCCATGCAATAGAAAGAGGGCTCTTCATTTCATATGTCTTGTTCAGAGGGTCCACATCTGTGCCTGTCTGCAGAGGTCCATGACCTAGCTCCCATGGGGCCAAGCATCACATTAACAACAAAATCATCTAATATTCCAGAAGTCACACCTGCATTTGCCTTATTTTACAAGCGTCTGGCACTGTTAGGTAACACCTACCTGCCTCCACCACTTCCATCCCATTCTCTACTCAGCAACACCACGTGTCCTTCTGCAATGTCACTCTCCTGCTTAAGCCCCTCAGCACTCCCCGTAACCTCCAGGCTGAATGTCAAGGAGTACCCTTACCAAACAGCCCTTGCCCAATTCACTGTCAGCCTCACCCCCTGACACCCTGTGTCTCCTACTGTCCATTTCAGCCTCAGAACAGCTGCACTTGCCATGCCACCACACCGTCTGGGCCTCTGCACACACAGCTCCCCTGGTTCTCTGCTCACCTGGCACCTCTCCTGGGTCACCTGCCTCCATCTCCAGGTAGGGCTCATCTCTCTTTCTTGTGGAGCTGCACATCACACATGGATCTGTCCTGGCACCTACTTGTGACACTGTGTTGACTCTGCCTGTCTCTCTGTCCCTCCCGACTGTCAGTCCTCTACAGGGGCAGCCTGCACCCCATTCAGCTCTGATGCAACCAGAAGGGCCAGGGCCCGAGGACAACCTGAGCTTCACAAACATGTGGGGCTTTGTAATATCTATAAAAGGCACAAGAAATCCTGTCACATTTCTTTGATTATGCTTCTTGACTTGCCCACGTTCAATCACTTGATTTATTAAAAAATCTTACTTAGAAATGACTCTGAGGGACTTCTCTGGCTGTCCAGTGGTTAAGACTCTGCACTTCCACTGCAGGGGGCACGGTTTCGATCCCTAGTTGGGGAACTAAGATCCTGCATGCTGTGGGACGCCAAAATATGAGAGCTGACTCTGAGCCTTTTTGCTGAGAGATCACACAAGGACCATTACATCAGTTCAGGGGGAGCAACCCAACTACCCACAAAAGCTGATCAGCCCATTGAGGTCTCCCCCACCCTTACTTGTATTTGTACAGCTAAGGAGCTGGATAGGACTGCAAGCAGCAGGGCAGAGGAGCCCCCCTAGGAGGATGGCCTGGAGAACAGCAGGCCATGTGGACACAGTCAGGCAGACCAAGGAGCCAAAGCATTATTAAGGTAGGAGGTGCCTCTCACCTGCACTGGGATGGCTCAGGCCTCTGCAGCCTGTGCTTCTCCCCCCCTCACCCAGTAGGCTGCCTGGCTCCTTCTAGAGTCACCTGGTTAAGTGAGGGGCCTCCAGCACCCCTATGCTTCTCTTATCTCAGGCATCCAGGCTGCACCCCAGGCACAGGCTCTGCCCCATTCCCACTGCCTCCAAGGGAGCCTCTACCCTGGAGTGGACCTGGAGTTCCCGGTATAATCTTCCACTTTCACCCATCAAGACAACTTGGCATGCACCATGTTCTCTCGGCATCTCTCCAGGCTACTTGTCTTTGGAAGTGCAGGGCCCAGGTCCCAGCTCTGCTCACTGCCAGGCTAGGTGCACTGCACTCTCACTCTGATTCTGTGCTTCTCCCCCAGAAGTGTGTTGGATGGCTTTTTTCTTTTCTTTTTTTTTAAATTTTTCTTTTATACTTGCATATAGTTGATTAACAATGTTGTGTTAGTTTCAGGTGTACAGCAAAGTGAGTCAGTTATACATATATATGTATCAATATGTTTTCAAATTCTTTTCCCCTTTAGGTTATTACAGAATATTGAGCAGAGTTCCTTGTGCTATACAGTAGGTCCTTGTTGGTTATCTGTTTAAATATAGTAGTGTGTATATGTCAATCCCAAACTCCCAATCTATCCCTCCCCCCAACCCTTCCCCCCTGGTAACCATAAGTTCATTCTCTAAGTCTGTGAGTCTGATACAAATGAATTTATTTACAAAACAGAAACAGACTCACAGACTTAGAGAATGAGCCTTTTTTCATGGTTAACCTTCAATGGCTCCACACTGTAATCTGAACTAATGTATTAACAAGGGAGAATGGCTCCATTCTGGACATGAATGGGGGGTCTTCTTGCCTTAAATCCCTAAGAAATGCACCCCTTATGGTTAGAATAGCTGGTACCATGTTTGGACCCATAAAAAGAGGGGACTTCATGGCACACCCTCAAATCATCCCAGAGTAGTTCCATGGACTCCCTTAGTGCTCCTGGAACATGAATTAAAAACTAGCAGTAGGATTCTTTCTTGTCTTGTCTTGCTATGATACAATCCTTGTGACTGAAGACGATGTTCAACTTCGACATTGCCTAGGCGTGTTCTTCCCAATGTTTGCTTATGCAAGCAGGACTAACCAGGAATGTTTTGAAGAAGCCTTTTCTTCCAACTCTACAAACACTGGCCAATGCCCCTGCATCTTCTCCTTTAGCTGAAATAGACATCACTAATGTTGCTGAGTTACCTGTAGATTTGACAAGACCAAGTGGATTAAATCCTCAGACCAAGAATTCCCAAGATTATCAGGCCTTAACAGTTCATGACAATCTGGCTATAAAAATCTGCAGTGAGATCCTAACATGTCCATATTCACCAGAAATTCGGGTCTATACAAAAGCCTTGAGTTCTTTAGAACTCAGGAGCAGTCTTGCTAAAGATCTTCTAGTTCTATGGAATGAGATTCTGGAGGAAGTCTAAGATAGAACGTGTCTGAGAGCTTTGGAGAAAATCAAGGTTCAGTTAGAAAAAGGAAATAAAGAACATGGTGACCAAGTTGTAATGGCACAGGATGACAACACAACTACAACTGTTTTTCAAAGTGAAGATGAAAAGAATAAAGAAGTATATATAAATCCTGTCAAGGCTGTAAAAGCATCCTGAACGCAATCCACTCAGCAAGACGAGCCACGACAGCAGCACTAGAAAAAAGTAAACTTAACCTTGCACAATTTCTCAGCGAAGATAAAAATTAGGAGAAGACATGATGGAGGTGGAGTCCTTTGAAAAATGTCCTTTAAAATTATGTTCAGTTCTTTGCTTTAATAAAGTTACCCTTGTATGAAAAAAAAAAAAAAAACTAGCCCCAACATACAGAGCCACACTCATGTACACACAGCCCACCCAGCCCCTATTAGAACATCAGGTACACACCCCTGATGGGGAATTTTCTAACAGAACAGGGCTTGCAGGTGTATCAGAGCTAAGTGTAGAGTGAAACAAGCCTGGCTCCTGACAAGGTTGTGGGTAAACCGCATCACTGAGTTACTTGCGTGGACCTGGCTCTCCTGACCTGCTTTCAGGCCATCAACAGCACACACCCACCCTTAGAATCCAATTCCTCTCGGGGCTCTGCGGTGGAGTTAAGCTCTTCTGGAAGTTTCCAATCCCTTCAGCCCACAGGAGCATTAATGAGCACAGGGGCAGTAACTCAGAGTACTTATGAGTATGCAATAACATCATGGCACTTAAGAGGCAGGGGACTGTCTGCGTAGCTCAGAAGGATGCTTCCCCCCGTGGAGAGAGACCCAGGGAAACTACGGCTCCAGGAAGCACTGGAGGCATCAGATGGGAGAAGCTGGGAGCCCCACATCTTAAAAGTTATTATCTCACAGGAGAGTAGTTTTTTTTCTCCACCTGGTATCTAAATACGGGGTGGAAATGAGTGCTGGGTAGAGAAGGGAGCACACGAGCATTTAAGTCATTTATACTTTACATTTTTATGGCACAGCAGAGACCGGCATCCAATTTCCACCTGCAATTAGACGACGGAGCAGGCTGCCAAGTCTCCATGTAACTAGTGCCTATTAAAAGAGTCGACACCACGCGATGACTGATCAACACCGAGGATTTATTCACTGAGCTAACAGCGGTTTTTACTTTTGCCATTACGCGGGGTGATACATAACAATTTAGATAACGCACCCGGCCAGATACACTTACAACTCTGGTGTCAGAGTCCTGCCTCGGAGGCCAACCAGTCCTGGGGGAGGAGGGATGAGGCTCCTGGCCACAGCAGAAAGCCTGGAGCCTGCTGGCCTTGGACCTGCCATCCCGGGTGCGATGTGGCCCATATGGCACCCAAGGGGAGGACTTGGGCCAGAACCACTGCCTTTCTCCTTCCCTCGCAGCACTCTGAGCCTGTCTGCAGGCCAGGACCCTCACCCTCCTCATGTGTCCATGGGGACAAGATAGCTGTCACAGGGGACAGAGCGGGGCTGGTCTGTGAAACTAAAATGAGCTACTTGACAGCAGGTTTACGGAGATTCAATTATTCATAAACGCATGGGTGTACGTGCATGAGGGTTCTACCTGAGTACACATGTGTGCACACAAGGAAAGCCCCTCCCCTACTACCCCCAGTACAGGCAAGACACCGCCTCCCTCTAGGGTGGGGTCCCCTCAGAGCCTTTGTTTCATTTGTTTCACTTGTCTGGCACCAGACAGTGTTTAACGCCTTTGCTGAGTTCTGGTGGCAGGTATTGAATTTCCCCCTCAGCATTAACCCGTTCTTTGTGTTGGGCCCCTGGGTGAAGACCTAGGCTGGCGATGCCGGGCAAGGCACTCGGACAGGTTTTCCGTGGGAATGATGCTCTGGGGACAACAGGGACAAGCTCTACGCACTCCACAGGGTTTCAACCCCCCTCAAGTTGTGACATCCCCCAAATCTGTGCTCCCTGGGCATCTCCCTCAAGATAAGGGAGCACAGTTTGACATGCCCCGCAGAACACTCATCACCTACTGCCCCAGCCCAATTCTCCTTCTCCTGTACCATCAGGCACTGGCATCCCCAGCATACCTAAGAACCAGATCCACCCTGACTTTTCCCTTTATCCCTCATGCAGTGGGTTCTGATTCCTATTAGTTCCTCTGGCTAAGTATCTCCCCACTCCAGACCTCCTCTCCATCCCCATTTCTGCCACCAAATTTGTCATTTCCTACCTGGATAAAAATAATTGTCCCCCAACGCCCAGTCTCCCAACCCACCATCTGGCCCTCCTCAGCATCCTTCTAATATATAAATCCAATCATGTCCTTCTTCTAAATACTTTAAACTCTTCAGTGACTCCCACCAAAAGCAGGATGAAGCACAAACAAATAGGATGTGTGTGTGTGTGTGTGTGTGTGTGTGTGTATGGGTAGATAGATAGATGGATAGATAGATATAGATAGAACTGGTTCATGACATTATATAGGCTGGCAAGTCCAAACTCTGGAGGGTAAGCTAGCAGGCTGGAGTCCCAGGGAACAGCCAGTTCAAGTTTGAAGGCCACATGCTGCAAAATTCCTTCCTGCTCAGGGGAGGTTGCTCTTTTGTTCTATGAAGGGCTTCAACTGATTGAATGAGGCCCACCACACTAAGGAGGGCAATCTGCTTTACTCAAAGTCCAGCAACTTAAATGTTAATCTCATCGAAAAACACCCTCACAGAAACATCCAGAATAATGTGAGATTAAATATCTGGGCACTGTGGCCCCACCAAATTGAAACATAAAATTAACTATCACACAGTCTCTCTTCTATTATGATGAGTTGAGGCTTCAGGAAGTAAGCAGGACTGATCTTTCTCCTGCATGACCAGGGCAGAGTGCCCTGAGTGGCTCTACACAGAGGAAGCTTTTTATTTTCCACAACCTGCACTGCTATGACCCAGTCCAAACACCATCATCTCTTTCTCAGGTCACTGCAACATCCTCCTGATGGGTCCTCTGGCTTTCTGACCTCCTCCTACTTAGTTTATTGTCACTATACAGCTGGGGAAGGTGGAAATTCTCCATGGTATTTCCACGTGTGTTGTGACAGTGTTTGTCCTGGACTATCTTTTCGAAGAGGTTTATATAAACAGATTCGGAGGATAGAGATAGTACCTCCTTCCTGGGCAGAGGGCAGATTTTCTCCTGAACAAGAAGATAAAGATGTTGTCTTACTCTAGGACAAACTTGGGGCAGCTTTGCCAATAACCCCTAATAAGACTGTGGGTTCCTAAGCCCGGGGTTCCTCAGCGGTGACACAGACCCACTGTGTGCACAGCATCCACCTGGGCTGCTCTGAATAGCCCCGGTAGAACTCAGGGAGCAAGGGGAATGGCTGTGAACGAGAGGCAGGGGCTGTGCTGCCTGGTATCCTGTGAGTAATAAAATCCTTTATCTCGGACCAGGAGGCTTGTGTCTGCCAACATCTATGAGACTGTGGCAGGTGAATTTGTGAGCTTGGAAGCGGACTCTTCACGATTTTTGACATACAGCAGTCCAATCGCTCATTTATTATCTAAGTCAGGTCATGTTGCTCCTCCACTCAAACTCCTGCAATGACCCTCATCTCACCCAGAGGAAAACGCAAAGCCCCTACAATGGCTGCAAGGCCCTGCAGAAGCCCACTTCCCACCCCCATCAGGCCTCTGGCCTCATCTCCTCTCTTCCCCCATCCTTCACTCTCCTCCAGACACAGTGGCCTCCTCACTGACCCACAGACACACACCAGGCACATGTCCTACTGTGGACTTTATACTGCCTGTCCCATCGTCTGGATGACCTTCCCCCTAATCCACGTTGCTCCCTCCCTTCCTCACCTCCTTCACATCTTTGCTCAGTCACTTTCTCACCGAGACCATCCTGGACCCCTATGTAAAACCACATCCTCCCTGCCATCACAGGCCCCCAATGTTACCTCCCTAAGCCCTGGATCCCCAAAGGGCTCCCCACCTGCACAGATGCCTCCCCAGTTGTGGTCTTCTTGGGTCACTTTCCCCAGTCTGAACATCACCCTTGCCCCAGGCAAAACTGCCCTGGTCACAGCCCCACCCCTGATAATGCCTGATGATACAAGAGGGCATCCAAGGTTCTCTCAGCTGTGGAAAGGGAAAGGGCACCTGGGACATGATAACAGAGAGAAAGAAGCAGCTCTCCACTCAGCAAAAGGGCAGAGCATTGGCTGGTCCTGGAGGCTGGTGGAGGGAGCAAGGGGTGACTGGCACTGGCTGGTATAAATGTCTGCATCGCAGGAGCTGCAGGTATACTTGGGGAAGGAGACGTGGCCCAGAGCTGAGCTCCAGCCCGGCATCCGGAAGGAGACTATAGTGATTCCGGCGTTCCAGGCACACGTGGACCCTGCTCCCCACCTCCAGCACAGGCTGGGAGCATCTGGAAGACTCAGCTTATTTTTCCAACTGGCCCATTTTCTACAGCATCTCATACTCTTTCCAGTTACAGTTTTGAGTCTGGTGATGATGACAGGCTTGCTCCACTAGTTATGCCTCTGATTATTTTTAGGGTTTCGCGATTAAATTTTCTTGAATTACAACTTTAGACCCAAGCATCAGATTGTCTGTAACGTGCCACGGTGTGTTCATATGTGCCGTTTATATATATTTGGGTTGCAATAGCCTCAGGAAAAAAAAAAAAAGACATTTCAATAGTTGGCACCCAAAGCCCTTGTTTCCATATCATCCACCCGCTTCCATGCACTTCCTTTCTATTCCCACACTCAGTGATGCCCTCCATATCCTTGTAAGCCCAAACACAGAGCCGGGCGAAGTAACTAAGCCCTCGTTCAAAGCCACCAGAACTCGTCGGCCTTTTCCCATCACCTCAGCACCCCCCCGTGGGCTGGGTCCACGGTTAGCACAGCCTGCGATTCTGCCCTCAGCCCCAGGGCCCAGAGCTGCTGCCCCTTCTACTGTTTTCCCTCACCCAGAATTAGATTCATCAATTCCCAGAAAGGCTGCCTGAAGTAACATGGTTTACCTTCTGACTCGGGGCCCACCACGTTCCCCAGTGATGCTCTCCTGAGGCAGTTCCCCTCCCACAGCCGTGCCTGGACCATCCACCCACTGCACAGGCCCTCTTCCCTTGGCTCCACCAGGATGCACTGCCCTGACAGCCCCTGGCTTTTCTCCCTCCTGCCACCTGGACCAGGTCAGCACTCTTTCCCCGACGGGCACATTCACCTATGGCTATGTAGCTGTAACGGCCACCCTCCATGCCTCTGTCTCCAGCCCCACCTCCAGACCGCATTTCCAGGGCCAGCTCTGCTTCTGTGTAGATGCACCTTGGAATTTCAGGCTCACTGGCTTCCCTCTAAAGCGCCTCCCACCTCCTGACCGCCCTCACTGGGTTAATTCAGTCTGCGGCCTCTCAGTCACCCAGGGTAAGCCAGCGGGATCAAGAGCACTGGGTGTCACTCACCGCACACCTTTTCCAACCCTTCTGACTTGCCTGCCTCACCACAGAGGCAGTGAAAGCTAATGACTCGCCTTTCTTGCATCTGGAGGTGGTCATAAGACACGATTCTGTCCAATGAGTTAGAGACAGACATCTGCTGGGGTGTCTGAGAAAGCTTTTACTGTCCTGAAAATATGGACCCATGCAGCCGGCTACCTATCTCCTTTCAGCTTCCCAGTCCCCCCAAATCCCCCCAACACTGAGGTGCACCTGGAGCCGCTGCAGCAGCCCTGAGGCCCCGGGCACAGCAAGTACACGGCCAAGAGCTGAAGGGGGAAAGAGACCGCTGGGGACTTTGGTGGCATGGCTGAGGGATCCCTCAAGCTCTGGACAGCCTGTCTCCAGATTGCTTGTCCTAAGAGAGAAAGAGATGTCTGCATTGTGCTTTCTGGCACATCCTTACTGATCCACTTAGTTCATTCTTATCTCTTCTCCCTCCACTCCCTGGCTTGCTTGCAGCAGACCTTCTCACTCAATTGCTCTCTCCCTTTTTTCTCGCTCTTCTTCCCTCCCGTCTCTCATCACTGTCTCTTCAAGTGCTTGCTTTCTGAGCACCCACTCTGGACAGGATCTGTGCCTCAAAGAAGCAGGAGACAGTGGCATCCTTAGCGCAGGGCGGTGCTTACAGGCAATGTGACAGGCTAGGTTCCCCGTGCACCTTCCGCCGTGCTGAGCCTCGTCAAGTCTCCTATCATGGTTCCTTCTGCCTTCTTCAGCGGCTTCCTGCACACCCCCAGCGAAAGCGGCATCTCAGGTCTCCTCCTTTGATGGGCTGCAATGACCCTCATCTCCCTCAGAGGCATCTCTGGCCTTACTCTCCTGACTAGGATGGTTCTGTATCCCAGAGCTGGGGTCCTCTCCCTCACAGCCCCCGCTCTCAGGCTTCCCCCACTGCGCCGGCCACCTGAGCCCTCGGCTCAGCACTTAGAACTCCCCTGTCCCCAGACACTCACTCTTCCTGCAGGGACTCTATGAAACCCTGGTGTGAGGGCAGCAGTGGCCAGGGAAAGGGGCCCAGTGGTCCAGGGGCTTAGGAAGGACCAGGGTTACATTGTGGCACGTCGTCCAGAGCCACACGGTCCTGTGGGAGTCATCGGAAGGGCCAGGCCAAGAAGGCAATGAGTGCTAAGTAAACGTACACTCTGTGCTAAGCCCTGGGCCGGTGGCATCCACGTATTATCTCTCTTTTTTTTTAATTGAAGTATAGTTGATTTACAGTGTTGTGTTAGTTTCAGGTGTACAGAAGAGTGATTCAGATGAATATATATATTCTTTTTCAGATTCTTTTCCTTTATAGGTTATTACAAGGCACTGAATGTAGTTCCCTGCGCTATACAGTAGGTCCTTGTTGTTTATCTGTTTTCTATATACTACTGTATATCTGTTAATCCCAACTTCCTAATTTATCCCTACCCCCCCCTTTCCCTTTTGGTAACCATAGTTTGTTTTCTATGTCTATGAGTCTATTTCTGTTTTGTACATAAGTTCATCTGTATCATTTTTTTTAGATTCCATATATAAGTGATATATATTTGTCTTTCTCTGTCTGACTTACTTCACTTAGTATGATAATCTCTAGATGTACCCATGTTGCTGCAAATGGCATTATTTCATTCTTTTTTATGGCTAAGTAATATTCAGGAAGTCTACAAATAATAAATGCTGGAGAGGGTGTGGAGAAAAGGGAACACTCCTATGTCGGTGGGAATGTAAATTAGTGCAGCCACTATGGAGAACAGTATGGAGGTTCCTTAAAAAACTAAAAATTACCATATGAGTTACCATATGATCCAGCAATCTCACTCTTGGGCATGCATCCAGAAAAGACAAAAACTCCAATTTGAAAAGATACATGCACCCCAATGCTTATAGCAGCACTATTTACAATTGCCAAGACATGGAAGCAACCTAAGTGTCCATCAACAGATGCATGGACAAAGAAGATGTGGTACATTATCTCATTTTTAAGTGCACAACTGGGATAGTTGTATACAGAATGGCTTCCAAGGCTCAGAGAGATTCAGCAGTGGATCTGGAGTCACACAGCAAATAATGGGCAGATCCTTGGTCTGAGGTAAAGAGAAATGGGGTTGGAGGAGCTGGTGATCTGTCGGTCAAGGTGGCAGGCAGGCATGTCCTGGAGCAGAGGGTACCCTCTCCCCATGCTCTGTCACTGGTCCTCAGCTCTGCTGAGACACCCTCCCAGAACCGGGCACCCACAGACGCCAGCAGAGTAGCTGTAACAGACATGACTCTAGCACTGCCACACCACCAGTCAAGGGTTATAGATCCTTGGCAATGTTGCACCCTAACCAGCTGCCATGTTAGCAGTGCTTGGCGCCAGCCTAGTGAGGGTCCCTGGGTTCCTGGGTCTGAGGAAGAGGGTCTGCGGAAGCAGCCTGCCTGCCAGGGCAGCTCAGGTTCTAACTGTGGGGAAATGGCTCTGGGCAGGTGGGGAGGGGTCCTAGTTCTCTGAGCACAGACCAGTCCCCCAGCTGACATGCCTGTAACCTCTGGAACACACAGGCCACTCAGCTGCACCTGTGAGGTAAAGACAAAGGGATCTCCAAATCTGCAATATGAAGAGCCCCTCTTTTTTCAAATTGTTTTATAAATGCCAAAGTGCTTTCATATCCACTGGTTCATCGGGTCCTCACAACAATCAAGCCAGCATTATTTTTCTAATTTCCTACACAAACAGCATCAAAGCAAGGCCCCAAGAGGCTGGCTGTGCTGAGGACCACACAACTTCAGAGTGCAGTGGACGGTGGTAACAGTCAACTTTGTCATCCTGAATTTCCTTCTGGTTTCCAGTGGGACCCCGGACCCAGAGAACCCCACCTCCTTGGGCACAGCAGGCGGTTCAGGGAAGGGCCTGGGACCCCAGTCAGGCCGCTCAGAATCCTCCATCCACATTTGATGGAGTCCTCAAGAGAGAACAAAACATACACCTGGAGCAACTGAGCGCCACCACCCTCCCCAGAGGAACGCCTGCCAGAGAACGAGGCCAGGTTACAGGAAATGCAGGCCTAGAAATGGGAAGATGAATTTCTGGGAACCATGATGGAGCACACAAATCCAGCCATGTCTGAAGCCCCTCCCACCGCTGGAATTTTCATGTGTGTGTGAGTCAATATCTTCTCATCTTAGTTAGGACAGAAAAAGTCTCTTACACCAACACAAAGAATAAGACCAAGGTCTCCTAATTGGTGGCAAGGGCACAGAAATCTCCTGAAAGACAGAAGAGAAGAATCAAAGAAAATCGTAAGACAACCACAGACAGGTACTTTCACTCATCCAACGAATATCTGAATTCAACAAAGCACCACGCTCATTGGTTGGAAAGACAGCCCAACAGACAGGATTCCTGTCTTCAGGGGTCTTAATAGAACAGGACAGGTACAGAAACTCTGGAAGGGCTGGGGGTGGCAGCAATCATAATACAGAACTAATCTGATGGAGAGATAGGAAAGACTTTCTGAGAACGTCACATTTAAATTGAAACTGAAGGATGATCAGATGCAAACCCCAGGAAGCAAAGTCTGGGCAGGGGCAATAGCAGAGGTGAAACTCCATTGCGGAGACAGCAGTTTCATTACCAGGGACTCATGCATCTTGGGGTGTTTTTGTGTGGGGGAGCCGTGGGGATTCTACACTTTCCTTTAGAATTTGGATGTAAATATCTATGAAAATCTTTCCAAAATAACCAGACAAGCATGTCAAGAAATATTTACAAGAACCTTTGTTGCAGCAACGTTTATAACAACAGAAACTTACGATAACTGAAATTTTAAAAGAACAGAATATACCGATATGCCCTTACAATTGAAAGATAGTTTAAAAGACAGTGTAGACACACATTTATTGACTTGGAAAGATGCACATGTCTAAGAGAAATAAGCGGGTCTCAAAGACTATATATAGGATGATTTCATGTATTGAGTACAAAAGAGGAATTCAATAATTATTTACGGGATGAATGGCAACTAAATACCTCTGAACAGATAAACTTCAAACAAAATGTTTGCTGTCATTATTTCTGGGTGATGGGATTATTGGTGATTTTAAACTGTTTTCTAGATCTGCTTATCTGAACTAATTTTTGGTACCATGCACATGAATTACTTGCACAATAAAAAGGAATGAAAAGAAATCTTTCCAAAGCAATCAATGACTCAATAAGGTCAGTTTTAAGATCGAGATGTATAATTAGGACATGGGACCTTAAAACAAAACAGGAAATAGTGTGACTGGATAACCATAATAGATAAGAAAATATTCCTCCTCTAAACGTGGAAGAGAAATAAACCTTTCTTCAATGTCACAGCCAGAATTTGTTTAGCAGAAGTCCATGACATATTTCATATTTATTCAGCAATCTGTAACACAGCACATTAGTTAACTAGTCATAAAGGAAAACATTTACATTGATGCAAAAATGAAGTCAACAGGCTTGTGTTTGTATGGTGCCAACAAAATCATTAAAAAAAAAGTCTATGTATGCCAAACATTTAAATATTTGGGCAAATCTGCAAACAAATGCCCTTTGGACCAACTTCTGCGGTGACTGATTGCACCCCCTATGTTTCTCCCAGATGTTTTAGCAGAATAGAGAATATGGCCTCAGACGACCAAGCCAGTGGCTAGGTAGAATCACAGCCAGCTACACTGTCACCATCACTAATAGTACGTGCTGGGCAAATAACACCACCCACTCTCTGATGTCCTTTTGAAGGCAAATTGTAATCCTCCGCTTGTTCATATCATTGGGAAAATTCTGTCAACTTTGAAACTCTGGATGTCCTGATAGAGGCAAAGCACTGCCTCTGATCCTGGCAGATGGGAAGAAAGCCGACCACAGGTGTTACGAAGCGCCTGCCAAATGGGGGGCTCTGGGCCCTGGGGACCCCTATAAATTGCAAGAACAGCTGCCTGTATCTTACATGGCCTCCCAGGTCCCACAAACTTCTTGGGGTGCCTCACCTACTAGGCTGCACCTCCTCCCTTGGAACAGCATGGAAGGAGTTCACAGGAGTCTGAAGATGTCAGGAGAGGCATACTGCAGGAGCAGGAAGTGAGCTGAGCCTTGGAACACTAACCAAAAGGAAAAGGATGCCAGGGCCAAGGATGCCAGGGACATGGTACACTGAAAAGACCTGGGTTGTAGCTTCTGGGAGCTGGCCAGCTCATAGCTGCTCCCTTAAAGAAGCATGGGACACTCATGGGGCAAACTCAAGGACTTGGGAAAGAAGGGCCATCACCCCACAGAGTCATGCCCCCAACACTACTCGCCCTGTGCTGGAATCAGCTATTTACATGTGGCCATTCTCCGCTGGAACATGAGCTCCTAGTAAGATTGTATCCTATTAGGCCTGGCATCCTTGAGGCTGGCACAGTATCTGACCAAGAGTCTTCAACTCAGTAACTTTTGGCAGTTAAATGAGTAGAGGAATGCCTAAAATAAAAATGGCATCTCCCCCAAGGCTAGGTTCTAAGTCCGCACATGCTATGAAAATCATGGGTGGTCAGGCAGGTAGGGCTCTGTGTGTGTCCTGGTGAGCAGAGGGTGAAGGAAGGTCTAGGAGGCTGGTAAGACAATTCGGGGCAGCCTGAGGAAATGAGCCAGAAGCTGGATTAACAGGAAATCCCTTAAATTGCCCAGACAGTATATTGAACCAGCCAGCATCCTTCTTCCACTGTTGGACAAGGTCACTGGTTCTTCTGTTGAGGCCAGAGGAAGTGGTTACCAGCTCACAGAGAGTTACCATGATGCACAGCGTCACATATGCACACAGAAGTATGCAAACACAAGGACACATTTGGCATTGCAAGGTTCTCCCACCATGGGGAGTACTTGGGAACCTAGGCCAGCCTGAGCCTCCGGCTGCCCCCAGGCCTGCTCACTCTGCAGCCCACCTGCTTGGAGTGGAATGGTGGAATCCCTAGCATTATTTCAACTGTTCTTTTTCTCTCCTTTTCAAAATTGCTGGAAGCACAAATAAATGAAGGAATTAAATTCATAGATGATGGGACTCAACTATACTCCTGTACTTGAATTACCATAAGCTCAAAAAGAAACAGGGATGAGATGGGATGGGATGAGATAGGATGGGGAGAAGAAAAATGCTGCCACCTTAGAGGACAGCCCTGGCCAGCAGCCCCGATGGGTACCACTCATGCTGTGCTGCCAGAACACCTGCCTCTCCTGCTCCCCTGTGTGCTGTTTCCACACCCATCTAATCAGGCCCTGGCCTGAGCATACACTCCTAATGATTCAGTCCCAAATGAGGCCTGCGTGCCCCTAGACACACCCATATTTTTCTGCATGTTGTTTCTTCAGCAAGCCTGGCAGCTTGGGGAAGCCATTCAGCAAGATGAACGATCCCACACTCCATTCCATCTTATTTTCAGATTCCCTAGTGGGTGACAGATGAAGAGGGTTTCATGGTGGGCCAAGCAGGAATAAAAGGGCAGGAATGGGCCTAGATGTATAGTTACATACCAGTGCCGTGCCAAGCTGTATTGGAGACAAAAGGAAAAATCAGTAACACTGATCTTATATCTATTTTAAATGTTGACATTTTTTTCATCATGGATTTTTGCATTAATTTTGATTTTCTAAAATGTTGCATTAAAGTAAATTTAGCTTTTTTTCTGAGGTTGTGTGTGTGTGTGTGTGTGTGTGTGTGTGTGTGTGTGTGCGAGCCTCCTGAAGTTTCACCCGAGATGGGTACTTCACTCATCTCAGCCTAGGCCTTACTGACAGAGCTACTATTTGTTATCAATCATATACCAGACACTGCACTTAAAAAATTATATATAAGGGCTTCCCTGGTGGCGCAGTGGTTGAGAGTCCGCCTGCCGATGCAGGGGACACGGGTTCGTGCCCCGGTCCGGGAAGATCCCACGTGCCGCAGAGCAGCTGGGCCCGTGAGCCATGGCCGCTGAGCCTGCGCGTCTGGAGCCTGTGCTCCGCAACGGGAGAGGCCACAACAGTGAGAGGCCCGCGTACCGCAAAAAAAAAAAAAAAAAATTATATATAAGCCTCACAATACTCCTATCAGTACTTAGGAACATTCCCATTTGACAAATGGGGAAAATGAGACATGAAATGTTAAGAGCATAGAAAGTGTCACACACCTGGGGAGAAGAAGTGAGGACACAAGTTCAGGAGGCAATCAAGTGGACCATATGCTTGATTAGAAAACATCGACCTACTGTGTATCTTATTCAGGGGAAATACGGCATGGGGTAAGCATGGTGAGGTGCTCTACAGCCAGCCAGAGAGATTTAAATGGATCCCATGGTGCCTGCAGAAGTTCCAGAGACTTGGAGACCAACCACTTCCATGAACATTTGCATATGAACTAAGGAAAGGCTTCCCAGCTAAAAGATCCACATACTGAAGAAAGCCTTGTAGGTTTTTTTAAAAACCAGGCTTTGAATTTTTCATAAGATTATTTTAGATATGTGGGAGGAAGATTATTATAAAATCTGTGGCCAAAAGTCCTTTTCTTGAAATTTAAATTTTTCAGAAAGAAGGAAACAAAATATCTCACAAGAAAAATGTCTAATTTGATTTAAAGCCATCGGTCGGCCTACTTTATGTGCTCATGAATACCACGTTCTCATTAAGGCTCAGGGATCCATGGAAACCCCACTGAGAAATTGTGAAACCTCCACGGGGATTGAACCGGGAGCTGCTTTTCCAAGAATGTGGATGTTATATTGAATATCAATATATCAACTCTGGCTCCTGAACCATTGTTTTGCTAATGTTAGCAGTAGCATGAATGAACTTAGATATTGCTAAGTCTAGCCTAGTTCAAATATACAATATTGCTCCGACTAAGCTGTCAACCTCAGAAGCTGTGAGTTATCACCATCCGGGTATGTGTGGGTTGGCACGGCTACAACTCTGTTTATCATTTCAGTTCTTTTACCGTAGTTGTTTGCCAGCTACCTTGCCAGTTGGTGACGACATTAGCCAAAGTCCAAAAGTGGGGAGACAGGGGGACACACATCCCAGGTCAAGATCTACTTCTTCTCCCACTTCGCTACATTCACTTTTCTCCCATCAGATTTTCTTCAGCACTTATCAGCACCACACCATTTAGCACATAATTAAATATAGTCCCATCTTGTTAAGAATTGAGAAACTTGTGCCTCCTCAGGTAGAATGTAGCTGTTCAACAACAGGAATTTTGTTTTACTTATTCACACAGCACGCAGAGTGGGTGGGATAAGCACATACTAGCTATAAGTTAGAAGGTTTACTGGGGCCAAAAGGAGACATAAAGGAAGGTAGGTGGGGCTCTGTGTGCGAGTCCTGTTGGGCAGAGGGTGAAAGAAGGTCTAGGAGGCTGACAGACTATTTGAACAGCCAGAGGAAATATAGCCCAAGGCTGGATTAACACTAAAGACAGGGAGGGAGGCCAAGGTCACCACAGAGTGAGAACAGACAGGAAATACCGTGAACAGGGGAACCAATAATCACAAAACAAGCTGGGAGGATCTGGAGTGAGGAGGGGGACAAAAACCAGCCCACGCATGTGATTTAGGACCAAGACCATGCCTGACATGAGGGTATTGGGGGTCACCTGATAGCCGAGGAATCAAGGGACACTGTCCTCCTTAGAGCTGCCCTGCCAGGAACTACCGCATCCCCAGGCCAATGTCTGCAGGGCTTAGCTCCTCTACCTTTGGGTTCCTGGGGCCACCTTCCCCAGTTGTGGTGATATCCAGGGCTGGCCACTAGTTACCATTCCCTCTTCCCTAGCCTTCTCCAATGGCCATAGGAGATGAGGGCTACCTGATGTAAGGATACTCGTTTATGAATCATAAATTCTGGTTCCAGTGGACCAATAGAAGGGGCATGTTATATGGCCATATTGTGGAGAACTGAACAACAGTGCCTGCTCCAGGATGGAGAAGAGTTTTAGATTTCAATACTTTGCTCAGCACCCAATAAAACCATGGGGCCCTCACAAATAAACCCACTGGGTCTTTCACGAACTGGCCAAAGGTCACAACCAAATTATTGCAAGAAGCCCTTCACACTCAATTTTACTTGTATTACTTGGAGGGGCTAGAAAACAGCTCTTCCTGCCTAGAAATTTGTTTCTTTTTCCAATTCGGACATCTTCCTCAAGTCCTCACTCCCAGATGAAGAGCTTCGTTATGCTAGTGAATTACTGGAAGGTCAGGAAGGCAAGAAACTTGGTCCCTGAGAGGGCCCCAGCCTTAGAGAAAGTCTCTAAAGAACGGGCTCCCAAGTAATTCTAAAGGTTTACTTTTCCTGATGCCTCTCTGAGTGGCTTGTAGCGCTGATTGCTAGATGGGGTTTCCCTGTTGGGATCCAGATGGCCAGAGGTGGATTTACACTGACTTTTCCCACATCCCACCTCATCAATGTCTGCCCTCCCCTGGGGGGCTCTCCAGATGGCACCTGTCATAAATGGAAATCAAGGTCAGATTAGTCATCTGCTTTCATTAAGAAAGCTACCTGCCAACTGACTGACTATCTCTCTTTTTGTCTTTAATTATGTGAATAAACAAGAGCACTGCATGTTAATGGAGGTGCTTGTTTAATTATTTGGTGTAAGAGAAACTGCAGCTTCATCTTTACAATGAGGAAAACTGCCTGAACTATGGAAACTTCAAAGAGGCACTGAGCACTGACTGGTGTGTAATGTATAAATGTATATGTTTTATTGGATCATCCTTTTCTCACCTTATCTACCTAACAGAAAGAAAGGGGAGTCCTCCCTGGTAGAAAACAATATTAGAGCTTCTCCAGTTTTCTGTATTCAATGACCAGCATACAATAAAAAATTACAGGACATATGAAGAGGCAAGGGAATTTGACCAATAATCAAGGAAAGAAAGATCATAGAAACAGACCCATGTACTATCCCATTATTTGAGTTGGCAGATAAGGACTTTGAAATAATTGTGATTGAGCTACCCTGGTGGCGCAGTGGTTGAGAGTCCGCCTGCCGATGCAGGGGACATGGGTTCATGCCCTGGTCTGGGAAGATCTCACATGCCGTGGAGCGGCTGGGTCCATGAGCCATGGCCGCTAAGCCTGTGCGTCCAGAGCCTGTGCTCCGCAACGGGAGAGACCACAACAGTGAGAGGCCCGCGTACCGCAAAAAAATAATAATAATAATAATTGTGATTAACCTGTTGAAAATAGAAGAAAATGAATGAAAAAATGAAGAATTGCAACAGAAATTTGAATGTGTAAGAAATAATTTAAAAAGGTATTTTAGAACTGAAATATGCAATATATCAAGTTAAGAATTCATCAGGTATATTTAACATCAAACTGGACAGAGCAGAAGACAAGATAAGTAGATAGCCACACTAATGTACAGAGAGATAAAAGAATAGGGGAAAAAAAGAGAAAAGAGTACAAGAGATATGTGGGAAACACCCAAGTGGTCTAACACAACTGTAATTAAAGTTGTAATATGTTTTGACTTTGGACAGACCCGGGTTGAACCTCCCCCTCCTCTGAGGTTACTTACTGGGTCACTTACTGGATGAGTGAATGGTGTGCTTGGTCAGTGACTTAACTCCTTTGAGTTTCAGTTTCTGCAGGTACAAAACAGGAACAAATAAGCCAACACTGTACCTCTTTTTAAAGTGAGGCAGGAGGATATTTTGAAGTATTTATCTGTGAGCTTCTCCTAACCATCTCTGCCCCCAAATCAAGACACATGCCAACAAGCAGAACTCTGGAATATAGGCCTTAATACAGAACTCCAAGGCTCACAAGCCCTTGGTCAATGTGGAAGATGGAAAGAGAAGGATACAGACTCATGGAGTGGCTTCTCCTATCTCTCAGGCACAGTGAGAGAGCACAGGATGGGAAAGTGAAGAAAGGAGAGATAATGTAGGTCAGGGAAGAGCAAGATGAAAAACCCAGGTGGCTCCACCAGAGCAAGCGCCATCCCTTCCCAGGACCCAGAGATCACATGAGGACTGCTCAGCTCTTAGAGATGCTTTGCATTGCCATTATCCAGTGATGACCACTGAGATGGGACAATCTATAGACTCCAGTAGGAACAATGCTCATCTGGGCCCTGGCGCTCTGCTAAGTCTTTTATCTGACCCTCTCCATTTGGTCAACCCCTGTTTTATGGACTGGGACACAGATAAAATGAGGCAATAATTCCAATATTTGGTAACATTATTTGCAATTGTATTAATTAACGATTATTATGACTTACTACATATTATTTCATTTATAGCTAGCGTTGAATGAATGCATACTATGTGCCAGGCACTTGTCTTAACATTTTACGTGTATATTGATTTCATTAATTCACTTATAATTAATTCTTTATATTCATTTATCACAACAACCTTCTAAGGTAAGTACTAACTAAATCTCTTCCTCAAGGTCACCCAGCTAATGAGGTTGTCACCATCTTACCTACTACCCGAGGGATGGATACTATCTGGTGACAGTATGTTAGGAACTTTTTATACTTGGGCTGGCTGAACCCAAACAGCAACATCTGGGGCTCAGCCCCTCATCTGTAATGCAGTTCTGTAGTTAACCATCGCTACCCCCGCAGCACTGCCGTGAAGTGTAAAGGAGATAATTATATAAAGTGCCCATCAGAGTGATCAGCACGTTGTCAACACTCACTAGACATGCTGTCTCTTACCTTTCATTTGTGTGATAACAGAGAGCTCAGCAAAAAGGGAAGACCTGGAATTTTTAAAGTTCCATACATATAATTCACACAGAAAATGAAAGTTACAAACATCTACTTTTCTGGTTGTGCTTTTTCCCGTATTTAATGGAAGTGAAACAAATAACAAATATGTCTGTCTCTGATTTGGTTTAGGGCTGTCAGCTACAGCATCAGACCTTACCAGGATATATCAGAAACACTACCTTAGTAGGTCTCATCCCTGGCAGGCACATCTGAGATCCAGTTCAGGCTTCCAGAACAGCTGCGCTTCTCTGACTGAGCAGATAACCACACGGGCCCCACTCAAGGCTCACATTCCACCTTAAAGAGCTGCACAGGTGGAGGAACGGCCCTGGGGTCTGAGGCAGGCAGGTATATGGATGCAGATTTATTCCCCATCCCCAGGTTCCCTAGGAGTCAGGATCAGAAAACTTCAGGGCACCTCGGGCCGTCACCACAGAGACTGCCCCAAGTGGCTGATGCCTAGAGACATCTCCTCTCCAAAGGGCAGGCACAGCAGCATGTGTGCACCAGGCAGGGCAGGCCATGGGGACAGGCAAACATAATGGGGCCATTGGAGGCTTCAGAACAAAAAAATCACAAGGTCCAGGGAGAAGAGGAAAGCCAAGTCTGAGGCTCCTGGTCTTCCCATCAGAGGTACTCTCATTTTAAACTTGGCCTCAAGGTTTCCAGAAATCTATTTAGATCTTATGTAGCCTCCACGTGTGATTAGAATATAAGTCAGAACATAAGTTGAGGAAATGGGGCTGTCAGCTTCTGAGACCACTCTGGTCCAGGGCAGGGCAGGGCAGGGCAGGCAGCCTGATGGGAAGGGGGACAGCCAGTTCCTGAAGCTTAAGGGGGACAGTCACTGTCCTGGCCTGGCCGCAGTTCAGAGAAGGGAACCACTCTTTTCTGACCTCCTGTCCTGCACCAAATGCCAAACACCGAACTGCACACCTTACAGAACCTTCCCAGAGCCCTGTATTACGGATACTACTATCCCCAGTTTCCGTAAAGGAAACTGACACTAGGAGACATGAGGTCCCTGCTCCAGGCCTCCTAGTTGGTATGTGCAAGGATGCAAAGCCAGGTCTGCATAATCCTTATGCTCAGGGAGCCTCATTTCCCAGCAGCATGCTCTGTTCTGATTACTGAGGTATCGCCCTGGGCCAGACACAGCACCAGACACTCTACAGACATGGTTTCATCTAAATTCTCACAATCCCCCTGGGAGCAGGAAAGAAAACTTTTTAACCAGATGCTTATGAATGCTTTTTCTAACATAAGACCATACAAACCTCTAACTGGCAAGAAGAAAGAAGGGGGCACTATCATCTAAACACATGCCCTTTAATTCCAGGGTCCTAAGAAAACTATCATCTCCAGGCCTCTCCCTCATGGAGAGATATACCACATTCATGGAAAGGGCGTTTTCATCATTAGGGAGATGTCAGCGTTCTCCAAAATGGCCTATAAATTTGATGCAACTCCATTCAAAAACAACACCAAGCTTTTTCAAGGGATTTGACAAACGGATTCTACATGTATATTGAAGAGAAATAGACAAGGCACAGCCTGCACTGCTTCTGCAGAAGAAAACAGTGAAGGAACTTACCAGATACAAAGAGTACACAGACTAAACATAGAGGTGTGATCATTAAGACAGAAGAGTGTTGGCACAGGACTAGAAAAATGACCAATAAACCAGAGATCCCAGGAAGAGATTTTCACATACGTGGAACTTTAACATCTGAAAGAGACAGCATGATCATCACGGGGGAAAGGAAGTGGTAATTCAATCCACGGAGCTGGAAAATGTGGTTCTCTGTGTGTAAAAATTGAAACTGGCTCTCTAAGTCATCATTCACAAAAATCAACCCCGTGTGTGTGTGTGTGTGTGTGTGTGTGTGTGTGTGTGTGTGTGTGTGTGTGTTTAGCTATCTTTCTTTCTGTCTTTGGAACAGGAAACGATTTCCTAAACAAGATTAAGAAAGTTCTACCAATCAAAGAAAAGACTGATACATTTGATTTCAACAAAATTAAAAACTTTTTCATCAAAAGATGACTCAAAGAAAGAAAAAAGGCAAGCTACAACCCGAAGAAGATATCTGTGGCATAGACGACCAACAAAGGATTAGTATCAACACTATAAAAAGCACCTACAAAGAGATAAGAAAAACACAAACAACCCAATAGGAAAATTAGCAACAGACATTACCAGGCATTTTCACAGAAGCAAAAACACTTACAGCCAATAACATATGAAGAAATGCTAAGCCTTAGTAGCAGTCAAGAAATTGGAAATCAAGATCACAAGATTTCATTGTACATCCATTCAACTGCAAAAATAAGAATGCTGACAATATTCAGTGTTGGAGAAAATGCAGTTTAATGTGGCTATTTTACACATTGCCAGTAGGGATATAAAATGATACAAGTATTTTGGAAAGCCATCTGGCATCATTTTGTAAATTTGGACAGTCACCCACCCAAAGGCCCATCAACAGCAGAATGGACAAATAAAGGGTGTATGATTTCACACTGAAATATTAAACAGATACACAGAGTAACATCTTCAAGTTGGCTGGAAAAAAAGTCCCAGAAGATAATATCCAGTAAGACACTTTTTTATAAAGTTCAGTACGAGTAAAACCAAACAATTTGGGTTTAGGTATCATGTGTGATTTTAAAAACTTAAAAAAATAAACAAGGGAGTAATAAACTCGACCTTCAGAATCATGGTCACCTCTCTGGAGCAAGGGAGGCATGTAGCTGGGGTGAGGGAAGAGCACATGGGTAGGTGTAAGTTATTGGTAATATACAATTCTTGGTTTGAGTTGTGAGTTCATAGTGTTTGCTATATTTTTAATAAATAAAAGAGGGCCACTGATAATACTGTGTCATGAAAAGAACTATGATTACTCCAATTCTGTATACCTAAGGTCCAATTTTAAAAATCGGGGATACGGGTGCAATGGAATATTGGCGATTGTCAAACACTGTCATCTATAAAAAGTACCTATATATCACCCACACTGCTGCAGCCAGAAGTTTTCCATCCCCACTTTACACCTTAGCACAGATAGCAGGTATGACTACTTGTCCTTGTCATGCCCATGACAGACATCGGTAATGGATCTGCTAAGACGTCAAGCTCCTTCTTCACACAGCTCTCCCCATATTCACTTGGGATGAAGCATGTGGAAAAGTGGCTGAGTTCTGTACAAAGAAGCCCAATCAGGATGTCAGAACCGCAGACAATTCAGAGAAGAAGAATTCAAGGGATTACAAGCAAGAGAGAGGAGAAAAGTCAGCTGATGGAGCGAGATGCAAAGTCCATAAACTGCCATGTGGCTCCCTGGTTGACAAAGCCCTAGGCACAAGCCCCTGCCTACTTGGTTCCCAAGAGGAAGGGAAAATCAGAATGGACAACAGCATATTTAACTTGACACATAGGAAATATGCTATTCTGTGAGGTGTGGAGGCTGGAAATGAAAGCCAGTTTCCCAAAGAAATATCTCTGTTCATGGGTGACTGGGTCATTTGGGGTCCCAGAGGAAAAACTGGATGTTCAGAGCTCAGGAAAGAAATGTGATTCCTCTAATGCATCCTTGAATGCTCACTGCAAACATGACCTCAGCCTGGACAGACAGATGCCAAGGAAGACCCAGGGGCGTGGCTGATGTCACCAACTTTCAACTCTCCAAAGCCCCTCCAAGTCAGAGCCATAGCTCAGAACAGGCACCCAGCAAATGTCAGAGAGACAAAGGTCAAGACACCAGTAATGCATGGTGTCTTTTGAGCCTGAGACCTGAGTCATTTAGGAAGGACATCAGGATTCTAAAGAAGGAAAGAAGGGGAAGAAATCATAAGGAGGGGACCATCTCTCTCTTGTAAACTCCCTAGTGGCAACAGAAACATCTCATAATTCTTATAACACCTTCACTTCCTAGCAGAGTATGGGGCAGAGTATATTCTCACTAAATGCTGTTGATTGCCTAATCAATTTCTCCCATCCAGAAGTCTCAAGTAAGCAACAAGAAATATGCAGGAAGGATGCACCTGGAGTTAGTATCATATAAGCATTGAATAGGAGTGGAGGCTGGGGGACAGGGTGGTTAGCAAGGGGGAAGCAAAGGGAACCAGCCCTCTCAAGGGCACTGCACATTCTGGAAGGTGTGCTTACAGTCCAGGATCTCAACACGGGCAGAATAATATGAGACCTCACAAAAGGTGAGGTCACAAAAAATTTAAGACCTCACAAAATATTGCCTCCATGTAGGAATAATAAAGACAGAATGCCAGATGTGTGACTCAGAGCAATAGAGTAAGCATGAGATCAGAAATTAGGAGATCTAAAGTAAGACATCACATCTCAGTTTCCTCATCTGTCAAATAGTAGGACACCTACCAAAGTGCTGTAAGGATCAGACAATACAGATGTGAAAGTATGATATGGAACATGATAGAAACACAAGGAAAGGTCACAGGCAGTTTCTAAGTCAGCTCAAAGACAGGGCTAGGTAAAGGCAAGTTGAAATTTCTGGGAGGCAAATGCATTTCAGTGTAGGAAGACACAGTGCCCAAACCCAAGATCTGCACGGTTTCAGGCATAGCACAAAAGTGCTGGGTCTGCCTGTGAGTGAGCTTTGTTCTTCACCCCTGACCCTAGCAGTTACGAAGGGTAGATAGGCCATCATCCCTGGAGACTGAGCCAGGCTAAGCCGGCACTCCACTGGGAGACCTTTCTGAAATCTCGGTGAAGATTTCACCACAGGTGTCCTGGGTTGCCCAGGAAGCCCCCAGCAAGCAGCCTGTGGGGACCAGTCCTGCTGATACAGATTCCCAGCACCAGTCACAAGTCTCTTTGTGCAGCGGCCTGCATTTATCATTCACTTGTCACACACTTTTGTCAGTTTCTCCCAATCCCACTAGGTCAGTATTTTTATTTCCATTTGACAGATGAGAAAACTAAGACTCAAATTGGCTCAAAATCATATAACTGGTTTGTTGCAAAGTCAGGATTTAAACCAAGATATGCTTGTTCACAGAGTGTACAATTTTGTCCACCGTTTGGGGAATTTGTGTTAATAAATCAGTCAGTGTGAATAAATTAACACACAGGGAGGTACAGGCCCAGTATATGAGTTTCCTTTTGGGGGGTGGGAGAAGTGGGGACATACTCTTTGGGCAAAAGGCCCTTCAGGAGACGGCGTGTTGGGGGTTAAGGTGAGGTTTTGGTGCCCCTTTGCTCATTATCCACAGACCCAGGATTAGCTGGGCGCTGGCATCACTCACCCCTCTTCGTCCTTGCAGGGCAGGAGAGAAGCAGCGGTAATGGGAAGCAAAGGGCCCTCCAGGGTCCCCCAGTGCAGAGGTCTGTGGGACAGGCTGAGTTGGGACGTGAGGCAGAAGCCACATGGATCAGAATCTTGGAACCAGTGTGTTCCAGAACCTCTGCAGGTAGAAACAAAAAGAGGAAGAGAGACCCCCAGGCCCAGAAGAAGGGTTTGGCTTAAAGTACCCAAAAGAGGTATTCTTGGAAAAGGAGGAAAGACCAGGCTGGATCTTTCTATGGGAAAAAAAGAGAGAAAGAAGGCCCATGCCCAAACCTTTCACCAGTGGTTGCTGCCAGCCACACACACACACCAGGAACTGTCGCCCAATTAAGATCTCAGGCGCTGGCTAATTAGCCCTCCTCCCTTATAGGGGAATTAAAGATGGGCTTGGGAAGAGAGATAGGACTCTAAGAAGAGAACATGAAACTAACTCCCTGTTCATCCCAATAGGATGCAAGAGAGAGGACCTCAAAGGGTACAAGAGCACCCCGAGACAGAAGAACGAGCAACAGGGGAAGTGGGAGAGGAGAAGCAATGACTCTTCTATACCACGTGTGGTCTTGAGCCCTGATAGACGCTAGTGTGCCTCTGAGCTTCCTCTCTCAGGTGCAGCTCATGTTGTTAGGGGCTACCACATGGAGAGAACCCTGGAGAGTGAAGAAGAAAGCAGAGCTGAGAGATGGAGAAAGCCAAGTCCTAATAACACTTCCTGAGCACCTGGATTCAGCCATGCCTGAAGTCCACCATTAGGCTTTTCATTGTGTGAAACTATAAATCCTTTGTCTGTTTGTTTGAGCCAGTTTGAGTTAGGTTTTCTATTATTTGCTCCTGAAACAACTGTGGCTCTTATAAACATCACCACTTCCCCAGGGACCTAACAGAGATTGGTACATAGGGGACACCCTATAGATAAGTTAAATCTAACAACTCTGTGGCAGCCTATTTAAACCCTGGCCTTCAAAAGTACAGCTGAACATCTCCCTGTGCCTTCTTGGGAAAAAGAAAATCGCCCTGCTCTATTTTGACTTCTGATCTCATTGCGACATCACTGAGTCCTCAGGAATTGCTATGGGGAGAAGCTTATCGTTTTCTAACTTTTGGAAGAGCACTTCTAATTAAGGCAATATTAAACAGTAATAACTGTCTTATAATTTTATGGCAATGCCTATGATCACATAAATAAGCATTTTATATCCAATTAGCGTTTTATATTTATTCAATCCTAAAACAATCTAGCATTTTTATTAATCAAATATAATAGCATTTAACAGATACGGTTGTTTTAGCTTCTGAAATTAGCCACATATGAAATAGCAGTACATCTAATTATGCAATATATTGCCCCAAAAGAACAAGACATGCTTGCCAGGATTTCCATCAACATGACACCCATATTTACCTAAACAAGCTAAAACCAACATTTTCCAAATTTCCATCATTTGCACAATACTCTCATGATTTCTGCTGTAGCCATGTGCCACCTGTTGTAGTATTTACTTAAAATATTTCTTTAAATAGACCCATATTGTTCCTTTAAATAATTTTATTTTAAAAAGGAAACTTTATATCATGAGTCTGATATGCTACCTATGCTTTAAAACAATATTAAAATAAAGACATAGCTATTAACATAAAAACAGTTTATCTCTATACCCAGTTAAAGCCATTCTGTGTGCCAACAATGGTCGTCAAGGTACATTTGGGGGAAATGTGAATAAACCATTCCAGTGAGACCTCCAAGGTCATCCTGTCTAGCACCTTCCTGAGCTGTCACACAGCATCTACCTGTTTGTCTCTAACGCATCCAGGTAGGGCCTCCACCTTGGACCTTCCTGTAGTGAGCCTTCCCCTCTTTATGAAGTATTTCACTACTTATTTATTGATAGACCAGGAACTTGGCAGTAAAAATTTAGGATCATCTTTTACATGGTGGGTGACCTCTTTGATTTTGCAGGACAATTTTAAGCAAAGGGTGCATTTCTGAAGGTGTCAGACAATTTAAAATAGCCACATTTGCAGACCTACAGGTAAATACGAAGTCAGGGGGATGAACCCTAGAAGTACATAAATCTGTAAACACAATTGCCTATTTTATTTTAAAGCTGCTTTTTCTTTTCTCAACATGGTCCTAATATTGCACAGAGTGGTCACCCTTATGTTACCATGCAACATATTATGGCAGTGGCCTGGCCTCCTCCTGGTATTATATCAGGCCCAAACCTATTGACATTCAGAAGCAATTTTCAGGACAAACAATGCTTCTTAATAAACTCATGCATGACATTTATACCCCTATAGGGTATTAAAAAAGAGGATTCCAATGATACTAACAGTGAATGTTAAAGTAACAGCACAATGGTTACCAAAAATGCCTCGCAGCCTGCTAGCAACAAAAGGATCCCCAGGATGTGGATGAAGAACGGGGTATTTCTGCTTACCAGTTCAAGGGTGAGTGCAGTTTTTACTTCAGCCATCTGGCTTGGAAATCATGCAATTTGTAAGGAAAAAAATATGGGCAGGCCAAACGATTTCCAAATTTGTACATAACATGACACTTTTAAACCTTTTATTGATATCACACCTTCAAATCTGCTAATTCCAAGGCACGTGGATTACACTGTTGCTGGCAGTGGAATCCTCCTTTTATGAGGGAGGCAATTGGGAAGAACCATGGACTGCAGGGCGGGTGGGAAAAGCCTTGCCGTGGTGCCCCGGGGAGAAGGAGCTTGTCATTTGACGGCACCCCAGACGCAGTAAAGGCTCAGCGCACAGCTGCTGAATACGCGATCCCCGTTCACGCTTTCTGTCCCGAGCTAAGAAATCAGAAAGCTCAGGGAGGTCCCGGGATGCACTCACCTGTGCAGGTTCTGAGAACTCCGGTCCCCGAAGACAGCAGCCTTTACTTCAGGCAGGGAGAAATGAGAGCAGACAGAGCAAAGGGAGACGCAGAGGGTGGAGAGTGGGAGAGCTTTGTGACGGGCCACAGGGAGGCAGGGAGCACAAGCCTTGGGCAGAGGCATTCTGCAAGTGGAGAGCAGAAAACCGTACAGGAGTGAAAACCCCCAGAAAGGCAGGGGAGAGGAAAACCGCAGCCCCAGAGCATGGGAGAAAAGCGAGCAAAAGAGGAAGGGTGGGTCTACGATGGGATGCGGAAAAGCAACCCTGCAGGGGAAAGGCGGGGCCCTTGGTGGCCGCAAAGGTGCCTCTGAGGCCCACACCACGCCGGAGCCCAAGATGGGCAGAGGAGGAGGGTGATGATAGGGGCTGCAACATCAGAGCTGAAACCCCAGAGAGGTCCTGGACCCAACACTTTCACCCGTGTGACGTTGGCTGGCTATCGTTTCTGCCCTCAAAGGCCTCTGTAAGGAGGGACTGAATAACACAAGTCCAAGTGCTTCCCAAGTTGTAAAGCAGGTGAGAGGGCCTGTCCCAGGGTAGAGGGCTCTCCCTGCACCTGCTGAGGATGGAGTGTGGCCGGACTCCTGTCCATATTAGACGCCTGAGATGGCACGTGGCTTTCACGCACTGTCCTTACACTTACCAAGGGTGACTAAGTAATCACCACGCAAATCCACCTGTGTTACAAACCCCAGAGCCCGGATGTTTATTCATATAAAAATAGTGCAGTGGTTAAGAATCCGCCTGACGATGCAGGGGACACGGGTTCGAGTCCTGGTCCGGGAAGATCCCACATGCCGCAGAGCAACTAAGCCCATGCGCCACAACTACTGAGCCTGTGCTCTAGAGCCCACGAGCCACAACTACTGAGTCCACGCGCCTAGAGCTCCTGCTCTGCAACAAGAGAAGCCACCGCAATGAAAAGCCCATGTACCGCAACGAAGACCTAACACAGTCAAAAATAATAAATAAATAAAAATAAATAAATTTATTTTTTTAAAAATCTCCAAATCCAGGCAGACCCCCACCAACCAGCAGCAGACTTCCATTTGCACAGGGATAATACTGAGCCCCCCAGTACTCAAGCCTCACCATGCTCTCTGATGACTACTTGCAACTTTCTCTGCTCAGATATGCTCCCTGCGCCTCGCCCCTACTACGGTATCACCTTGCCTCTCCAGGAAGCCAGCAGGAAGGCCAGGTCAGCTGCCCCTGCCCCAGTGCTTCCACAGCTTAGTCTCCCCATGAGCCACGAAATCCTTGGGGCAAGGACTACATCTTATTCATCCTTGTATCTCATGACCTAGCAGAGCAACCAGCACATAGTAGATGCTTAATAAACTTTTTTTGGAAGGTTTTTTAAAATGTTTTAATATTTTCTTTTCCATTGAAGTATAGTTGATTTACCGTGTTTCAGGTATACAACAAAGGGACTCAGTTATATATGTATTCAGTTATATATATATCTTTTCTTTCACATTCTTTTCCATTCTAGGTTATTGCAAGATATTGAATGTAGTTCCCTATGCCATACAGTAGGTTCTGTTGTTTACCTGTTTTGTATACAGTAGTGTGCATCTGTGCTTAATAAACTTTTGAGAAGGGGAAACTGAGTGTCTGATGCCCCACAAATACTATGGACAATGGACCAAGGAGTCACCATACTGGGGGTTCTTTTCATTATACTGCAACTTTGCTCTCAACAGTGTACTTTAAAATTCCACCCGGCTAAAGGTTGCCCATCTTTGTGAAGACTAGCATGATTTGTTTTTCTTTTTTTCTTGTTTCTTTGTTATTTGTTTTTAACTCGTGACATTGAAAAGGAGAGTCTAATTGGGACGAATAAGATGAAGGGAACATTTGACACGCCAACTGGTGGCTCTAAGTCAGCGCTTCCCTGAGAGGAAAACACAGTACAGGGAGGTAACAGCAGGAGCTCTATCTTCTGGACAGTCAAGTATTTTAATAATCTAATTAAAGCAACCTGAAAGTACAACTGCCTTTTCCTTTCACTTATACCATTTGAAAAGATCTTAAGCAATGGCCATGCCCAGGGCTGGGCCCTTACAAACCACTGGTGCTTTGACAGTGTGTATTAAGTTGTTCTTAAAGTGTTGATACCTCTTACTCAGAAATTAAAGCCATAGAAATTTACCCTAAGGAAAGAACATGAGACATGGGCATAGACTTATATTCAAAATGTTAATTATGACATTATCTAATATCAGCAAACACTGGATGGCAAGTGGAACCACTAAAAACAGCCAACAAAGCTCATCATTCCCATATTTCAGCTCAACCCCCATGTAATCCCACCTTTCTCACCATTCGGGGTTGCTCTCCAAGGGCTGCTTTGCCATTATGTCATTGGTTTGGAGCTTATGTCTTATAGATAGCTGAGGTATTATAGAAAAGGAAAAGCACTTCCTTAATACTATTTTCTGCACACCAGCAAACAGCACGGAGATGTCGTTGCTGGTGGTGGAATTTATCCACCTCAAGCGGTAGAAGGTTTCCAGGTCTCCTGTCTCCAGCACTCTTTATCCTCCTGGTGAGGCTTGTTGAGGTGCCAGGCACACATACACACACAAAACAAACTGCACACCTTGAGGGCAGCAGGCGAGTCACCAAACCCCTCTGAGTTCAGCCTCTGAGCTACAGGAGCTGGAATTAATTAAAGAGGTGGCTTTTGATTTTGTCCTTGGAAACCTGTCTTGTGTGACAGCTGCAATTGTTCCTGAACTTGTACTGCGCTAGTAGTCTACGATGTATACTTTAGTATTTACCTAAATACTTCACTCTTTTTTCTCTCAGACACAGAGAACGGGACAGATTCCAATTTAGCACTGGAAGGCTGGTGCTAGCCAGCTTCCAGCTTTTCTAGTTGTATTAACATTGTACAACTGGCACTTTTCTAAAGACATCTTGATGGGAATGCTGCTTTGGAGACCTAAAGCATCACTAAAGGCATCAAGCTAGATAATAGGCATGTATGATCTATCCTGAAGTTAAGCAGTATACATAAGAAAAATGGCTGAGGATGATCAGATGTATCTCTTTGGGCAGATACCCAGCCCTCAAAGCAACTCTGTTTCTCCAACATCCCCACCGTCTTTCAAATATGGTCCAGGAACACCAGACCATAGCCAGCCCCTGAGTGTGCCACAGATGCTGCCTACAAACCCAGCTCTCTGGTGCTGTGTTCTGGTGCCAGAGCTGCGTTAATCCCAAGAGAATCACCTCTCCTTCCAGCCAGGCAAGAATGCATCAACACTGACCTACTGCTAAGGACAGAGCTGAGCGCGATCAAGCAGCACAGGAACGCACAATTCCATAAAGAAAAGCAGGGCTGGGGAGAGCTGCCCAGAGCAACAGAGAAAGTTCAAGTTAGGCTCTGAACAGTCTGGGCTGCAAGGGAGGGTCAAACAGAATCTTTGCTACTAGACTTGACAGAAAGCTATATGTGCTCCACAGACAGGGCAGCAGGGTGGACGGAACAAACGCTCTCCCCATAGTGTACTTGAACCCTGGGTCAAGTGAAGCGGAGAAGGGACTGGGGGCTGCACACAGGAACACGGGCAAAGGAAGGTTAGACACCCAGCTCTGCCGCTTACGCTGGGCAAGATCCGAGCCTCTATGGGCCCCATCATACTCCCTCAAAGGGCTGGGGTGAAAAGGAATGAGGTAACAGAGCATAATACCCAGGAACACAAAACCACGTAATAAAGACATGTTAGTTTTAAGAATTACATAATGATGATTCACAACAAAAACCTCTATGCACATGTGATAACTTACTTTAGAATTTTCAATACATCCTGGAACATAAAAATTCTCTATGAAATTTCTATAGAATTCTATAAAATTCTCTATAAAAATTCAGTTCTATGTGTTTCCTCAATAATATCAGAGAGAAACACATGTCTGCTCCACCTCCCAGAGTTAGGATATGAGAGGAGAGATGTTGAGAAGTTGGAAGGGCTGAAGTGCTAGATGACACCAGGGCGATTCATTCCTGTCCACTACACTGGACCACCAGGCTTGAGGTTGCATTGTCCAATGTGCTAGCCACTAGCCACGTGTGGCTGTCTTCATTTAAATGAATTACAATTGGATAAAGTTTAAAAATTCTGTTCCTCGGTCTCACTAGTCACATCTCAAGTGTACATGTTGCTAGCAGCTGCCGTAGTGAATGGCACAGACGTAGAACATTCCCTTCATCACAGGAAGTTCTACCGGACAGCGGTGCAACCTGGATGACACAAACTGAAGCTCAGGGCAACCAGGCCCTAAACACAGGCCCCGCCAAAGGAATCTCTGGGCAACCAAGATACCACTGCCTTTTCTTCCTCAACTGTATCCCTAAGTCACTATATTTAAATAAGCTATTTTTAGTGGCAGCTATAGACATCTTTGGGAAGCTGATGAAAGTAATGGATTCTCTCTCCAGGAAAAACAATGCACATCTGAACACAAACACACACTCCTACACACACAATTTTGCGAACGATGTCAGAGTTTCAGGAGGTGCACACCCATGGACCCCTGATTAGGAACCTCAATCTAGAGAACACCACCAGAAGGCCTGTTTATCAAATGGTTGACTGATATAAAGCTGGGAAGAATATCTAAGAGGTTTTACGAGAAATAAAGCTCAAAAAGCTCTATTTCTGTCTCATACCACTTTAGTTGGGGCATTCCTTTCTTTGTCCTTATTTAGACCGAAATGATCAGCTCCCCAGACTAAGCTCAATCCACTCCACTCCGCCCCTGTGAGCCTCATATGTCTCAGCTGAGTTTGGATTTTAGGCAGAATTCAGTGGGCAACCACTGGAGAGTTTTAAGCAGCAATGCGACATGATCTTACTTGTCTTTAAAAAAATCTGTTGAGTGGACAATTATCTGTGGATAATGAATTGTTGAGAGAGTGTGGAAATCAGAAACAGGAGACCAGGTAACAGGTGATGCAGGCGAAGGTGGCAGACAACAGTGACTTATACTTGGTTGTGGCAGTGGAAATAGGGAGAAGTGGGCAGACCTGGGACACATTTTGGAGGCAAAGCTGATGGCATTGTTGCCAGTTTGGAAAGCAATGGGTAAAGAAAAGTATTTAGGCTGGCAAGCGTGTGGTGCAACTATGAAAAGGAAAAGATTGGAGATGGAGAATAGGTGAACAAGGCTTCTGTTGACTTTTGAGATATGCAACTGGGACCCAGGCAGGAATATCAAGCAGAGAATTGGGAGCAGAGAATTCTGGGAAATTCTCTGGGGATTTGGGAATCCAGGGGAAATGGGAGCAGAGAAACTGACGAGATGTGTCTCTTTCTGTCTCTTTTGGTAGATGATGCTTTACTCTCTTGAAGCAGTATCTGTGATGATACTCCTTGTTTGTGGCCGCCTGGAGCCTCCATAGCCATGGGTTGTCCAGGAGAATAGTTCCAGGGTAAGAACCTGGGCTTTTGGGTAAGATCAGAACTTATTAGTCTCCTCAGTTGCCGTGCACTGGTACCTGCCACCCCTCATCTCCTCAGCTTCCCCAAACACGTTTCCCCACCAGGCCCCTCCTACACTCCCTGCTCAACCCCCATGACGAGTATTTTTGACCACATTATGGTTATCAATAACCATCACTTTGCTCACTAACGAGACGGATCAATTTATGGAATGACTCCAGTGAGTTTTACTTCTGGCTCTGAGAGAGAACCCAGAGAGGAAGAAAGGAATGTAATGAAGGGAGACCATTTGGGGAGGTTGAATCAAATTACAAATGATTAAAAAATAATACTGCTTTATATATTCATTTTCAGAAGCAGTAGACTGCTGGATTTTAATTTCATGTTATTACAAATATGCAAAGTTAATAACATGCTATTGATTGGGTAAGCTCCCCTTTAAAATGTGAAGCACTTTACACAACAAAAGGTACACAGTATCTTCTAAATAATCTGGGAGTTGACTGTAAAATATATTAAAAATTACATACTAAATTATTACATCATTTAATACTATAGTGTAGCAAAAGAAAATGGCATTTTGATTCTCCAAGAAATTTCAATCACACGGGTATTTGAAGATTTAATAAAAATGAGCTCTACGCATAAAATTCTATATTTTTAGAAATCTGAAGGATAACAGTCTTAGTAATATGCAGTAATTTCTCCTATCCCTCAAGTTCATAATATAATGGTATGTGGATTTTCTTGGCTGTAGGGTTAAAACAGGGGATTATTTCAAGGCCTTGGAATGAATATGTGAACCAAGTTATGACAGTGAATTAAGGAAAAAGCTCATTTCTCTCTTAGGAGTGCTTTCAGGCATATTTCTCCAGATGAGACCCACAGCTTAAAATCTCTTTCCTAATTAAGATTTTAATGTGGTTAGATTATATTAAACCAGATAAAAACCACCCTTCCCATCTTTTTTCCAGTCCGTTCGTTCTTTTTGTAAACCAATTTCCACATGAGTGGCTGCTTATGAAAGGTGAGTAACACACACATAATCAAGTTTCACTGATCAAAACATGCAGACAGAACATGCCATAACCAACCCCAAGTTCTTCCAGTAACATCAGGGGGAAAATACCAGATTAGAGGCAGATTTTACATAGGAAAGAGCTCAGCTCTGAGGGTTTTT
Source organism: Mesoplodon densirostris (assembly GCF_025265405.1). Taxonomy (NCBI): domain Eukaryota; kingdom Metazoa; phylum Chordata; class Mammalia; order Artiodactyla; family Ziphiidae; genus Mesoplodon; species Mesoplodon densirostris. The sequence continues at coordinate 146,857,370 of NC_082665.1, forward strand.
TTTTTTTTTTTTTTTTGCGGTCCACGGGCCTCTCACTGTTGTGGCCTCTGACGTTGCGGAGCACAGGCTCCGGACGCGCAGGCTCAGTGGCCATGGCTCATGGGCCCAGCGGCTCCGCGGCATGTGGGATATTCCCGGACCAGGGCACGAACCCGTGTCCCCTGCATCGGCAGGCAGACTCTCAAGCACTGCGTCACCAGGGAAGCCCCAGCTCTGAGGTTTTTATTGGTTGCTTTTTTTTTTTTTTAACATCTTTATTGGAGTACAATTGCTTTACATTGTTGTGTTAGTTTCTGCTGTATAACAAAGTGAATCAGCTATACGTTCACATATATCCCCATATCCCCTCCCACTTGCGTCTCCCTCCCACTTGCGTCTCCCTCCCACCCTCCCTATCCCACCCCTCTAAGTGGTCACAAAACACCGAGCTGATCTCCCTGTGCTATGTGGCTTCTTCCCACTAGCTATCTATTTTACGTTTGGTAGTGTATATATGTCCATGCCACTCTCTCACTTCCTCCCAGCTTACCCTTCCCCCTCCCCGTGTACTTAAGTCCATTCTCTACATCTCTGTATATTCCTGTCCTGCCTCTAGGTTCTTCAGAACCATTTTTCTTTTTTTTAGATTCTATATATAACACTCTTAGAGGAAAACATAGGCAGAACACTCTATGACATAAATCACAGCAAGATCCTTTTTGATCCACCTCCTAGAGAAATGGAAATAAAAATAAACAAATGGGACCTATTGGTTGCTTTTGTTTCTGAAGTGTTTGTGATGGTTTAGAGTATTGTTTATTATGGAACCCATAGAAATACATATTTTTCTTTGAACCAATATCTGGAATCTGCCTAATATCAAAATTAGTCAACTTATCTCAATAGTGTCTGGTTATGTCTAGTTCCTATTAATTTTTATCGAGTCCTTAATGGTTTTTTTCTCTTGTACCCTTGTTGTATGCACATTTCTTCTTCACGGGATGCAGCAAAATCTGGTTTTCAACTTTAGCCGTGATGTAAATACATCACAGGAGGATTTTAGTACCAATTCAGTGAAACTAGAGATGGATGTCTACTCAAAAGCAGGTTGGGTTCGGATCCTGTCACCCAGTGGTGGGGCAGGGTTGGCAAGTCTCTTTGCCATGGTGCACAGCTTTTTCTCAGATCTATGAAAGCTTGTAAGTTGCAGATGCCAAATAAAGAAGCCCCTCCAACCATTGTTAAAAGACCTCCTAGTATTTCTAACTATAAACAATTATCTTTCAGCAGAAATTAAGCCCCTACAGAAGCATTCAATACCAAGGGTATTACATTCGCTTAAGGAACCCATGACAGTTTTATAACTAAAAAAAAAATTAAGATATTTTAATATTACTGTGATACACTGTCATTCAAAAGTATAAACATATTAAAAATTAATACCAAAAGACCTCCCTAAAGTGTAACTGGAGCATGCAATAAGTTCATTTGACCCCTCATAATCTAAAAATAAATTGAAATAATAATAACCCCAAAATACGAAAACTCAACCAGAAACAAACACAAAAAGAGACAAGAAATTAGTAGCACATTTAGTTTGTTGAAGAACACATAATTTGGGTGGAAAAAGCTGCCCACAGTGCATTTGGCTTCTCCTTAGTAGAAAATAAATTATTATTGGCTAAATTAGCAAGTTCCTCATCACTCAGGTCTATTCTTCTCTGTTCTGCCAATAGAGAGAAGGAGATACACAAATCACGGCAACTCTCCCACCAGCCATCTTTGAATACTGAAGACAGATATTGACCAGCAAGAGACGGAGGGGGCCAGGGCACGGCAGCCTTGGAAACAGACAGAATTACCTTCTCCACCTGTGAGTCCTAGCCTGGAAACCTACTTTTTCACCTGCTTACCTTGCAGCATGAGCCCAAGGGAGACATGGGCTCTCAGGGCCATTATGTGGTCCAAAGTCATCATGGATAACTGGGAAGAACAAAGACTCTCTCGGAAAAGGTAACCATCTTCCATCACAAAGCAGCCAAATGTCTTTATACAACTAACTGAAATGGATTTAGCAAATGCAGGGACACAATTTGGAAGCCTGGACTCTTTTTTGTTCCTCTGATTTAGTCGGCCTGACCTGTCTCACCATTTAATTCTAATAATTAGATATAGCCAGAAAAGTAAGCTGGTAGGAATAGTCAGTGACCATTAATTAATGTCTGGTATTCCGTTCGTTGAAGAAGAAAGTCCAGTTTATGGAAACTTAACATAGCCACCTTGAAGCATAGGCAATGATAAAAGTTACATGGTAGGGGGTGAGACTATACTTTCAAAGGACACTAATACCCACATAGATATATGCTCTTTTGCATGGGTCACTCTTGCCCCTGCAAAGAGGTTAATTCCATCCATATCTCTACTTCCTAGAACAGAGCTAGGAATACAGCAGATGCTCAAAAATATTTGTTAAATGTCACTACATTTTCACAAAGAGGTCAATCTGGGAGTGAGGGCTACATCACTCCAATGCACACAGCCAAATCATCTCAAAAAGTCCGTTGAGAGAATGACATTTTCCACAAAGCTTGAGAGAAAAGAGATGATGTCACTGAGATACATCAGTAAAACTCCAATATGTGCAGGTGACCCATAGACAGAGATCCCTTTGATCTGCCCAGTGAAACACACACATGAAGGTTTCTCGACGGCAGCATATTCTGGGCTCCATTCTCTGCCCCACCTTCCATAATACCACACACCATTCATTCCAGATATCCAGGTGACAGTTACACGAGGAAACTAAGAAAGCAGTACGCTACGTCCACAACTGCTGCTGGAAGTCAGTATGCGCCACTCCCCGTGGTCACATAACTCTCTGTGAGCATGACAAATCGAATGCAGGGCACAAGTCCAATGCCTCTATATCCTATAGTCCCTGGAAGTGTTCTGATCACAGTGGGTGCACAACTCGTTCACTGGGATAGTCAACAAATATCTACCTAGTGCCTCCTGTGTGCTGGCACTGTTCCAGGGCTGTGGATATATCAGGGAACCAAGATGACAAATGCTCTCATGGAGATTACAGTCAAAGAGGAAAATAAATAAATACATGTATAATACAGAGCAGAAATGGCAAATGCTATGAAAAAACATAAAGCAAGAGAAGGGGAGAGACCATGATGTGGAGAAGCGTTGCCATTTTACACATGATAGTCATGGAAAGCCTCTCTGATGAGCTTACATGGAAGCAGAGACCTATCTGAAATGAAGGCATGTGAATATCTCAGGGAAGAGTCTAGCCGAGAACTGCAAGTGCAAAGGCCCTGAGGCAGGAGCAAGCTTGAAGCGGTCAGGAACCTTAAGAAGGGTAGTGTGGCTGAAGCAGAGTGAGCTGGGGACGGAGGGATGGGCAATGAAGCTAGACAGATGGGCAGATCATGCAGAATCTTGCTAATCTTTGTGAGGACTTTAGATTCCACTCTGGGCACCCCTGGAAGGCATCTGAGTTTTAAGATTTCCTTTTTCAGACTGTAGGTCCAGGGTGGGAGCAGGGAAATGTCTACTGCCGTAACCCAGGGGAGGGATGATGATGGCCTGGACCAGGGTGGTGACTGGACAGGTAGAGAAATGTATGGGTCATGGGTGTGTTTTCAAAGCAGAACTCACAGGATTTCACGATGGATGGGATATGGAATGAGAGGAAGAAACAAGAGACAAAGATGACTAAAAGATGGCCTGGACAAGTGGGTAAACGGAAATGCCATTGGATGGCACGATGATGATGATGATGTAGTAGAATGAAGAGCTCATCTCGGTTCTCCAAAGTTAAAAATTAGTCCTCACAAAACCGAGCAAGAAACCCACATAGGGCTGTCTGTAGGAACCTGGTCTTCAGCTACCTGCATGATGAGAAAGAATTGAACCTATTACTTTGAGTTCCATGAACAAGGAAACGTAAATGACAAATGACAACAGAATTGCCCATATTTGCCCTGCACACCCTTAGAGAACAAGGGACACATCTCAAGGGCTCTGCGGTGTGGGGCAGTGGGCAGTGGGCACTGCTAATGCGGCCCTCACAGAGGAGGCAGGGAGCCCTGGTGGTCACCACAGACTGGCCTGGAGCCCTGGCCATTTACCGTGGATCAGAGCCCACTGCTGGACAGGCCTCAGAAGTCAGGGGATCAAGCTGCACCGGCTGCTACCTCCGAAGCGGGTGTCCACATCCTGGGGCACGGGCAGGGGGACCCACTAGGTATTATATATCCATTTTTTCACATTTTCTTTTTTAAAAATGTGTGATTACTTGTTATCAAAGTCCTACCTACACAGAGTTAAGAATCAAACTGTTCTGCAGGGCTTGCTACAAAACAGCGGCTATCCCGAATCTTCCCTCGCCCCATTTCCCACTTCCCAGAAGCAACTGCTTTTAACTATGTTAGCTGCTTCTTTCATTATTTACCTCCATATCTCTAAATAAACGTGTTTATGTTGCTTCCTCATGTTTCACCTCTCGGCATCATCTTTCCACTTTGGAAGAAGAGGATTTAGTTCTTGTTCTCTCTCCACTCCATACAAGTAAACATGGACACACACACACACACTCGCATAAACACAACATACACACACGCATGTGCACACACACACACATACGCATACACATATGCACGCACACACACGTGTGTGCACACACCACCCCCAATCTTCCCAACGGAGTTGGCTATGTTGCACTCTGGTTAGCCCTATATTCAGGGTTTACACAATTATGATTAAGTAAATGCCATTCCCACCTAAATCATACAGATGCCTCCCTTTCCCTTATCTGTACAACATGTTGTAATAACTACCATGTTGTAATAACTATCTGTCTTTCTTCTTTCTACGCACTTTCTCTAAGTTACTGAGCAGAATCTAAACCTGTAAACTTTAAATTTATAAGCTCACTCTCTCTGACTCTCTGCGCCTCCTGCACTGGATACCGTGGAGATTTCATTGAGAAAGGATATAGCAGCCCAAGAACAACATTTCAAAAACAAATTCATAAGTATCCCCTGAGAAAAGAGCTTTCCCCAGGAGTGTGGGAAAGGCCTGGCTTAGCACCCAGCAACAGCGGGTATTGGGTTTCATTGGATTCAAGCTTTTGGAACAATTGAACGGATGAGCTCAGAGGGTCCCTTGCTTTTCTCTGCTTCCTCACTCTATTGAGACAAAATGTCCCTTTCGGTCCCCCCTCAACTTTGCACTGGCCCTTCCTCTGGTGTTTGAACTTAGCACAGGGTTCTCTAGAAAGTGATGCTGCTTCTGTTCGAGGGTCTTCCTCAGAACCAGCCCCTCGCACTGTCAAAATGAGAACTGTCAGTGCCCCTGCCCCCCACGTCACCACATGTCACGGAAGCAGGCCAGCAAAGGAAGCATTCGGAACACGCTGAGCAGAGAACATGGGGAAATAACCTTGATGCCAAAACTATACCTTTCTCAGCAGGTGAAGAATAAAAAATAATGCGATTGACCCCTTCCCTGGCCAGGACACAGAAGCAACAGCAGGTCTGTTCTGTGCTGGGCAGTGGCTTTCCTACAATGCCCAGGCTGCCTGGTTGGGGGCCTGGCTCTCAGCCTCCAGGCCAAACAGACCTGGTAAAAAGTCAGCACAAGGGAAGGAGGGTCCCCGAAAGGCTGCAAAGCCTGTGAATTAGACTGATGCCCGTGGAGCTTGGTAATCCTGATATCAGGATGCTTAATCTAGCAGGTGCCTTGGAGATTCACAGGTGAGGAAAAAAAGGCACAGGGATAAAAATCCACACCCGTTGACACTGTTTATGGCTAACACCATCATTTTGCTCAAGACCAATGTGGGATTCTGGAAGGAACAAGAGAAGAGAGGACAGATGGTGAGTCTCAGGTCTTGTAGTGTCTGGGGCCCAGGGATGCTCGGCAAGACTGTCTCCACGCTTGGGGTTCTCTCCCCCCTGGGGAGCTGGCTTTCTCGGTGGTCCCCTCCTCCTTTGGTCCCTCTCCCATCCCTGTCCAAACCTCCAGTGCGCTTGCCCGCGGGGCTCTGAAGCACTGCCCAGCCCTTTGTTTAAGGAAACGTGGTGGGGGTAAGAGATCAGTTAAGGCTGCAGGAAGACGGGAGAACAGAGCAGGCATCAAACCATCTCCCATTCTCACCTCCAAATCATGTGTTAGAGCTGCCAGGCCGGTCCTGGAGGGTTGGAGGTTCTGTCCTTTCTCTCCCACAGATTCCTATTTGCAAGTGGCTGCTGGTCCTTTCCAGGCTGGGGCCCAGGTGGTAAGTGGCTGAAGCAGGAAGAGAAGGCAGATGGAGGAGGCGGGCGCTTCATTACTGGAGGGCTCTCCAAAGGAGCAGGCTGCATATTTGGATTCTAGGGATTACGTCTGCTGGGGAGGGTGGTAAGTCTCTAAATCGCCGACGCACATGCGGGCACACATATATCACATCAATAGACACCACCGTACACTCACGCCCCCACAGTCATCAACCTTCAGCATATTCAGTTCCCAGAATTCTACTATAGATGTGGAAGAAGAGGCCAGGTGAGGTGAGGCGACTTGTCCATGGCAGGCTGCATGCTGGACCAGGACACAGAACCACCGTCCTTTCTCCCGCCCCAGCCATCTGCCTGCTGGGTGAATCCATCACAGGCCTGCTGGTTGGCACACTGGGGCGGGTTTGGGCAGAAAAGGCAGGGACTTAGGCTCAGACAGACTCCATTCGACTCCTGGCTCTATCACCATTGGCTGAGTGGCCTTGGACAAACTGTTGACGCCCCCACCCCCCAAGCCTCAGTTTCCCTCATCTGTGCACTGAGGCGAGTATTCCTTGCTCCCTGCACCGTTTCAAGGATTCTGTGAGATTCCAGGTGTACAGCACCTGGTCCAGCGCCCCGAGCACAGCAGCTGTTCCCTTAAGTGGCAGCTGTTAGTAATTCTCACCTTAATATTCAGATCTGTGGCAAATTTAGATGGCTTGGCCCATCCTGGCCGAGCCTTAAACTCTGGGTGGTCTCAGGGTAGCAGAACAGGCTCTTCCTGAGGTTTCCAGGCTGGTCTGCCAGCTCTGACTGCTCTGCAGAAATATCTGATGACAGTCTGGATAAATTCTGAAACTCAATGATTTACACAGAGGGGTCATGGTAATTTGATGAGTTGTATTCCTCAGCCTTTTGATTTGAACTCACTCCATGGCTCCATAGAAAAGTCAGTTTAATGCTACCCCAAGCTCCAGTCTCTGCACCCTAATAGTCGCCTCCTAACTGAGTCATGTGTCCAAAGCCCTCAGCACGTGCCTGACACCCTGTAAGAGCTTGATGAAGACTTCTGGTTGTGGCGGCACTTGTTGCAATGACCATGGTCATGATTCAGCCAGCTCCCAGGGGACCAGGGAGCAGGGACTGCACGTGTGATGCAGGGCCTTCGGATTCACTGAGGATGCACCGCCTGCAGAAAAGTGATGCGGGAATGGTCCATTCATCCATGCACTCACTGGACAAGCACTCACAGGGTCCCACTCTGTGTCAGTCTGGCCTGGATGCAAGGATGCACACATGACCAGGAACCAGTCCCTCGTCTTCATGACCTTGTGTATTGAGAAGCCTGAAGCTTTGCACTCCTATCATTGCTTGTCTAAGGGTCAGACATCACAGGTCCTTTTTAGAACCAAGATTTCCTGAATCTCACTTTGCTATGTCTCCATCAGTCCCTTAGTCCTGAGTCAGATGAATGACCTCTACTCAGGGTACCATTTCATATTTGCAGTTAATACTGGGAATAATAGCACCACTCTTTGGTTCATGAACACTTAACAGGCACCCACTCTGTGCTCTCCAGAGCCAGTGGGCCCTTGACAGGTGCAGTTTCTGCCCTGAGGGAGTGCACGCTCCCAATCCACATCCCAGCACCTGCCTCCCTCTGCCTAGCAGACTTCCTGAGCCCCATCCCTGGCTCCCGCACCTCCCGCTCTTGAGGCCTTGCCTGTGCCCACCACGCCCCACTTAGGGCTCCCAGAAACTCCAGTTCCCCGGGCCCAGGGGCTAGGTGACCACTCCCAACCTGACACTTGCTCACCCAGAGTCTCAGCTTCCTCCTCTGCAGAGTCAGTCAGGGGCCCAGGGATTCCATGAGATAAAGCATGAGCTGGGCCCTGTGCTCAGGGGGAGGCAGTGCCCTACCTTCTCCTTAGAGCCCCCCACTCTTGGGCCGGCTGAACCCCTGTGCCCAGGACACCCTCTGAGCAGCCCCTCCTCAGCTCGCCTCTCTAAGATAAATACCCAGGGCCTCTGTACAAGGCCAGAGGGCAGCCAGCATGCAACCCCGCTCAGGCCCAGAATAAATTATAGCACCAGAGGTTGGGCTCGTGAGCAGGGAACCCGCAACTGATTTTATATATCCTTTGGAAAGAGAAGAATATTATTGCACTTTATTTTCCTATGGCTATTATCCCCATAAGAGCTCATGTCTACCTCTTAACAGGGGGTTTACTTGGACTGATGAATTGCTTTAAAACCTTCCTGCCCAATTTCAATTTATCCAGTGCAATGCACGCTATAAAACATTTAGCAAGAGTATAAATTCGGTCAGTGCAGGATGCTGCTGTTCTTCCACAGACACCCCCTCTCCACTTCGGAGGGCTCTGTGGAGATCACCCAGTGACCTCTGGGGAAGCAGGGGAGCGGGGTCCACACAGTCCAGGCGTGTCACTTCCCCCCGCCCCCGAGCAGGACAGCTGACAATGTCTCTGGGACCGTGTCTAGAGCAGGGGTGCAGAGGGAGAGTCCTGTGGCTGAAGGTATCTTGGTTTCATCCAAAGGACAGGAAATTTTAGTCCTTGACCCATGGCTCCCATTCCCAAACCAGTTCTCACAGGATGGGTGGTGTCACCTTGAGGGCCCAAACCTGCAGCTTCACGCTGCTTTGCAAAGTTTCCCCAAAATGTTTACATCAGGTTACTTTCTCTCAGGCTTACAAGCACCTTGGCTTGGGTAGAGTCACAAAATTGGCCACTTGGGGCAAAGACGGTGTTATGGATAACCCAGCAGCTTCCTGCCCAGTCCTGGCACCTGACTGCACAAATTCCAAGCTGAACTCTTCCTCTGGACATAACTACAGGTCCCATCCTTTCCCAGAAACCTGCCAGTGGGTAATACCAGCTTCCTGGAAATGTCATTCTTCTCCAGCCAGGCAGGGCTCGGAACCCCAAGTTCTTGGTCTCCCTCTGCCCCAGGGCCTAATCTCAGGTGTCACAGGCTGGCTGACGACCCCTCCCTCCTGAGGAGTTCTTCCCCCTGTTTCCCCCGACGTCATGCCTTTAGGCCAGACAGGTCTCCCCTCCTGAAGCCATCATCTGAGATGAGCCCTCAAGTCCTTAGCCGAGTTTCTAAGTACAGGCCACTAACCTGAGCCAGCCACCAAGGTGGCTGCCGCTGGAACTCAATGCTCGGGAGGCCCAGACACCTGCCTGCTTCTCAGCCACATACTTCCCTCAAAGCCAGTCACACACAGGTGGCTCCTCGGTGATCTAGACACCTGGCAGAGGTGTGGGCGTGGCTCCAGGTAGACCACGCCCTGCCAGAGCCCACCTCAGGGCTGCGGCCTCTGAATCAAGGGACCCTGGCTTCAAGGCCCTGCCCCAGGTATCCATCAGGAAAGCCCGCTCACGGCGAGCACCGAATAAGGGTGGGTTCCTTTTCCCACCAGTTATCCAACATCTCACTCGTATATAAAACTCTGCAGGAATCCTTTCTCTTTTTCAGGGTAGACTAAAGGAACAGTTGATTTCTAACAATAAAGACAGATGTGCAGACAAAATTCCTAGCAAAAAATACCAGACGGCCATTTCTGGGGTTTTTTTTACTGATTCATCCATTCATTCATTCATCCAGTTATTCATTCAATAAACACGACTGAGAGCTAACCGAGGCCCAAGGCAGAAGAAAGCAGTGGTTCTACGATCCTCACATCCTGCCCTGGGCTGAGGTAGTGGGGGGCACCTCTGGCATCGCCCTCAAAGTCCCCATCATGCACCCCCTGCACTGTGGGAGCTGGCGTGGTGCAATGGATGTTACTGACCACAGTTTACTGAGACCTGGCAGTGGGCAGTGCTTTCTGCTAAGGGCTTTCATTGATAATCTGGAATCTTCAGAAACCTTTGAGTAACTGGGATTACCCTCAGTTTACTGAGGAGAATGCTAGGCTCTGAGAAGGGAGCTGGGCGGCGCTGTCAGCAAGTGATGGAGCTGACTGCAGCCCACTGTCAGTATCCACAGCCTGTGCTCTTCCCTTTCCGCTAGACGTAAACCTTACAGGGAATTCAGATCCTCAGAGAGGAGTCACTTCGTTACTTCCTTCTCCGTGCAGCTCCTGCCTGCAGCGTGGGGGAAGAGCGGAGGACTGAAATGCTTTTAGGGGCCCTGAAAGAAGAATAAATGAGGACCCTCCAGTATCCCTCAGGGCCCCATTAAGCCCTTTCCTCCAGGAAGCCTCTGCAGACACAGAGTCTCTGTGACCCTCTTCAGCACCTAAGGTCAGGGATTCAGAGGCTATCAGAGGCTGTACGGGCAGATGGTGACACTGGAGCCCAGTGGGTCTCGATGGCTGATGTCATACACAGGCATGAAGCACAGCTGGGGCTGGGATCTATGTCTCCTGTCCTCCTGGCTCCAGAGCCTGCTGACGGAGGAGGGGCAGTACTGCCCAGGCCACTAACTGTGGGCCTGGTCTGCACTCCGCAGCTATGGGTGGGCTCAGAACCCAGAGCACCTGCCCAACTCACCTAGACGGAGACCTCTTATTCTGCTCAACAAGTCCTTCACTGGGCAAACTCTTCCCTTCCTTCAAGTCTGGCTGAGGCCTCACCTCCTCCAGGAAGCCTGCACTGCTCTCCATCCTACACTTCTACCCAAGAGACAGTCACCTCTCCACGGCCAGCGACTGAAGCTCCTTCCTCTACATGTCCCAGGCCCCAGCCCAGGGCCTGGGACAGAGGCGCACTTAATAAATGATTGCTGAATAAATGTTGTTGAATACACCACAAATGATACAATAGTCTCCGGCTCAAATAGCTATTTCATTATCTGGTGAGGAATTGAAAGATGCCAACTCGTCTTTAAAATAATTGATGGCTCTTTTATGTGGCCTCTCATCTCACTTTTCTCCAGCCCTGCAGAGCACCGAGGCCTCTCAGCATCCCTCCTAATCAGAGGTATATTTATTCTATAAGCGTTTCAGTTAATGGCACTGAGCTTCCAAATCTTCAGCGGTCACTGCTTTTCTCTGGCTTCAGGAAGGACTACGAATACCTATTCGGTCCCAAGAAGAGCACATGAATGCCAAGAAGAAAGCCTGATAATTCTAAACCATGATCTTCCCCTTGATTGATGTCCTCAAGGCAAAAATTTGCCATTAAAAGCAGCATTGACTGGGCTTCCCTGGTGGCGCAGTGGTTGAGAGTCCGCCTGCCGATGCAGGGGACACGGGTTTGTGCCCCGGTCCAGGGGGATCCCGCGTGCCACGGAGTGGCTGGGCCCATGAGCCATGGCCGCTGGGCCTGCGTGTCCAGAGCCTGTGCTCCACAAGGGGGGAGGCCACAACAGTGAGAGGCCCACATACCGCAAAAAAAAAAAAAAGCAGCATTGACTACCCAGGGTTTTACAGAGACCACGGGCCCTCCATAATGCTGTGTGATGCATCTGACACAGGGCAAGGGGCAGGTGTACAATGGATCTTACCATCATTCTTTTAGCTTTTCTGGAAGCCGAATCCCATCATTATGCTTAAGAGCTATTTCTAAAATGAGCATCCTCTCCCGGTCGCTGACCCATCATGACTTGGTAAAGAGAGAGGCCACAATTCCCCCTGGAAACAACAGCATCAGCACTAGTCAACTCCTGCCAAATGGGATTGCAGGAGGCAGCCTCAGGGCAGGGGTGGGGTACAGATATTGCAGGTAGAGGGAGGGCCCTCGAGGCCAAGTGCAGCTGCGTTCAGGATGAGCCTCGCAAGGCAGTTCACAAGCCACTGGCGACAAGTGGTGTCATCAAAATGGTCACCAGGGGTTACTGACACATCACACTGCTGTTCTTCACAGCACATACTGTTCTTAGGTTTCATACCTTACAACTGGCCTTTGAGCACCTACCCTGTTCAGGCCAGGGTGTGAGGTGCTGCGGAGGCTACAACGTTGAATCATCATTGTAATGACCTCCATTTACTGGCACATAAGGAGAGCACCCTGCACCAGATGCTTTATGCACGCCATAGCTTGCAGTGCCAGGAATCTGGGCAAGAGGTGTTTTGTTGTGTTTTTTATAAATTCATTTATTTTATTTATATTTATTTTTGGCTGCGTTGGGTCTTTGCTGCTGCACGCAGGCTTCTCATTGCGGTGGCTTCTCTAAATGTGCGGGCTTCAGTAGTTGTGGCGTGCTGGCTCAGTAGTTGCGGCGCAAGGGCTCAGTTGCTCCGTGGCAGGTGGGATTTTCCCGGACCAGGGCTCGAACCCATGTCCCCTGCATTGGCAGGCGGACTCTCAACCACTGCCCCACCAGGGAAGCCCAAGAGGTGTTTTATCTGAGAGAAGGTTCTAACCTATCTGCTTAGGCAGGTTTAATCGGTGACTCTCAAACCGTGCTGCTCATCAGAATCATCCGAGGCCCTTTTAGTATTCTGATGCCCAGGCCACGGTCTAGCCCAAATTACCGGACAGTGTCTAAGAGTGGGGTGCAGACCTCCTTTTTTGGAAGCCCTGCAGGTGACCCCAGCTATGGCCTAGCGACCGACTGAAGTTCCCACGGCTGGCTGTAGGGGGACAGGGTGACTTGGACTCAAATAGGTCTGACTCCGAAGCTGGGGTCCCATCCTAGATCCCTGCCTTCAGGTTGCTCACAGACTCTATAAGGGGAACTAGGCCAGTCTACAACGTTGCAGGAGACAGTCAGTCAATGCCATGATGTGGGTGCTAAGGGTTAGAGCTCAAGGGAGACGAGATCCTTGAATTGGGGCAAGTGGCTGATGATTTCTTTGGGAAAGTCTCCTTGGGAAGGGGCCTAGAGGCACAGACCCATAGTGTGGTCGTGGGAGATGGTACAGGTGGACTGTAGGTTGTGTATGACGCAGGGAAGGAGGGGAGCGGAGCAGGCAGGACCCACGTGAAGACAATGACTCAGGCTGGAGCTTAGAGGCCTAAGAGAGTCGGCAGAGGCAGGGCAGAAAGACAGGTGGCTGCAGGGAGGACCTGCTGATGTATGTGGTTGGCGGCAGGGAGGACCTGATGATGTATGTGGTTGGCAGAAGGAAGCCCCTGAAGATCCTCCAGTGGCAATGGAGATGCTCTTGGAAGAGTCATCTGGCTGTGGCACAGGGGAGACACTCAAGGTCTACCGCGGAACAAGAAAATGACTGAGAGATCAGGTGGGTTGGGATGGAGTTCAACGAGGAGGAGGATGCAGCCTTCCCACGAATTCATAGCTGACCCAGGCTAGGGCAGTGAGACTGAAAGGAGGAAGAGCCATCTGAGGGCAGAACGGACAAGACCTGGCAGTGACTGACAACGCAGGAGGCCTTGCTTTCGGTAGCAGCCCTGACACTTACTAGTTAGGTGACCTTGGGCAAGTCACTTAACCCTCCATGCCTTGATGAACGGGAATAATCAAACCCTCTCTGTCCATCTCAAAGGCAGGCTGTGAGTCTCACATAAGAAAACGCATATGAACATGTTTGGAGGACTGAAAGAGCATTATATACAAAGCCCTACACAATTTCACGATGGCTGTAATACTCTGCATGTTCTCTTTACTTTTTCAAACTCTTAAATTTGAAGGCTATGCTACCATAGGAGAAAAAAATGTGAATAATGATCTCTTTTATAGCTCAAAGTTATGAACAAATAAAAAGAGTTTATGTCTTTTGCTGCTGCTAAAGAACAGACTTACTAACGTGAATTTGAGTTAAAATGTCAATAATTTTTCATTGGAGTTTCTTAAAATATATTTAATTTCTTTTTACATCTTTCCCTTATTTTATGCAGCAATATATTCGACATATTGAGTTTCTGGAATACTTCAAGATCCAAACTAACCAGAACACAGAGCCATAAAAAAGTTACAGTCTGTCTTTCGCTTAAGAAAAAGAAAAAAGAAATCTCTCAGAAGATGGTGGTCATGAGGGTCATAATGTTTATGCCAAGAGTCCTCAATCAATTATACTTCTTGAAACTTTGGTAACATCCTACAAGGACTGCAGAAGAGGACAAGTTTGAAGGTTAATCCTCTATTATCCCCAGAATTCCATTAACTAGTATTCCACAGTTCCAAGGGGCCCAGCCAGTCCTTGCAACTGTGAATTTCTAGTTAACTCTGACCTCCAGTTTACTTTGTGGCCAGTAGTTAATTCTTCAGTCCCCATGGCCTACAATGTGAGTACTGAATTCTCCAAAGACTTCACATGTTGAAGAAGGCATAAAATACCATCCAAGTGGAGAGTCCCATTCGGGTTTCTCAACCTATTCTAAACCAAATAACCAATCATTAAGTATTTTGATTATACCAAATATTTAATCTTGTTTGTTGCTATACAGATACATGTGTGCACACACACATATATATACACAGATATATGTCTACATGTGTGCTATATATATATAACACACACATATACACACATCCTTATTTTATCTTCACAACAAACTAGAATTATTGTTGCCCACTTTGCAGAAGAAGAGGTTATATAACTTGCCAAGGGTCACACAGCATGGATCTTGTGTTACAAAATATTTCAGCAGACCCAACACCCTGCATTCACTCTCCCATTTCCAGAGAACCTTAATGTGAGACCATGGGACCTCAGAGGTGTGAATCATCTCATGTGGTTCTCTTCACTCCAAGAGAACCAGAAGGACCACTTGGCAAACTGACCACCTGACAAATAGGTAGTTTCTGCAAGCATGTTATTATGTGTAGATATTAGTGAGATGTGTAAATAAATGAAGCCATTTCATCATTTTCAAATAGCTATTTGCCATAACTTCAAAATATCCAAGAGACATTCAGAGTATTTTATTCCTGGGAAACTGGGAGTTCTCATTTTGAGGCAAAGAATAAATTGGCAACCACTTTTAATAACAAAACAGCTTTTCCTAAAGCAGGAAGGAAGACTGAAAAGCATCCACAGTTTTGGAAACAAAATTATACAAAGAGGGCTTCCCTGGTGGCGCAGTGGTTGAGAGTCCGCCTGCTGATGCAGGGGACATGGGTTCGTGCCCCGGTCCGGGAAGATCCCACATGCCGCAGAGCAGCTGGGCCCGTGAGCCATGGCTGCTGAGCCTGCGCGTCCGGAGCCTGTGCTCCGCAACGGGAG